>NW_028165649.1:2500-432500 GCF_964263955.1 Coregonus lavaretus | reverse complement strand
CCCTAACCCTAACCCTAACCCTAACCCTAACCCCTAACCCTAACCCTAACCCTAACCCTAACCCTAACCCAGCCAGTGTTGCCAACTTAGCGACTTTGTCGCTATATTTATCGAGTTTTCAGACCCCATAATGTTGAAATCCACCTAGCCCCCTCCAAAGCACATCGATGGACATCTACGGCCTCCCAGGAGTACAACAAAACAAACCCCAGCTCCCCACGACATTACCTTCTCCACATACAGAATTGGGCAGGGGTGTCCGATGGAGTTTTTATCCCTGTACCTATGTGCAAAAAACATAACCAAATTTTGAAATCCACCTAGCCCCCTCCAAAGCACATCGATGGACATCTATGGCCTCCCAGGAGTACAACAAAACAAACCCCAGCTCCCCACGACATTACCTTCTCCACATACAGAATTGGACAGGGGTGTCCAATTGAGTTTTTATCCCTGTACCTAACCCTAACCCTAACCCTAACCCTAAACCCTAAACCCTAACCCTAACCCTAACCCTAACCCTAACCCCTAACCCCTAACCCTAACCCTAACCCTAACCCTAACCCGGCCAGTGTTGCCAACTTAGCGACTTTGTCGCTATATTTACAAGTTTTCAGACCCCATAATGTTGAAATCCACCTAGCCCCCTCCAAAGCACATCAATGGACATCTACGGCCTCCCAGAAGTACAACAAAACAAACCACAGCTCCCCACGACATTACCTTCTCCACATACAGAATTCGACAGGGGTGTCCAATTGAGTTTTTATCCATGTACCTATGTGCAAAAAACATAACCACATTTTGAAATCCACCTAGCCCCCTCCAAAGCACATCGATGGACATCTATGGCCTCCCAGGAGTACAACAAAACAAACCCCAGCTCCCCACGACATTACCTTCTCCACATACAGAATTGGACAGGGGTGTCCGATGGAGTTTTTATCCCTGTACCTAACCCTAACCCTAACCCTAAACCCTAAACCCTAACCCTAACCCTAACCCCTAACCCTAACCCTAACCCTAACCCTAACCCGGCCAGTGTTGCCAACTTAGCGACTTTGTCTTTATATTTATCGAGTTTTCAGACCCCATAATGTTGAAATCCACCTAGCCCCCTCCAAAGCACATCGATGGACATCTACGGCATCCCAGGAGTACAACAAAACAAACCCCAGCTCCCCACGACATTACCTTCTCCACATACAGATTTGGACAGGGGTGTCCGATGGAGTTTTTATCCCTGTACCTATGTGCAAAAAACATAACCAAATTTTGAAATCCACCTAGCCCCCTCCAAAGCACATCGATGGACATCTATGGCCTCCCAGGAGTACAACAAAACAAACCCCAGCTCCCCACGACATTACCTTCTCCACATACAGAATTGGACAGGGGTGTCCAATTTAGTTTTTATCCCTGTACCTAACCCTAACCCTAACCCTAAACCCTAAACCCTAACCCTAACCCTAACCCTAACCCCTAACCCTAACCCTAACCCTAACCCTAACTCTAACCCCTAACCCTAACCCTAACCCTAACCCGGCCAGTGTTGCCAACTTAGCGACTTTGTCGCTTTATTTATCGAGTTTTCAGACCCCATAATGTTGAAATCCACCTAGCCCCCTTCAAAGCACATCGATGGACATCTACGGCCTCCCAGGAGTACAACAAAACAAACCCCAGCTCCCCACGACATTACCTTCTCCACATACAGAATTGGACAGGGGTGTCCGATGGAGTTTTTATCCCTGTACCTATGTGCAAAAAACATAACCAAATTTTGAAATCCACCTAGCCCCCTCCAAAGCACATCGATGGACATCTATGGCCTCCCAGGAGTACAACAAAACAAACCCCAGCTCCCCACGACATTACCTTCTCCACATACAGAATTGGACAGGGGTGTCCAATTGAGTTTTTATCCCTGTTCCTAACCCTAACCCTAACCCCTAACCCTAACCCTAACCCTAACCCTAACCCTAACCCTAACCCTAACCTACCCTAACCCTAACCCTAACCCTAACCCTAACCCCTAACCCTAACCCTAACCCTAACCCTAACCCTAACCCTAACCCTAACCCAAAGCACATAGATGGACATCTACGGCCTCCCAGGAGTACAACAAAACAAACCCCAGCTCCCCACGACATTACATTCTCCACATACAGAATTGGACAGGGGTGTCCAATTGAGTTTTTATCCCTGTACCCTATGTGCAAAAAACATAACCACATTTTGAAATCCACCTAGCCCCCTCCAAAGCACATCGATGGACATCTATGGCCTCCCAGGAGTACAACAAAACAAACCCCAGCTCCCCACGACATTACCTTCTCCACATACAGAATTGGACAGGGGTGTCCAATTGAGTTTTTATCCCTGTACCTAACCCTAACCCTAACCCTAACCCTAACCCCTAACCCTAACCCTAACCCTAACCCTAACCCTAGCCCCCTCCAAAGCACATCGATTGACATCTACGGCCTCCCAGGAGTACAGCAAAACAAACCCCAGCTCCCCACGACATTACCTTCTCCACATACAGAATTGGACAGGGGTGTCCAATTGAGTTTTTATCCCTGTACCTATGTGCAAAAAACATAACCACATTTTGAAATCCACCTAGCCCCCTCCAAAGCACATCGATGGACATCTACGGCCTCCCAGGAGTACAGCAAAACAAACCCCAGCTACCCACGACATTACCTTCTCCACATACAGAATTGGACAGGGGTGCAACAAAAGTGCCCTGTAAAACCATCTAGGAGCACGTTTCAATACCCCCTGAGTCATCTGGAATAGGTTTGTGTTGCACTTTTTTTTAATGTGCCGCAGCTTTAACAGAATCCAACAGGCTAAAAGAAATGTTTCACGTTTGTTACACTCAAACAGTGTCTCCTCTCATAGGCCGAACTGGTCGCAATGTGGATTTTGGTTAAAACATTATTATGGACAATGTTCATGGAACTCAGCTTAAAACGTACTTGCAGACTTGAAAACCCTTGCCTATTGTAGAGCGCGCCTCCTACTTCCACTGCTGAACGAAAACCCATGATTTTGGACCCTGTTTTCATGCGAAAGGGCTAAAAGAAATGTTTCACGTTTGTTACACTCAAACAGTGTCTCCTCTCATATGCTGAACTGGTCGCATTGTGGATTTTGGTTAAAACATGATTTTGGACAATGTTCATGGAACTCAGCTGAAAACGTACTTGCAGACTTGAAAACCCTTGCCTATTGTAGAGCACGCCTCCTACTTCCACTGCTGAACGAAAACCCATGATTTTGGACCCTGTTTTCATGCGAAAAGGCTAAAAGAAATGTTTCACGTTTGTTACACTCAAACAGTGTCTCCTCTCATATGCTGAACTGGTCGCATTGTGGATTTTGGTTAAAACATGATTTTGGACAATGTTCATGGAACTCAGCTGAAAACGTACTTGCAGACTTTAAAACCCTTGCCTATTGTAGAGCGCGCCTCCTACTTCCACTGCTGAACGAAAACCCATGATTTTGGACCCTGTTTTCATGCGAAAAGGCTAAAAGAAATGTTTCACGTTTGTTACACTCAAACAGTGTCTCCTCTCATATGCTGAACTGGTCGCATTGTGGATTTTGGTTAAAACATGATTTTGGACAATGTTCATGGAACTCAGCTTAAAACGTACTTGCAGACTTGAAAACCCTTGCCTATTGTAGAGCGCGCCTCCTACTTCCACTGCTGAACGAAAACCCATGATTTTGGACCCTGTTTTCATAAGAAAATGCTAAAAGAATTGTTTCACGTTTGTTACACTCAAACAGTGTCTCCTGTCATATGCTGAACTGGTCGCAATGTGGATTTGGCCTAAAACATGATTTTGGACAATGTTCATGGAACTCAGCTTAAAACGTACTTGCAGACTTGAAAACCCTTGCCTATTGTAGAGCGCGCCTCCTACTTCCACTGCTGAACGAAAACCCATGATTTTGGACCCTGTTTTCATGCTAAAAGGCTAAAAGAAATGTTTCACGTTTGTTACACTCAAACAGTGGCTCCTCTCATATGCTGAACTGGTCGCATTGTGGATTTTGGTTAAAACATGATTTTGGACAATGTTCATGGAACTCAGCTTAAAACGTACTTGCAGACTTGAAAACCCTTGCCTATTGTAGAGCGCGCCTCCTACTTCCACTGCTGAATGAAAACCCATGATTTTGGACCCTGTTTTCATGCAAAATGGCTAAAAGAAATGTTTCACGTTTGTTACACTCAAACAGTGTCTCCTCTCATATGCTGAACTGGTCGCATTGTGGATTTTGGTTAAAACATGATTTTGGACAATGTTCATGGAACTCAGCTTAAAACGTACTTGCAGACTTGAAAACCCTTGCCTATTGTAGAGCGCGCCTCCTACTTCCAGTGCTGAACGAAAACCCATGATTTTGGACCCTGTTTTCATGCGAAAAGGCTAAAAGAAATGTTTCACGTTTGTTACACTCAAACAGTGTCTCCTCTCATATGCTGAACTGGTCGCATTGTGGATTTTGGTTAAAACATGATTTTGGACAATGTTCATGGAACTCAGCTTAAAACGTACTTGCAGACTTGAAAACCCTTGCCTATTGTAGAGCGCGCCTCCTACTTCCACTGCTGAACGAAAACCCATGATTTTGGACCCTGTTTTCATGCAAAATGGCTAAAAGAAATGTTTCACGTTTGTTACACTCAAACAGTGTCTCCTCTCATATGCTGAACTGGTCGCATTGTGGATTTTGGTTAAAACATGATTTTGGACAATGTTCATGGAACTCAGCTTAAAACGTACTTGCAGACTTGAAAACCCTTGCCTATTGTAGAGCGCGCCTCCTACTTCCACTGCTGAACGAAAACCCATGATTTTGGACCCTGTTTTCATGCGAAAAGGCTAAAAGAAATGTTTCACGTTTGTTACACTCAAACAGTGTCTCCTCTCATATGCTGAACTGGTCGCATTGCGGATTTTGGTTAAAACATGATTTTGGACAATGTTCATGGAACTCAGCTTAAAACGTACTTGCAGACTTGAAAACCCTTGCCTATTGTAGAGCGCGCCTCCTACTTCCACTGCTGAACGAAAACCCATGATTTTGGACCCTGTTTTCATAAGAAAAGTCTAAAAGAATTGTTTCACGTTTGTTACACTCAAACAGTGTCTCCTGTCATATGCTGAACTGGTCGCAATGTGGATTTGGCCTAAAACATGATTTTGGACAATGTTCATGGAACTCAGCTTAAAACGTACTTGCAGACTTGAAAACCCTTGCCTATTGTAGAGCGCGCCTCCTACTTCCACTGCTGAACGAAAACCCATGATTTTGGACCCTGTTTTCATAAGAAAATGCTAAAAGAATTGTTTCACGTTTGTTACACTCAAACAGTGTCTCCTCTCATATGCTGAACTGGTCGCATTGTGGATTTTGGTTAAAACATGATTTTGGGCAATGTTCATGGAACTCAGCTCAAAACGTACTTGCAGACTTGAAAACCCTTGCCTACTGTAGAGCGCGCCTCCTACTTCCACTGCTGAACGAAAACCCATGATTTTGGACCCTGTTTTCATGCTAAAAGGCTAAAAGAAATGTTTCACGTTTGTTACACTCAAACAGTGGCTCCTCTCATATGCTGAACTGGTCGCATTGTGGATTTTGGTTAAAACATGATTTTGGACAATGTTCATGGAACTCAGCTTAAAACGTACTTGCAGACTTGAAAACCCTTGCCTATTGTAGAGCGCACCTCCTACTTCCACTGCTGAATGAAAACCCATGATTTTGGACCCTGTTTTCATGCAAAATGGCTAAAAGAAATGTTTCACGTTTGTTACACTCAAACAGTGTCTCCTCTCATATGCTGAACTGGTCGCATTGTGGATTTTGGTTAAAACATGATTTTGGACAATGTTCATGGAACTCAGCTGAAAACGTACTTGCAGACTTTAAAACCCTTGCCTATTGTAGAGCGCGCCTCCTACTTCCACTGCTGAACGAAAACCCATGATTTTGGACCCTGTTTTCATGCGAAAAGGCTAAAAGAAATGTTTCACGTTTGTTACACTCAAACAGTGTCTCCTCTCATATGCTGAACTGGTCGCATTGTGGATTTTGGTTAAAACATGATTTTGGACAATGTTCATGGAACTCAGCTTAAAACGTACTTGCAGACTTGAAAACCCTTGCCTATTGTAGAGCGCGCCTCCTACTTCCACTGCTGAACGAAAACCCATGATTTTGGACCCTGTTTTCATAAGAAAATGCTAAAAGAATTGTTTCACGTTTGTTACACTCAAACAGTGTCTCCTGTCATATGCTGAACTGGTCGCAATGTGGATTTGGCCTAAAACATGATTTTGGACAATGTTCATGGAACTCAGCTTAAAACGTACTTGCAGACTTGAAAACCCTTGCCTATTGTAGAGCGCGCCTCCTACTTCCACTGCTGAACGAAAACCCATGATTTTGGACCCTGTTTTCATGCTAAAAGGCTAAAAGAAATGTTTCACGTTTGTTACACTCAAACAGTGGCTCCTCTCATATGCTGAACTGGTCGCATTGTGGATTTTGGTTAAAACATGATTTTGGACAATGTTCATGGAACTCAGCTTAAAACGTACTTGCAGACTTGAAAACCCTTGCCTATTGTAGAGCGCGCCTCCTACTTCCACTGCTGAATGAAAACCCATGATTTTGGACCCTGTTTTCATGCAAAATGGCTAAAAGAAATGTTTCACGTTTGTTACACTCAAACAGTGTCTCCTCTCATATGCTGAACTGGTCGCATTGTGGATTTTGGTTAAAACATGATTTTGGACAATGTTCATGGAACTCAGCTTAAAACGTACTTGCAGACTTGAAAACCCTTGCCTATTGTAGAGCGCGCCTCCTACTTCCACTGCTGAACGAAAACCCATGATTTTGGACCCTGTTTTCATGCGAAAAGGCTAAAAGAAATGTTTCACGTTTGTTACACTCAAACAGTGTCTCCTCTCATATGCTGAACTGGTCGCATTGTGGATTTTGGTTAAAACATGATTTTGGACAATGTTCATGGAACTCAGCTTAAAACGTACTTGCAGACTTGAAAACCCTTGCCTATTGTAGAGCGCGCCTCCTACTTCCACTGCTGAACGAAAACCCATGATTTTGGACCCTGTTTTCATGCAAAATGGCTAAAAGAAATGTTTCACGTTTGTTACACTCAAACAGTGTCTCCTCTCATATGCTGAACTGGTCGCATTGTGGATTTTGGTTAAAACATGATTTTGGACAATGTTCATGGAACTCAGCTTAAAACGTACTTGCAGACTTGAAAACCCTTGCCTATTGTAGAGCGCGCCTCCTACTTCCACTGCTGAACGAAAACCCATGATTTTGGACCCTGTTTTCATGCGAAAAGGCTAAAAGAAATGTTTCACGTTTGTTACACTCAAACAGTGTCTCCTCTCATATGCTGAACTGGTCGCATTGCGGATTTTGGTTAAAACATGATTTTGGACAATGTTCATGGAACTCAGCTTAAAACGTACTTGCAGACTTGAAAACCCTTGCCTATTGTAGAGCGCGCCTCCTACTTCCACTGCTGAACGAAAACCCATGATTTTGGACCCTGTTTTCATAAGAAAAGTCTAAAAGAATTGTTTCACGTTTGTTACACTCAAACAGTGTCTCCTGTCATATGCTGAACTGGTCGCAATGTGGATTTGGCCTAAAACATGATTTTGGACAATGTTCATGGAACTCAGCTTAAAACGTACTTGCAGACTTGAAAACCCTTGCCTATTGTAGAGCGCGCCTCCTACTTCCACTGCTGAACGAAAACCCATGATTTTGGACCCTGTTTTCATAAGAAAATGCTAAAAGAATTGTTTCACGTTTGTTACACTCAAACAGTGTCTCCTCTCATATGCTGAACTGGTCGCATTGTGGATTTTGGTTAAAACATGATTTTGGGCAATGTTCATGGAACTCAGCTCAAAACGTACTTGCAGACTTGAAAACCCTTGCCTACTGTAGAGCGCGCCTCCTACTTCCACTGCTGAACGAAAACCCATGATTTTGGACCCTGTTTTCATGCTAAAAGGCTAAAAGAAATGTTTCACGTTTGTTACACTCAAACAGTGGCTCCTCTCATATGCTGAACTGGTCGCATTGTGGATTTTGGTTAAAACATGATTTTGGACAATGTTCATGGAACTCAGCTTAAAACGTACTTGCAGACTTGAAAACCCTTGCCTATTGTAGAGCGCACCTCCTACTTCCACTGCTGAATGAAAACCCATGATTTTGGACCCTGTTTTCATGCAAAATGGCTAAAAGAAATGTTTCACGTTTGTTACACTCAAACAGTGTCTCCTCTCATATGCTGAACTGGTCGCATTGTGGATTTTGGTTAAAACATGATTTTGGACAATGTTCATGGAACTCAGCTTAAAACGTACTTGCAGACTTGAAAACCCTTGCCTATTGTAGAGCGCGCCTCCTACTTCCACTCCTGAACGAAAACCCATGATTTTGGACCCTGTTTTCATAAGAAAAGTCTAAAAGAATTGTTTCACGTTTGTTACACTCAAACAGTGTCTCCTGTCATATGCTGAACTGGTCGCAATGTGGATTTGGCCTAAAACATGATTTTGGACAATGTTCATGGAACTCAGCTTAAAACGTACTTGCAGACTTGAAAACCCTTGCCTATTGTAGAGCGCGCCTCCTACTTCCACTGCTGAACGAAAACCCATGATTTTGGACCCTGTTTTCATGCGAAAAGGCTAAAAGAAATGTTTCACGTTTGTTACACTCAAACAGTGTCTCCTCTCATATGCTGAACTGGTCGCATTGTGGATTTTGGTTAAAACATGATTTTGGACAATGTTCATGGAACTCAGCTTAAAACGTACTTGCAGACTTGAAAACCCTTGCCTATTGTAGAGCGCGCCTCCTACTTCCACTGCTGAACGAAAACCCATGATTTTGGACCCTGTTTTCATAAGAAAAGTCTAAAAGAATTGTTTCACGTTTGTTACACTCAAACAGTGTCTCCTGTCATATGCTGAACTGGTCGCAATGTGGATTTGGCCTAAAACATGATTTTGGACAATGTTCATGGAACTCAGCTTAAAACGTACTTGCAGACTTGAAAACCCTTCCCTATTGTAGAGCGCGCCTCCTACTTCCACTGCTGAACGAAAACCCATGATTTTGGACCCTGTTTTCATGCTAAAAGGCTAAAAGAAATGTTTCACGTTTGTTACACTCAAACAGTGGCTCCTCTCATATGCTGAACTGGTCGCATTGTGGATTTTGGTTAAAACATGATTTTGGACAATGTTCATGGAACTCAGCTTAAAACGTACTTGCAGACTTGAAAACCCTTGCCTATTGTAGAGCGCGCCTCCTACTTCCACTGCTGAACGAAAACCCATGATTTTGGACCCTGTTTTCATAAGAAAAGGCTAAAAGAATTGTTTCACGTTTGTTACACTCAAACAGTGTCTCCTGTCATATGCTGAACTGGTCGCAATGTGGATTTGGCCTAAAACATGATTTTGGACAATGTTCATGGAACTCAGCTTAAAACGTACTTGCAGACTTGAAAACCCTTGCCTATTGTAGAGCGCGCCTCCTACTTCCAGTGCTGAACGAAAACCCATGATTTTGGACCCTGTTTTCATGCGAAAAGGCTAAAAGAAATGTTTCACGTTTGTTACACTCAAACAGTGTCTCCTCTCATATGCTGAACTGGTCGCATTGTGGATTTTGGTTAAAACATGATTTTGGACAATGTTCATGGAACTCAGCTTAAAACGTACTTGCAGACTTGAAAACCCTTGCCTATTGTAGAGCGCGCCTCCTACTTCCACTGCTGAACGAAAACCCATGATTTTGGACCCTGTTTTCATAAGAAAATGCTAAAAGAATTGTTTCACGTTTGTTACACTCAAACAGTGTCTCCTCTCATATGCTGAACTGGTCGCATTGTGGATTTTGGTTAAAACATGATTTTGGGCAATGTTCATGGAACTCAGCTCAAAACGTACTTGCAGACTTGAAAACCCTTGCCTATTGTAGAGCGCGCCTCCTACTTCCACTGCTGAACGAAAACCCATGATTTTGGACCCTGTTTTCATGCTAAAAGGCTAAAAGAAATGTTTCACGTTTGTTACACTCAAACAGTGGCTCCTCTCATATGCTGAACTGGTCGCATTGTGGATTTTGGTTAAAACATGATTTTGGACAATGTTCATGGAACTCAGCTTAAAACGTACTTGCAGACTTGAAAACCCTTGCCTATTGTAGAGCGCACCTCCTACTTCCACTGCTGAATGAAAACCCATGATTTTGGACCCTGTTTTCATGCAAAATGGCTAAAAGAAATGTTTCACGTTTGTTACACTCAAACAGTGTCTCCTGTCATATGCTGAACTGGTCGCAATGTGGATTTGGCCTAAAACATGATTTTGGACAATGTTCATGGAACTCAGCTTAAAACGTACTTGCAGACTTGAAAACCCTTGCCTATTGTAGAGCGCGCCTCCTACTTCCACTGCTGAACGAAAACCCATGATTTTGGACCCTGTTTTCATAAGAAAATGCTAAAAGAATTGTTTCACGTTTGTTACACTCAAACAGTGTCTCCTCTCATATGCTGAACTGGTCGCATTGTGGATTTTGGTTAAAACATGATTTTGGGCAATGTTCATGGAACTCAGCTCAAAACGTACTTGCAGACTTGAAAACCCTTGCCTATTGTAGAGCGCGCCTCCTACTTCCACTGCTGAACGAAAACCCATGATTTTGGACCCTGTTTTCATGCTAAAAGGCTAAAAGAAATGTTTCACGTTTGTTACACTCAAACAGTGGCTCCTCTCATATGCTGAACTGGTCGCATTGTGGATTTTGGTTAAAACATGATTTTGGACAATGTTCATGGAACTCAGCTTAAAACGTACTTGCAGACTTGAAAACCCTTGCCTATTGTAGAGCGCGCCTCCTACTTCCACTGCTGAATGAAAACCCATGATTTTGGACCCTGTTTTCATGCAAAATGGCTAAAAGAAATGTTTCACGTTTGTTACACTCAAACAGTGTCTCCTCTCATATGCTGAACTGGTCGCATTGTGGATTTTGGTTAAAACATGATTTTGGGCAATGTTCATGGAACTCAGCTCAAAACGTACTTGCAGACTTGAAAACCCTTGCCTATTGTAGAGCGCGCCTCCTACTTCCACTGCTGAACGAAAACCCATGATTTTGGACCCTGTTTTCATGCTAAAAGGCTAAAAGAAATGTTTCACGTTTGTTACACTCAAACAGTGGCTCCTCTCATATGCTGAACTGGTCGCATTGTGGATTTTGGTTAAAACATGATTTTGTACAATGTTCATGGAACTCAGCTTAAAACGTACTTGCAGACTTGAAAACCCTTGCCTATTGTAGAGCGCACCTCCTACTTCCACTGCTGAATGAAAACCCATGATTTTGGACCCTGTTTTCATGCAAAATGGCTAAAAGAAATGTTTCACGTTTGTTACACTCAAACAGTGTCTCCTCTCATATGCTGAACTGGTCGCATTGTGGATTTTGGTTAAAACATGATTTTGGACAATGTTCATGGAACTCAGCTTAAAACGTACTTGCAGACTTGAAAACCCTTGCCTATTGTAGAGCGCGCCTCCTACTTCCAGTGCTGAACGAAAACCCATGATTTTGGACCCTGTTTTCATGCGAAAAGGCTAAAAAAATGTTTCACGTTTGTTACACTCAAACAGTGTCTCCTCTCATATGCTGAACTGGTCGCATTGTGGATTTTGGTTAAAACATGATTTTGGACAATGTTCATGGAACTCAGCTTAAAACGTACTTGCAGACTTGAAAACCCTTGCCTATTGTAGAGCGCGCCTCCTACTTCCACTGCTGAACGAAAACCCATGATTTTGGACCCTGTTTTCATGCGAAAAGGCTAAAAGAAATGTTTCACGTTTGTTACACTCAAACAGTGTCTCCTCTCATATGCTGAACTGGTCGCATTGTGGATTTTGGTTAAAACATGATTTTGGACAATGTTCATGGAACTCAGCTTAAAACGTACTTGCAGACTTGAAAACCCTTGCCTATTGTAGAGCGCGCCTCCTACTTCCACTGCTGAACGAAAACCCATGATTTTGGACCCTGTTTTCATAAGAAAAGTCTAAAAGAATTGTTTCACGTTTGTTACACTCAAACAGTGTCTCCTGTCATATGCTGAACTGGTCGCAATGTGGATTTGGCCTAAAACATGATTTTGGACAATGTTCATGGAACTCAGCTTAAAACGTACTTGCAGACTTGAAAACCCTTGCCTATTGTAGAGCGTGCCTCCTACTTCCACTGCTGAACGAAAACCCATGATTTTGGACCCTGTTTTCATAAGAAAATGCTAAAAGAATTGTTTCACGTTTGTTACACTCAAACAGTGTCTCCTCTCATATGCTGAACTGGTCGCATTGTGGATTTTGGTTAAAACATGATTTTGGGCAATGTTCATGGAACTCAGCTCAAAACGTACTTGCAGACTTGAAAACCCTTGCCTATTGTAGAGCGCGCCTCCTACTTCCACTGCTGAACGAAAACCCATGATTTTGGACCCTGTTTTCATGCTAAAAGGCTAAAAGAAATGTTTCACGTTTGTTACACTCAAACAGTGGCTCCTCTCATATGCTGAACTGGTCGCATTGTGGATTTTGGTTAAAACATGATTTTGGACAATGTTCATGGAACTCAGCTTAAAACGTACTTGCAGACTTGAAAACCCTTGCCTATTGTAGAGCGTGCCTCCTACTTCCACTGCTGAACGAAAACCCATGATTTTGGACCCTGTTTTCATAAGAAAATGCTAAAAGAATTGTTTCACGTTTGTTACACTCAAACAGTGTCTCCTGTCATATGCTGATCTGGTCGCAATGTGGATTTGGCCTAAAACATGATTTTGGACAATGTTCATGGAACTCAGGTTAAAACGTACTTGCAGACTTGAAAACCCTTGCCTATTGTAGAGCGCGCCTCCTACTTCCAGTGCTGAACGAAAACCCATGATTTTGGACTTTGTTTTCATGCGAAAAGGCTAAAATAAATGTTTCACGTTTGTTACACTCAAACAGTGTCTCCTCTCATATGCTGAACTGGTCGCATTGTGGATTTTGGTTAAAACATGATTTTGGACAATGTTCATGGAACTCAGCTTAAAACGTACTTGCAGACTTGAAAACCCTTGCCTATTGTAGAGCGCGCCTCCTACTTCCACTGCTGAACGAAAACCCATGATTTTGGACCCTGTTTTCATGCGAAAAGGCTAAAAGAAATGTTTCACGTTTGTTACACTCAAACAGTGTCTCCTCTCATATGCTGAACTGGTCGCATTGTGGATTTTGGTTAAAACATGATTTTGGACAATGTTCATGGAACTCAGCTTAAAACGTACTTGCAGACTTGAAAACCCTTGCCTATTGTAGAGCGCGCCTCCTACTTCCACTGCTGAACGAAAACCCATGATTTTGGACCCTGTTTTCATGCGAAAGGGCTAAAAGAAATGTTTCACGTTTGTTACACTCAAACAGTGTCTCCTCTCATAAGTTGACCTGGTCGCATTGTGGATTTTGGTTAAAACATGATTTTGGACAATGTTCATGGAACTCAGCTTAAAACGTACTTGCAGACTTGAAAACCCTTGCCTATTGTAGAGCGCGCCTCCTACTTCCACTGCTGAACGAAAACCCATGATTTTGGACCCTGTTTTCATGCGAAAAGGCTAAAAGAAATGTTTCACGTTTGTTACACTCAAACAGTGTCTCCTGTCATATGCTGATCTGGTCGCAATGTGGATTTGTCCTAAAACATGATTTTGGACAATGTTCATGGAACTCAGCTTAAAACGTACTTGCAGACTTGAAAACCCTTGCCTATTGTAGAGCGCGCCTCCTACTTCCAGTGCTGAACGAAAACCCATGATTTTGGACCCTGTTTTCATGCGAAAAGGCTAAAAGAAATGTTTCACGTTTGTTACACTCAAACAGTGTCTCCTCTCATATGCTGAACTGGTCGCATTGTGGATTTTGGATAAAACATGATTTTGGACAATGTTCATGGAACTCAGCTTAAAACGTACTTGCAGACTTGAAAACCCTTGCCTATTGTAGAGCGCGCCTCCTACTTCCACTGTTGAACGAAAACCCATGATTTTGGACCCTGTTTTCATGCAAAAAGGCTAAAAGAAATGTTTCACGTTTGTTACACTCAAACAGTGTCTCCTCTCATATGCTGAACTGGTCGCATTGTGGATTTTGGTTAAAACATGATTTTGGACAATGTTCATGGAACTCAGCTGAAAACGTACTTGCAGACTTGAAAACCCTTGCCTATTGTAGAGCGCGCCTCCTACTTCCACTGCTGAACGAAAACCCATGATTTTGGACCCTGTTTTCATGCGAAAGGGCTAAAATAAATGTTTCACGTTTGTTACACTCAAACAGTGTCTCCTCTCATATGCTGAACTGGTCGCATTGTGGATTTTGGTTAAAACATGATTTTGGACAATGTTCATGGAACTCAGCTGAAAACGTACTTGCAGACTTGAAAACCCTTGCCTATTGTAGAGCGCGCCTCCTACTTCCACTGCTGAACGAAAACCCATGATTTTGGACCCTGTTTTCATGCGAAAAGGCTAAAAGAAATGTTTCACGTTTGTTACACTCAAACAGTGTCTCCTGTCATATGCTGATCTGGTCGCAATGTGGATTTGGCCTAAAACATGATTTTGGACAATGTTCATGGAACTCAGCTTAAAACGTACTTGCAGACTTGAAAACCCTTGCCTATTGTAGAGCGCGCCTCCTACTTCCAGTGCTGAACGAAAACCCATGATTTTGGACCCTGTTTTCATGCGAAAAGGCTAAAAGAAATGTTTCACGTTTGTTACACTCAAACAGTGTCTCCTCTCATATGCTGAACTGGTCGCATTGTGGATTTTGGTTAAAACATGATTTTGGACAATGTTCATGGAATTCAGCTGAAAACGTACTTGCAGACTTGAAAACCCTTGCCTATTGTAGAGCGCGCCTCCTACTTCCACTGCTGAACGAAAACCCATGATTTTGGACCCTGTTTTCATGCGAAAGGGCTAAAATAAATGTTTCACGTTTGTTACACTCAAACAGTGTCTCCTCTCATATGCTGAACTGGTCGCATTGTGGATTTTGGTTAAAACATGATTTTGGACAATGTTCATGGAACTCAGCTGAAAACGTACTTGCAGACTTGAAAACCCTTGCCTATTGTAGAGCGCGCCTCCTACTTCCACTGCTGAACGAAAACCCATGATTTTGGACCCTGTTTTCATGCGAAAAGGCTAAAAGAAATGTTTCACGTTTGTTACACTCAAACAGTGTCTCCTGTCATATGCTGATCTGGTCGCAATGTGGATTTGGCCTAAAACATGATTTTGGACAATGTTCATGGAACTCAGCTTAAAACGTACTTGCAGACTTGAAAACCCTTGCCTATTGTAGAGCGCGCCTCCTACTTCCAGTGCTGAACGAAAACCCATGATTTTGGACCCTGTTTTCATGCGAAAAGGCTAAAAGAAATGTTTCACGTTTGTTACACTCAAACAGTGTCTCCTCTCATATGCTGAACTGGTCGCATTGTGGATTTTGGTTAAAACATGATTTTGGACAATGTTCATGGAATTCAGCTTAAAACGTACTTGCAGACTTGAAAACCCTTGCCTATTGTAGAGCGCGCCTCCTACTTCCGCTGTTGAACGAAAACCCATGATTTTGGACCCTGTTTTCATGCAAAAAGGCTAAAAGAAATGTTTCACGTTTGTTACACTCAAACAGTGTCTCCTCTCATATGCTGAACTGGTCGCATTGTGGATTTTGGTTAAAACATGATTTTGGACAATGTTCATGGAACTCAGCTGAAAACGTACTTGCAGACTTGAAAACCCTTGCCTATTGTAGAGCGCGCCTCCTACTTCCACTGCTGAACGAAAACCCATGATTTTGGACCCTGTTTTCATGCGAAAGGGCTAAAAGAAATGTTTCACGTTTGTTACACTCAAACAGTGTCTCCTCTCATAAGTTGACCTGGTCGCATTGTGGATTTTGGTTAAAACATGATTTTGGACAATGTTCATGGAACTCAGCTTAAAACGTACTTGCAGACTTGAAAACCCTTGCCTATTGTAGAGCGCGCCTCCTACTTCCACTGCTGAACGAAAACCCATGATTTTGGACCCTGTTTTCATGCGAAAAGGCTAAAAGAAATGTTTCACGTTTGTTACACTCAAACAGTGTCTCCTGTCATATGCTGATCTGGTCGCAATGTGGATTTGTCCTAAAACATGATTTTGGACAATGTTCATGGAACTCAGCTTAAAACGTACTTGCAGACTTGAAAACCCTTGCCTATTGTAGAGCGCGCCTCCTACTTCCAGTGCTGAACGAAAACCCATGATTTTGGACCCTGTTTTCATGCGAAAAGGCTAAAAGAAATGTTTCACGTTTGTTACACTCAAACAGTGTCTCCTCTCATATGCTGAACTGGTCGCATTGTGGATTTTGGATAAAACATGATTTTGGACAATGTTCATGGAACTCAGCTTAAAACGTACTTGCAGACTTGAAAACCCTTGCCTATTGTAGAGCGCGCCTCCTACTTCCACTGCTGAACGAAAACCCATGATTTTGGACCCTGTTTTCATGCAAAAAGGCTAAAAGAAATGTTTCACGTTTGTTACACTCAAACAGTGTCTCCTCTCATATGCTGAACTGGTCGCATTGTGGATTTTGGTTAAAACATGATTTTGGACAATGTTCATGGAACTCAGCTGAAAACGTACTTGCAGACTTGAAAACCCTTGCCTATTGTAGAGCGCGCCTCCTACTTCCACTGCTGAACGAAAACCCATGATTTTGGACCCTGTTTTCATGCGAAAAGGCTAAAAGAAATGTTTCACGTTTGTTACACTCAAACAGTGTCTCCTGTCATATGCTGATCTGGTCGCAATGTGGATTTGGCCTAAAACATGATTTTGGACAATGTTCATGGAACTCAGCTTAAAACGTACTTGCAGACTTGAAAACCCTTGCCTATTGTAGAGCGCGCCTCCTACTTCCAGTGCTGAACGAAAACCCATGATTTTGGACCCTGTTTTCATACGAAAAGGCTAAAAGAAATGTTTCACGTTTGTTACACTCAAACAGTGTCTCCTCTCATATGCTGAACTGGTCGCATTGTGGATTTTGGTTAAAACATGATTTTGGACAATGTTCATGGAACTCAGCTGAAAACGTACTTGCAGACTTGAAAACCCTTGCCTATTGTAGAGCGCGCCTCCTACTTCCACTGCTGAACGAAAACCCATGATTTTGGACCCTGTTTTCATGCGAAAAGGCTAAAAGAAATGTTTCACGTTTGTTACACTCAAACAGTGTCTCCTGTCATATGCTGAACTGGTCGCATTGTGGATTTTGGTTAAAACATGATTTTGGACAATGTTCATGGAACTCAGCTGAAAACGTACTTGCAGACTTGAAAACCCTTGCCTATTGTAGAGCGCGCCTCCTTCTTCCAGTGCTGAACGAAAACCCATGATTTTGGACCCTGTTTTCATGCGAAAAGGCTAAAAGAAATGTTTCACGTTTGTTACACTCAAACAGTGTCTCCTCTCATATGCTGAACTGGTCGCATTGTGGATTTTGGTTAAAACATGATTTTGGACAATGTTCATGGAACTCAGCTGAAAACGTACTTGCAGACTTGAAAACCCTTGCCTATTGTAGAGCGCGCCTCCTACTTCCACTGCTGAACGAAAACCCATGATTTTGGACCCTGTTTTCATGCGAAAAGGCTAAAAGAAATGTTTCACGTTTGTTACACTCAAACAGTGTCTCCTGTCATATGCTGAACTGGTCGCATTGTGGATTTTGGTTAAAACATGATTTTGGACAATGTTCATGGAACTCAGCTGAAAACGTACTTGCAGACTTGAAAACCCTTGCCTATTGTAGAGCGCGCCTCCTTCTTCCAGTGCTGAACGAAAACCCATGATTTTGGACCCTGTTTTCATGCGAAAAGGCTAAAAGAAATGTTTCACGTTTGTTACACTCAAACAGTGTCTCCTCTCATATGCTGAACTGGTCGCATTGTGGATTTTGGTTAAAACATGATTTTGGACAATGTTCATGGAACTCAGCTGAAAACGTACTTGCAGACTTGAAAACCCTTGCCTACTGTAGAGCGCGCCTCCTTCTTCCAGTGCTGAACGAAAACCCATGATTTTGGACCCTGTTTTCATGCGAAAAGGCTAAAAGAAATGTTTCACGTTTGTTACACTCAAACAGTGTCTCCTCTCATATGCTGAACTGGTCGCATTGTGGATTTTGGTTAAAACATGATTTTGGACAATGTTCATGGAACTCAGCTTAAAACGTACTTGCAGACTTGAAAACCCTTGCCTATTGTAGAGCGCGCCTCCTACTTCCAGTGCTGAACGAAAACCCATGATTTTGGACCCTGTTTTCATGCGAAAAGGCTAAAAGAAATGTTTCACGTTTGTTACACTCAAACAGTGTCTCCTCTCATATGCTGAACTGGTCGCATTGTGGATTTTGGTTAAAACATGATTTTGGACAATGTTCATGGAATTCAGCTTAAAACGTACTTGCAGACTTGAAAACCCTTGCCTATTGTAGAGCGCGCCTCCTACTTCCACTGCTGAACGAAAACCCATGATTTTGGACCCTGTTTTCATGCAAAAAGGCTAAAAGAAATGTTTCACGTTTGTTACACTCAAACAGTGTCTCCTCTCATATGCTGAACTGGTCGCATTGTGGATTTTGGTTAAAACATGATTTTGGACAATGTTCATGGAACTCAGCTGAAAACGTACTTGCAGACTTGAAAACCCTTGCCTATTGTAGAGCGCGCCTCCTACTTCCACTGCTGAACGAAAACCCATGATTTTGGACCCTGTTTTCATGCGAAAAGGCTAAAAGAAATGTTTCACGTTTGTTACACTCAAACAGTGTCTCCTGTCATATGCTGAACTGGTCGCATTGTGGATTTTGGTTAAAACATGATTTTGGACAATGTTCATGGAACTCAGCTGAAAACGTACTTGCAGACTTGAAAACCCTTGCCTATTGTAGAGCGCGCCTCCTTCTTCCAGTGCTGAACGAAAACCCATGATTTTGGACCCTGTTTTCATGCGAAAAGGCTAAAAGAAATGTTTCACGTTTGTTACACTCAAACAGTGTCTCCTCTCATATGCTGAACTGGTCGCATTGTGGATTTTGGTTAAAACATGATTTTGGACAATGTTCATGGAACTCAGCTGAAAACGTACTTGCAGACTTGAAAACCCTTGCCTATTGTAGAGCGCGCCTCCTACTTCCACTGCTGAACGAAAACCCATGATTTTGGACCCTGTTTTCATGCGAAAAGGCTAAAAGAAATGTTTCACGTTTGTTACACTCAAACAGTGTCTCCTGTCATATGCTGATCTGGTCGCAATGTGGATTTGGCCTAAAACATGATTTTGGACAATGTTCATGGAACTCAGCTTAAAACGTACTTGCAGACTTGAAAACCCTTGCCTATTGTAGAGCGCGCCTCCTACTTCCAGTGCTGAACGAAAACCCATGATTTTGGACCCTGTTTTCATGCGAAAAGGCTAAAAGAAATGTTTCACGTTTGTTACACTCAAACAGTGTCTCCTCTCATATGCTGAACTGGTCGCATTGTGGATTTTGGATAAAACATGATTTTGGACAATGTTCATGGAACTCAGCTTAAAACGTACTTGCAGACTTGAAAACCCTTGCCTATTGTAGAGCGCGCCTCCTACTTCCACTGCTGAACGAAAACCCATGATTTTGGACCCTGTTTTCATGCAAAAAGGCTAAAAGAAATGTTTCACGTTTGTTACACTCAAACAGTGTCTCCTCTCATATGCTGAACTGGTCGCATTGTGGATTTTGGTTAAAACATGATTTTGGACAATGTTCATGGAACTCAGCTTAAAACGTACTTGCAGACTTGAAAACCCTTGCCTATTGTAGAGCGCGCCTCCTACTTCCACTGCTGAACGAAAACCCATGATTTTGGACCCTGTTTTCATGCGAAAAGGCTAAAAGAAATGTTTCACGTTTGTTACACTCAAACAGTGTCTCCTGTCATATGCTGATCTGGTCGCAATGTGGATTTGGCCTAAAACATGATTTTGGACAATGTTCATGGAACTCAGCTTAAAACGTACTTGCAGACTTGAAAACCCTTGCCTATTGTAGAGCGCGCCTCCTACTTCCAGTGCTGAACGAAAACCCATGATTTTGGACCCTGTTTTCATGCGAAAAGGCTAAAAGAAATGTTTCACGTTTGTTACACTCAAACAGTGTCTCCTCTCATATGCTGAACTGGTCGCATTGTGGATTTTGGATAAAACATGATTTTGGACAATGTTCATGGAACTCAGCTTAAAACGTACTTGCAGACTTGAAAACCCTTGCCTATTGTAGAGCGCGCCTCCTACTTCCAGTGCTGAACGAAAACCCATGATTTTGGACCCTGTTTTCATGCGAAAAGGCTAAAAGAAATGTTTCACGTTTGTTACACTCAAACAGTGTCTCCTCTCATATGCTGAACTGGTCGCATTGTGGATTTTGGTTAAAACATGATTTTGGACAATGTTCATGGAACTCAGCTGAAAACGTACTTGCAGACTTGAAAACCCTTGCCTATTGTAGAGCGCGCCTCCTACTTCCACTGCTGAACGAAAACCCATGATTTTGGACCCTGTTTTCATGCGAAAAGGCTAAAAGAAATGTTTCACGTTTGTTACACTCAAACAGTGTCTCCTCTCATATGCTGAACTGGTCGCATTGTGGATTTTGGTTAAAACATGATTTTGGACAATGTTCATGGAACTCAGCTTAAAACGTACTTGCAGACTTGAAAACCCTTGCCTATTGTAGAGCGCGCCTCCTACTTCCACTGCTGAACGAAAACCCATGATTTTGGACCCTGTTTTCATAAGAAAAGTCTAAAAGAATTGTTTCACGTTTGTTACACTCAAACAGTGTCTCCTGTCATATGCTGAACTGGTCGCAATGTGGATTTGGCCTAAAACATGATTTTGGACAATGTTCATGGAACTCAGCTTAAAACGTACTTGCAGACTTGAAAACCCTTGCCTATTGTAGAGCGTGCCTCCTACTTCCACTGCTGAACGAAAACCCATGATTTTGGACCCTGTTTTCATAAGAACATGCTAAAAGAATTGTTTCACGTTTGTTACACTCAAACAGTGTCTCCTCTCATATGCTGAACTGGTCGCATTGTGGATTTTGGTTAAAACATGATTTTGGGCAATGTTCATGGAACTCAGCTCAAAACGTACTTGCAGACTTGAAAACCCTTGCCTATTGTAGAGCGCGCCTCCTACTTCCACTGCTGAACGAAAACCCATGATTTTGGACCCTGTTTTCATGCTAAAAGGCTAAAAGAAATGTTTCACGTTTGTTACACTCAAACAGTGGCTCCTCTCATATGCTGAACTGGTCGCATTGTGGATTTTGGTTAAAACATGATTTTGGACAATGTTCATGGAACTCAGCTTAAAACGTACTTGCAGACTTGAAAACCCTTGCCTATTGTAGAGCGCGCCTCCTACTTCCACTGCTGAATGAAAACCCATGATTTTGGACCCTGTTTTCATGCAAAATGGCTAAAAGAAATGTTTCACGTTTGTTACACTCAAACAGTGTCTCCTCTCATATGCTGAACTGGTCGCATTGTGGATTTTGGTTAAAACATGATTTTGGACAATGTTCATGGAACTCAGCTTAAAACGTACTTGCAGACTTGAAAACCCTTGCCTATTGTAGAGCGCGCCTCCTACTTCCAGTGCTGAACGAAAACCCATGATTTTGGACCCTGTTTTCATGCGAAAAGGCTAAAAGAAATGTTTCACGTTTGTTACACTCAAACAGTGTCTCCTCTCATATGCTGAACTGGTCGCATTGTGGATTTTGGTTAAAACATGATTTTGGACAATGTTCATGGAACTCAGCTTAAAATGTACTTGCAGACTTGAAAACCCTTGCCTATTGTAGAGCGCGCCTCCTACTTCCACTGCTGAACGAAAACCCATGATTTTGGACCCTGTTTTCATGCGAAAAGGCTAAAAGAAATGTTTCACGTTTGTTACACTCAAACAGTGTCTCCTCTCATATGCTGAACTGGTCGCATTGTGGATTTTGGTTAAAACATGATTTTGGACAATGTTCATGGAACTCAGCTTAAAACGTACTTGCAGACTTGAAAACCCTTGCCTATTGTAGAGCGCGCCTCCTACTTCCAGTGCTGAACGAAAACCCATGATTTTGGACCCTGTTTTCATAAGAAAATGCTAAAAGAATTGTTTCACGTTTGTTACACTCAAACAGTGTCTCCTCTCATATGCTGAACTGGTCGCATTGTGGATTTTGGTTAAAACATGATTTTGGGCAATGTTCATGGAACTCAGCTCAAAACGTACTTGCAGACTTGAAAACCCTTGCCTATTGTAGAGCGCGCCTCCTACTTCCACTGCTGAACGAAAACCCATGATTTTGGACCCTGTTTTCATGCGAAAGGGCTAAAAGAAATGTTTCACGTTTGTTACACTCAAACAGTGTCTCCTCTCATATGCTGAACTGGTCGCATTGTGGATTTTGGTTAAAACATGATTTTGGACAATGTTCATGGAATTCAGCTTAAAACGTACTTGCAGACTTGAAAACCCTTGCCTATTGTAGAGCGCGCCTCCTACTTCCGCTGTTGAACGAAAACCCATGATTTTGGACCCTGTTTTCATGCAAAAAGGCTAAAAGAAATGTTTCACGTTTGTTACACTCAAACAGTGTCTCCTCTCATATGCTGAACTGGTCGCATTGTGGATTTTGGTTAAAACATGATTTTGGACAATGTTCATGGAACTCAGCTGAAAACGTACTTGCAGACTTGAAAACCCTTGCCTATTGTAGAGCGCGCCTCCTACTTCCACTGCTGAACGAAAACCCATGATTTTGGACCCTGTTTTCATGCGAAAGGGCTAAAAGAAATGTTTCACGTTTGTTACACTCAAACAGTGTCTCCTCTCATAAGTTGACCTGGTCGCATTGTGGATTTTGGTTAAAACATGATTTTGGACAATGTTCATGGAACTCAGCTTAAAACGTACTTGCAGACTTGAAAACCCTTGCCTATTGTAGAGCGCGCCTCCTACTTCCACTGCTGAACGAAAACCCATGATTTTGGACCCTGTTTTCATGCGAAAAGGCTAAAAGAAATGTTTCACGTTTGTTACACTCAAACAGTGTCTCCTGTCATATGCTGATCTGGTCGCAATGTGGATTTGTCCTAAAACATGATTTTGGACAATGTTCATGGAACTCAGCTTAAAACGTACTTGCAGACTTGAAAACCCTTGCCTATTGTAGAGCGCGCCTCCTACTTCCAGTGCTGAACGAAAACCCATGATTTTGGACCCTGTTTTCATGCGAAAAGGCTAAAAGAAATGTTTCACGTTTGTTACACTCAAACAGTGTCTCCTCTCATATGCTGAACTGGTCGCATTGTGGATTTTGGATAAAACATGATTTTGGACAATGTTCATGGAACTCAGCTTAAAACGTACTTGCAGACTTGAAAACCCTTGCCTATTGTAGAGCGCGCCTCCTACTTCCACTGCTGAACGAAAACCCATGATTTTGGACCCTGTTTTCATGCAAAAAGGCTAAAAGAAATGTTTCACGTTTGTTACACTCAAACAGTGTCTCCTCTCATATGCTGAACTGGTCGCATTGTGGATTTTGGTTAAAACATGATTTTGGACAATGTTCATGGAACTCAGCTGAAAACGTACTTGCAGACTTGAAAACCCTTGCCTATTGTAGAGCGCGCCTCCTACTTCCACTGCTGAACGAAAACCCATGATTTTGGACCCTGTTTTCATGCGAAAAGGCTAAAAGAAATGTTTCACGTTTGTTACACTCAAACAGTGTCTCCTGTCATATGCTGATCTGGTCGCAATGTGGATTTGGCCTAAAACATGATTTTGGACAATGTTCATGGAACTCAGCTTAAAACGTACTTGCAGACTTGAAAACCCTTGCCTATTGTAGAGCGCGCCTCCTACTTCCAGTGCTGAACGAAAACCCATGATTTTGGACCCTGTTTTCATACGAAAAGGCTAAAAGAAATGTTTCACGTTTGTTACACTCAAACAGTGTCTCCTCTCATATGCTGAACTGGTCGCATTGTGGATTTTGGTTAAAACATGATTTTGGACAATGTTCATGGAACTCAGCTGAAAACGTACTTGCAGACTTGAAAACCCTTGCCTATTGTAGAGCGCGCCTCCTACTTCCACTGCTGAACGAAAACCCATGATTTTGGACCCTGTTTTCATGCGAAAAGGCTAAAAGAAATGTTTCACGTTTGTTACACTCAAACAGTGTCTCCTGTCATATGCTGAACTGGTCGCATTGTGGATTTTGGTTAAAACATGATTTTGGACAATGTTCATGGAACTCAGCTGAAAACGTACTTGCAGACTTGAAAACCCTTGCCTATTGTAGAGCGCGCCTCCTTCTTCCAGTGCTGAACGAAAACCCATGATTTTGGACCCTGTTTTCATGCGAAAAGGCTAAAAGAAATGTTTCACGTTTGTTACACTCAAACAGTGTCTCCTCTCATATGCTGAACTGGTCGCATTGTGGATTTTGGTTAAAACATGATTTTGGACAATGTTCATGGAACTCAGCTGAAAACGTACTTGCAGACTTGAAAACCCTTGCCTATTGTAGAGCGCGCCTCCTACTTCCACTGCTGAACGAAAACCCATGATTTTGGACCCTGTTTTCATGCGAAAAGGCTAAAAGAAATGTTTCACGTTTGTTACACTCAAACAGTGTCTCCTGTCATATGCTGAACTGGTCGCATTGTGGATTTTGGTTAAAACATGATTTTGGACAATGTTCATGGAACTCAGCTGAAAACGTACTTGCAGACTTGAAAACCCTTGCCTATTGTAGAGCGCGCCTCCTTCTTCCAGTGCTGAACGAAAACCCATGATTTTGGACCCTGTTTTCATGCGAAAAGGCTAAAAGAAATGTTTCACGTTTGTTACACTCAAACAGTGTCTCCTCTCATATGCTGAACTGGTCGCATTGTGGATTTTGGTTAAAACATGATTTTGGACAATGTTCATGGAACTCAGCTGAAAACGTACTTGCAGACTTGAAAACCCTTGCCTACTGTAGAGCGCGCCTCCTTCTTCCAGTGCTGAACGAAAACCCATGATTTTGGACCCTGTTTTCATGCGAAAAGGCTAAAAGAAATGTTTCACGTTTGTTACACTCAAACAGTGTCTCCTCTCATATGCTGAACTGGTCGCATTGTGGATTTTGGTTAAAACATGATTTTGGACAATGTTCATGGAACTCAGCTTAAAACGTACTTGCAGACTTGAAAACCCTTGCCTATTGTAGAGCGCGCCTCCTACTTCCAGTGCTGAACGAAAACCCATGATTTTGGACCCTGTTTTCATGCGAAAAGGCTAAAAGAAATGTTTCACGTTTGTTACACTCAAACAGTGTCTCCTCTCATATGCTGAACTGGTCGCATTGTGGATTTTGGTTAAAACATGATTTTGGACAATGTTCATGGAATTCAGCTTAAAACGTACTTGCAGACTTGAAAACCCTTGCCTATTGTAGAGCGCGCCTCCTACTTCCACTGCTGAACGAAAACCCATGATTTTGGACCCTGTTTTCATGCAAAAAGGCTAAAAGAAATGTTTCACGTTTGTTACACTCAAACAGTGTCTCCTCTCATATGCTGAACTGGTCGCATTGTGGATTTTGGTTAAAACATGATTTTGGACAATGTTCATGGAACTCAGCTGAAAACGTACTTGCAGACTTGAAAACCCTTGCCTATTGTAGAGCGCGCCTCCTACTTCCACTGCTGAACGAAAACCCATGATTTTGGACCCTGTTTTCATGCGAAAAGGCTAAAAGAAATGTTTCACGTTTGTTACACTCAAACAGTGTCTCCTGTCATATGCTGAACTGGTCGCATTGTGGATTTTGGTTAAAACATGATTTTGGACAATGTTCATGGAACTCAGCTGAAAACGTACTTGCAGACTTGAAAACCCTTGCCTATTGTAGAGCGCGCCTCCTTCTTCCAGTGCTGAACGAAAACCCATGATTTTGGACCCTGTTTTCATGCGAAAAGGCTAAAAGAAATGTTTCACGTTTGTTACACTCAAACAGTGTCTCCTCTCATATGCTGAACTGGTCGCATTGTGGATTTTGGTTAAAACATGATTTTGGACAATGTTCATGGAACTCAGCTGAAAACGTACTTGCAGACTTGAAAACCCTTGCCTATTGTAGAGCGCGCCTCCTACTTCCACTGCTGAACGAAAACCCATGATTTTGGACCCTGTTTTCATGCGAAAAGGCTAAAAGAAATGTTTCACGTTTGTTACACTCAAACAGTGTCTCCTGTCATATGCTGATCTGGTCGCAATGTGGATTTGGCCTAAAACATGATTTTGGACAATGTTCATGGAACTCAGCTTAAAACGTACTTGCAGACTTGAAAACCCTTGCCTATTGTAGAGCGCGCCTCCTACTTCCAGTGCTGAACGAAAACCCATGATTTTGGACCCTGTTTTCATGCGAAAAGGCTAAAAGAAATGTTTCACGTTTGTTACACTCAAACAGTGTCTCCTCTCATATGCTGAACTGGTCGCATTGTGGATTTTGGATAAAACATGATTTTGGACAATGTTCATGGAACTCAGCTTAAAACGTACTTGCAGACTTGAAAACCCTTGCCTATTGTAGAGCGCGCCTCCTACTTCCACTGCTGAACGAAAACCCATGATTTTGGACCCTGTTTTCATGCAAAAAGGCTAAAAGAAATGTTTCACGTTTGTTACACTCAAACAGTGTCTCCTCTCATATGCTGAACTGGTCGCATTGTGGATTTTGGTTAAAACATGATTTTGGACAATGTTCATGGAACTCAGCTTAAAACGTACTTGCAGACTTGAAAACCCTTGCCTATTGTAGAGCGCGCCTCCTACTTCCACTGCTGAACGAAAACCCATGATTTTGGACCCTGTTTTCATGCGAAAAGGCTAAAAGAAATGTTTCACGTTTGTTACACTCAAACAGTGTCTCCTGTCATATGCTGATCTGGTCGCAATGTGGATTTGGCCTAAAACATGATTTTGGACAATGTTCATGGAACTCAGCTTAAAACGTACTTGCAGACTTGAAAACCCTTGCCTATTGTAGAGCGCGCCTCCTACTTCCAGTGCTGAACGAAAACCCATGATTTTGGACCCTGTTTTCATGCGAAAAGGCTAAAAGAAATGTTTCACGTTTGTTACACTCAAACAGTGTCTCCTCTCATATGCTGAACTGGTCGCATTGTGGATTTTGGATAAAACATGATTTTGGACAATGTTCATGGAACTCAGCTTAAAACGTACTTGCAGACTTGAAAACCCTTGCCTATTGTAGAGCGCGCCTCCTACTTCCAGTGCTGAACGAAAACCCATGATTTTGGACCCTGTTTTCATGCGAAAAGGCTAAAAGAAATGTTTCACGTTTGTTACACTCAAACAGTGTCTCCTCTCATATGCTGAACTGGTCGCATTGTGGATTTTGGTTAAAACATGATTTTGGACAATGTTCATGGAACTCAGCTGAAAACGTACTTGCAGACTTGAAAACCCTTGCCTATTGTAGAGCGCGCCTCCTACTTCCACTGCTGAACGAAAACCCATGATTTTGGACCCTGTTTTCATGCGAAAAGGCTAAAAGAAATGTTTCACGTTTGTTACACTCAAACAGTGTCTCCTCTCATATGCTGAACTGGTCGCATTGTGGATTTTGGTTAAAACATGATTTTGGACAATGTTCATGGAACTCAGCTTAAAACGTACTTGCAGACTTGAAAACCCTTGCCTATTGTAGAGCGCGCCTCCTACTTCCACTGCTGAACGAAAACCCATGATTTTGGACCCTGTTTTCATAAGAAAAGTCTAAAAGAATTGTTTCACGTTTGTTACACTCAAACAGTGTCTCCTGTCATATGCTGAACTGGTCGCAATGTGGATTTGGCCTAAAACATGATTTTGGACAATGTTCATGGAACTCAGCTTAAAACGTACTTGCAGACTTGAAAACCCTTGCCTATTGTAGAGCGTGCCTCCTACTTCCACTGCTGAACGAAAACCCATGATTTTGGACCCTGTTTTCATAAGAACATGCTAAAAGAATTGTTTCACGTTTGTTACACTCAAACAGTGTCTCCTCTCATATGCTGAACTGGTCGCATTGTGGATTTTGGTTAAAACATGATTTTGGGCAATGTTCATGGAACTCAGCTCAAAACGTACTTGCAGACTTGAAAACCCTTGCCTATTGTAGAGCGCGCCTCCTACTTCCACTGCTGAACGAAAACCCATGATTTTGGACCCTGTTTTCATGCTAAAAGGCTAAAAGAAATGTTTCACGTTTGTTACACTCAAACAGTGGCTCCTCTCATATGCTGAACTGGTCGCATTGTGGATTTTGGTTAAAACATGATTTTGGACAATGTTCATGGAACTCAGCTTAAAACGTACTTGCAGACTTGAAAACCCTTGCCTATTGTAGAGCGCGCCTCCTACTTCCACTGCTGAATGAAAACCCATGATTTTGGACCCTGTTTTCATGCAAAATGGCTAAAAGAAATGTTTCACGTTTGTTACACTCAAACAGTGTCTCCTCTCATATGCTGAACTGGTCGCATTGTGGATTTTGGTTAAAACATGATTTTGGACAATGTTCATGGAACTCAGCTTAAAACGTACTTGCAGACTTGAAAACCCTTGCCTATTGTAGAGCGCGCCTCCTACTTCCAGTGCTGAACGAAAACCCATGATTTTGGACCCTGTTTTCATGCGAAAAGGCTAAAAGAAATGTTTCACGTTTGTTACACTCAAACAGTGTCTCCTCTCATATGCTGAACTGGTCGCATTGTGGATTTTGGTTAAAACATGATTTTGGACAATGTTCATGGAACTCAGCTTAAAATGTACTTGCAGACTTGAAAACCCTTGCCTATTGTAGAGCGCGCCTCCTACTTCCACTGCTGAACGAAAACCCATGATTTTGGACCCTGTTTTCATGCGAAAAGGCTAAAAGAAATGTTTCACGTTTGTTACACTCAAACAGTGTCTCCTCTCATATGCTGAACTGGTCGCATTGTGGATTTTGGTTAAAACATGATTTTGGACAATGTTCATGGAACTCAGCTTAAAACGTACTTGCAGACTTGAAAACCCTTGCCTATTGTAGAGCGCGCCTCCTACTTCCAGTGCTGAACGAAAACCCATGATTTTGGACCCTGTTTTCATAAGAAAATGCTAAAAGAATTGTTTCACGTTTGTTACACTCAAACAGTGTCTCCTCTCATATGCTGAACTGGTCGCATTGTGGATTTTGGTTAAAACATGATTTTGGGCAATGTTCATGGAACTCAGCTCAAAACGTACTTGCAGACTTGAAAACCCTTGCCTATTGTAGAGCGCGCCTCCTACTTCCACTGCTGAACGAAAACCCATGATTTTGGACCCTGTTTTCATGCGAAAGGGCTAAAAGAAATGTTTCACGTTTGTTACACTCAAACAGTGTCTCCTCTCATATGCTGAACTGGTCGCATTGTGGATTTTGGTTAAAACATGATTTTGGACAATGTTCATGGAACTCAGCTGAAAACGTACTTGCAGACTTGAAAACCCTTGCCTATTGTAGAGCGCGCCTCCTACTTCCACTGCTGAACGAAAACCCATGATTTTGGACCCTGTTTTCATGCGAAAAGGCTAAAAGAAATGTTTCACGTTTGTTACACTCAAACAGTGTCTCCTGTCATATGCTGATCTGGTCGCAATGTGGATTTGGCCTAAAACATGATTTTGGACAATGTTCATGGAACTCAGCTTAAAACGTACTTGCAGACTTGAAAACCCTTGCCTATTGTAGAGCGCGCCTCCTACTTCCACTGCTGAACGAAAACCCATGATTTTGGACCCTGTTTTCATGCAAAAAGGCTAAAAGAAATGTTTCACGTTTGTTACACTCAAACAGTGTCTCCTCTCATATGCTGAACTGGTCGCATTGTGGATTTTGGTTAAAACATGATTTTGGACAATGTCCATGGAACTCAGCTGAAAACGTACTTGCAGACTTGAAAACCCTTGCCTATTGTAGAGCGCGCCTCCTACTTCCACTGCTGAACGAAAACCCATGATTTTGGACCCTGTTTTCATGCGAAAAGGCTAAAAGAAATGTTTCACGTTTGTTACACTCAAACAGTGTCTCCTGTCATATGCTGAACTGGTCGCATTGTGGATTTTGGTTAAAACATGATTTTGGACAATGTTCATGGAACTCAGCTGAAAACGTACTTGCAGACTTGAAAACCCTTGCCTATTGTAGAGCGCGCCTCCTTCTTCCAGTGCTGAACGAAAACCCATGATTTTGGACCCTGTTTTCATGCGAAAAGGCTAAAATAAATGTTTCACGTTTGTTACACTCAAACAGTGTCTCCTCTCATATGCTGAACTGGTCGCATTGTGGATTTTGGATAAAACATGATTTTGGACAATGTTCATGGAACTCAGCTTAAAACGTACTTGCAGACTTGAAAACCCTTGCCTATTGTAGAGCGCGCCTCCTACTTCCACTGCTGAATGAAAACCCATGATTTTGGACCCTGTTTTCATGCAAAAAGGCTAAAAGAAATGTTTCACGTTTGTTACACTCAAACAGTGTCTCCTGTCATATGCTGATCTGGTCGCAATGTGGATTTGGCCTAAAACATGATTTTGGACAATGTTCATGGAACTCAGCTTAAAACGTACTTGCAGACTTGAAAACCCTTGCCTATTGTAGAGCGCGCCTCCTACTTCCAGTGCTGAACGAAAACCCATGATTTTGGACCCTGTTTTCATGCGAAAAGGCTAAAAGAAATGTTTCACGTTTGTTACACTCAAACAGTGTCTCCTCTCATATGCTGAACTGGTCGCATTGTGGATTTTGGTTAAAACATGATTTTGGACAATGTTCATGGAACTCAGCTTAAAACGTACTTGCAGACTTGAAAACCCTTGCCTATTGTAGAGCGCGCCTCCTACTTCCACTGCTGAACGAAAACCCATGATTTTGGCCCCTATTTTCATGCGAAAGGGCTAAAAGAAATGTTTCACGTTTGTTACACTCAAACAGTGTCTCCTCTCATATGCTGAACTGGTCGCATTGTGGATTTTGGTTAAAACATGATTTTGGACAATGTTCATGGAACTCAGCTGAAAACGTACTTGCAGACTTGAAAACCCTTGCCTATTGTAGAGCGCGCCTCCTACTTCCACTGCTGAACGAAAACCCATGATTTTGGACCCTGTTTTCATGCGAAAAGGCTAAAAGAAATGTTTCACGTTTGTTACACTCAAACAGTGTCTCCTGTCATATGCTGATCTGGTCGCAATGTGGATTTGGCCTAAAACATGATTTTGGACAATGTTCATGGAACTCAGCTTAAAACGTACTTGCAGACTTGAAAACCCTTGCCTATTGTAGAGCGCGCCTCCTACTTCCAGTGCTGAACGAAAACCCATGATTTTGGACCCTGTTTTCATGCGAAAAGGCTAAAAGAAATGTTTCACGTTTGTTACACTCAAACAGTGTCTCCTCTCATATAATGAACTGGTCGCATTGTGGATTTTGGATAAAACATGATTTTGGACAATGTTCATGGAACTCAGCTGAAAACGTACTTGCAGACTTGAAAACCCTTGCCTATTGTAGAGCGCGCCTCCTACTTCCACTGTTGAACGAAAACCCATGATTTTGGACCCTGTTTTCATGCAAAAAGGCTAAAAGAAATGTTTCACGTTTGTTACACTCAAACAGTGTCTCCTCTCATATGCTGAACTGGTCGCATTGTGGATTTTGGTTAAAACATGATTTTGGACAATGTTCATGGAACTCAGCTTAAAACGTACTTGCAGACTTGAAAACCCTTGCCTATTGTAGAGCGCGCCTCCTACTTCCACTGCTGAACGAAAACCCATGATTTTGGACCCTGTTTTCATGCGAAAGGGCTAAAAGAAATGTTTCACGTTTGTTACACTCAAACAGTGTCTCCTCTCATATGCTGAACTGGTCGCATTGTGGATTTTGGTTAAAACATGATTTTGGACAATGTTCATGGAACTCAGCTGAAAACGTACTTGCAGACTTGAAAACCCTTGCCTATTGTAGAGCGCGCCTCCTACTTCCACTGCTGAACGAAAACCCATGATTTTGGACCCTGTTTTCATGCGAAAAGGCTAAAAGAAATGTTTCACGTTTGTTACACTCAAACAGTGTCTCCTGTCATATGCTGATCTGGTCGCAATGTGGATTTGGCCTAAAACATGATTTTGGACAATGTTCATGGAATTCAGCTGAAAACGTACTTGCAGACTTGAAAACCCTTGCCTATTGTAGAGCGCGCCTCCTACTTCCAGTGCTGAACGAAAACCCATGATTTTGGACCCTGTTTTCATGCGAAAAGGCTAAAAGAAATGTTTCACGTTTGTTACACTCAAACAGTGTCTCCTCTCATATGCTGAACTGGTCGCATTGTGGATTTTGGATAAAACATGATTTTGGACAATGTTCATGGAACTCAGCTGAAAACGTACTTGCAGACTTGAAAACCCTTGCCTATTGTAGAGCGCGCCTCCTACTTCCACTGCTGAACGAAAACCCATGATTTTGGACCCTGTTTTCATGCAAAAAGGCTAAAAGAAATGTTTCACGTTTGTTACACTCAAACAGTGTCTCCTCTCATATGCTGAACTGGTCGCATTGTGGATTTTGGTTAAAACATGATTTTGGACAATGTTCATGGAACTCAGCTTAAAACGTACTTGCAGACTTGAAAACCCTTGCCTATTGTAGAGCGCGCCTCCTACTTCCAGTGCTGAACGAAAACCCATGATTTTGGACCCTGTTTTCATGCGAAAAGGCTAAAAGAAATGTTTAACGTTTGTTACACTCAAACAGTGTCTCCTCTCATATGCTGAACTGGTCCCATTGTGGATTTTGGATAAAACATGATTTTGGACAATGTTCATGGAACTCAGCTTAAAACGTACTTGCAGACTTGAAAACCCTTGCCTATTGTAGAGCGCGCCTCCTACTTCCACTGCTGAATGAAAACCCATGATTTTGGACCCTGTTTTCATGCAAAAAGGCTAAAAGAAATGTTTCACGTTTGTTACACTCAAACAGTGTCTCCTCTCATATGCTGAACTGGTCGCATTGTGGATTTTGGTTAAAACATGATTTTGGACAATGTTCATGGAACTCAGCTTAAAACGTACTTGCAGACTTGAAAACCCTTGCCTATTGTAGAGCGCGCCTCCTACTTCCACTGCTGAATGAAAACCCATGATTTTGGACCCTGTTTTCATGCAAAAAGGCTAAAAGAAATGTTTCACGTTTGTTACACTCAAACAGTGTCTCCTCTCATATGCTGAACTGGTCGCATTGTGGATTTTGGTTAAAACATGATTTTGGACAATGTTCATGGAACTCAGCTGAAAACGTACTTGCAGACTTGAAAACCCTTGCCTATTGTAGAGCGCGCCTCCTACTTCCAGTGCTGAACGAAAACCCATGATTTTGGACCCTGTTTTCATGCGAAAAGGCTAAAAGAAATGTTTCACGTTTGTTACACTCAAACAGTGTCTCCTCTCATATGCTGAACTGGTCGCATTGTGGATTTTGGATAAAACATGATTTTGGACAATGTTCATGGAACTCAGCTTAAAACGTACTTGCAGACTTGAAAACCCTTGCCTATTGTAGAGCGCGCCTCCAACTTCCACTGCTGAACGAAAACCCATGATTTTGGACCCTGTTTTCATGCGAAAAGCCTAAAAGAAATGTTTCACGTTTGTTACACTCAAACAGTGTCTCCTCTCATATGCTGAACTGGTCGCATTGTGGATTTTGGTTAAAACATGATTTTGGACAATGTTCATGGAATTCAGCTTAAAACGTACTTGCAGACTTGAAAACCCTTGCCTATTGTAGAGCGCGCCTCCTACTTCCACTGTTGAACGAAAACCCATGATTTTGGACCCTGTTTTCATGCAAAAAGGCTAAAAGAAATGTTTCACGTTTGTTACACTCAAACAGTGTCTCCTCTCATATGCTGAACTGGTCGCATTGTGGATTTTGGTTAAAACATGATTTTGGACAATGTTCATGGAACTCAGCTTAAAACGTACTTGCAGACTTGAAAACCCTTGCCTATTGTAGAGCGCGCCTCCTACTTCCAGTGCTGAACGAAAACCCATGATTTTGGACCCTGTTTTCATGCGAAAAGGCTAAAAGAAATGTTTCACGTTTGTTACACTCAAACAGTGTCTCCTCTCATATGCTGAACTGGTCGCATTGTGGATTTTGGTTAAAACATGATTTTGGACAATGTTCATGGAACTCAGCTTAAAATGTACTTGCAGACTTGAAAACCCTTGCCTATTGTAGAGCGCGCCTCCTACTTCCACTGCTGAACGAAAACCCATGATTTTGGACCCTGTTTTCATGCGAAAAGGCTAAAAGAAATGTTTCACGTTTGTTACACTCAAACAGTGTCTCCTCTCATATGCTGAACTGGTCGCATTGTGGATTTTGGTTAAAACATGATTTTGGACAATGTTCATGGAACTCAGCTTAAAACGTACTTGCAGACTTGAAAACCCTTGCCTATTGTAGAGCGCGCCTCCTACTTCCAGTGCTGAACGAAAACCCATGATTTTGGACCCTGTTTTCATAAGAAAATGCTAAAAGAATTGTTTCACGTTTGTTACACTCAAACAGTGTCTCCTCTCATATGCTGAACTGGTCGCATTGTGGATTTTGGTTAAAACATGATTTTGGGCAATGTTCATGGAACTCAGCTCAAAACGTACTTGCAGACTTGAAAACCCTTGCCTATTGTAGAGCGCGCCTCCTACTTCCACTGCTGAACGAAAACCCATGATTTTGGACCCTGTTTTCATGCGAAAGGGCTAAAAGAAATGTTTCACGTTTGTTACACTCAAACAGTGTCTCCTCTCATATGCTGAACTGGTCGCATTGTGGATTTTGGTTAAAACATGATTTTGGACAATGTTCATGGAACTCAGCTGAAAACGTACTTGCAGACTTGAAAACCCTTGCCTATTGTAGAGCGCGCCTCCTACTTCCACTGCTGAACGAAAACCCATGATTTTGGACCCTGTTTTCATGCGAAAAGGCTAAAAGAAATGTTTCACGTTTGTTACACTCAAACAGTGTCTCCTGTCATATGCTGATCTGGTCGCAATGTGGATTTGGCCTAAAACATGATTTTGGACAATGTTCATGGAACTCAGCTTAAAACGTACTTGCAGACTTGAAAACCCTTGCCTATTGTAGAGCGCGCCTCCTACTTCCACTGCTGAACGAAAACCCATGATTTTGGACCCTGTTTTCATGCAAAAAGGCTAAAAGAAATGTTTCACGTTTGTTACACTCAAACAGTGTCTCCTCTCATATGCTGAACTGGTCGCATTGTGGATTTTGGTTAAAACATGATTTTGGACAATGTCCATGGAACTCAGCTGAAAACGTACTTGCAGACTTGAAAACCCTTGCCTATTGTAGAGCGCGCCTCCTACTTCCACTGCTGAACGAAAACCCATGATTTTGGACCCTGTTTTCATGCGAAAAGGCTAAAAGAAATGTTTCACGTTTGTTACACTCAAACAGTGTCTCCTGTCATATGCTGAACTGGTCGCATTGTGGATTTTGGTTAAAACATGATTTTGGACAATGTTCATGGAACTCAGCTGAAAACGTACTTGCAGACTTGAAAACCCTTGCCTATTGTAGAGCGCGCCTCCTTCTTCCAGTGCTGAACGAAAACCCATGATTTTGGACCCTGTTTTCATGCGAAAAGGCTAAAATAAATGTTTCACGTTTGTTACACTCAAACAGTGTCTCCTCTCATATGCTGAACTGGTCGCATTGTGGATTTTGGATAAAACATGATTTTGGACAATGTTCATGGAACTCAGCTTAAAACGTACTTGCAGACTTGAAAACCCTTGCCTATTGTAGAGCGCGCCTCCTACTTCCACTGCTGAATGAAAACCCATGATTTTGGACCCTGTTTTCATGCAAAAAGGCTAAAAGAAATGTTTCACGTTTGTTACACTCAAACAGTGTCTCCTGTCATATGCTGATCTGGTCGCAATGTGGATTTGGCCTAAAACATGATTTTGGACAATGTTCATGGAACTCAGCTTAAAACGTACTTGCAGACTTGAAAACCCTTGCCTATTGTAGAGCGCGCCTCCTACTTCCAGTGCTGAACGAAAACCCATGATTTTGGACCCTGTTTTCATGCGAAAAGGCTAAAAGAAATGTTTCACGTTTGTTACACTCAAACAGTGTCTCCTCTCATATGCTGAACTGGTCGCATTGTGGATTTTGGTTAAAACATGATTTTGGACAATGTTCATGGAACTCAGCTTAAAACGTACTTGCAGACTTGAAAACCCTTGCCTATTGTAGAGCGCGCCTCCTACTTCCACTGCTGAACGAAAACCCATGATTTTGGCCCCTATTTTCATGCGAAAGGGCTAAAAGAAATGTTTCACGTTTGTTACACTCAAACAGTGTCTCCTCTCATATGCTGAACTGGTCGCATTGTGGATTTTGGTTAAAACATGATTTTGGACAATGTTCATGGAACTCAGCTGAAAACGTACTTGCAGACTTGAAAACCCTTGCCTATTGTAGAGCGCGCCTCCTACTTCCACTGCTGAACGAAAACCCATGATTTTGGACCCTGTTTTCATGCGAAAAGGCTAAAAGAAATGTTTCACGTTTGTTACACTCAAACAGTGTCTCCTGTCATATGCTGATCTGGTCGCAATGTGGATTTGGCCTAAAACATGATTTTGGACAATGTTCATGGAACTCAGCTTAAAACGTACTTGCAGACTTGAAAACCCTTGCCTATTGTAGAGCGCGCCTCCTACTTCCAGTGCTGAACGAAAACCCATGATTTTGGACCCTGTTTTCATGCGAAAAGGCTAAAAGAAATGTTTCACGTTTGTTACACTCAAACAGTGTCTCCTCTCATATAATGAACTGGTCGCATTGTGGATTTTGGATAAAACATGATTTTGGACAATGTTCATGGAACTCAGCTGAAAACGTACTTGCAGACTTGAAAACCCTTGCCTATTGTAGAGCGCGCCTCCTACTTCCACTGTTGAACGAAAACCCATGATTTTGGACCCTGTTTTCATGCAAAAAGGCTAAAAGAAATGTTTCACGTTTGTTACACTCAAACAGTGTCTCCTCTCATATGCTGAACTGGTCGCATTGTGGATTTTGGTTAAAACATGATTTTGGACAATGTTCATGGAACTCAGCTTAAAACGTACTTGCAGACTTGAAAACCCTTGCCTATTGTAGAGCGCGCCTCCTACTTCCACTGCTGAACGAAAACCCATGATTTTGGACCCTGTTTTCATGCGAAAGGGCTAAAAGAAATGTTTCACGTTTGTTACACTCAAACAGTGTCTCCTCTCATATGCTGAACTGGTCGCATTGTGGATTTTGGTTAAAACATGATTTTGGACAATGTTCATGGAACTCAGCTGAAAACGTACTTGCAGACTTGAAAACCCTTGCCTATTGTAGAGCGCGCCTCCTACTTCCACTGCTGAACGAAAACCCATGATTTTGGACCCTGTTTTCATGCGAAAAGGCTAAAAGAAATGTTTCACGTTTGTTACACTCAAACAGTGTCTCCTGTCATATGCTGATCTGGTCGCAATGTGGATTTGGCCTAAAACATGATTTTGGACAATGTTCATGGAATTCAGCTGAAAACGTACTTGCAGACTTGAAAACCCTTGCCTATTGTAGAGCGCGCCTCCTACTTCCAGTGCTGAACGAAAACCCATGATTTTGGACCCTGTTTTCATGCGAAAAGGCTAAAAGAAATGTTTCACGTTTGTTACACTCAAACAGTGTCTCCTCTCATATGCTGAACTGGTCGCATTGTGGATTTTGGATAAAACATGATTTTGGACAATGTTCATGGAACTCAGCTGAAAACGTACTTGCAGACTTGAAAACCCTTGCCTATTGTAGAGCGCGCCTCCTACTTCCACTGCTGAACGAAAACCCATGATTTTGGACCCTGTTTTCATGCAAAAAGGCTAAAAGAAATGTTTCACGTTTGTTACACTCAAACAGTGTCTCCTCTCATATGCTGAACTGGTCGCATTGTGGATTTTGGTTAAAACATGATTTTGGACAATGTTCATGGAACTCAGCTTAAAACGTACTTGCAGACTTGAAAACCCTTGCCTATTGTAGAGCGCGCCTCCTACTTCCAGTGCTGAACGAAAACCCATGATTTTGGACCCTGTTTTCATGCGAAAAGGCTAAAAGAAATGTTTAACGTTTGTTACACTCAAACAGTGTCTCCTCTCATATGCTGAACTGGTCCCATTGTGGATTTTGGATAAAACATGATTTTGGACAATGTTCATGGAACTCAGCTTAAAACGTACTTGCAGACTTGAAAACCCTTGCCTATTGTAGAGCGCGCCTCCTACTTCCACTGCTGAATGAAAACCCATGATTTTGGACCCTGTTTTCATGCAAAAAGGCTAAAAGAAATGTTTCACGTTTGTTACACTCAAACAGTGTCTCCTCTCATATGCTGAACTGGTCGCATTGTGGATTTTGGTTAAAACATGATTTTGGACAATGTTCATGGAACTCAGCTTAAAACGTACTTGCAGACTTGAAAACCCTTGCCTATTGTAGAGCGCGCCTCCTACTTCCACTGCTGAACGAAAACCCATGATTTTGGACCCTGTTTTCATGCGAAAAGGCTAAAAGAAATGTTTCACGTTTGTTACACTCAAACAGTGTCTCCTGTCATATGCTGAACTGGTCGCATTGTGGATTTTGGTTAAAACATGATTTTGGACAATGTTCATGGAACTCAGCTGAAAACGTACTTGCAGACTTGAAAACCCTTGCCTATTGTAGAGCGCGCCTCCTTCTTCCAGTGCTGAACGAAAACCCATGATTTTGGACCCTGTTTTCATGCGAAAAGGCTAAAATAAATGTTTCACGTTTGTTACACTCAAACAGTGTCTCCTCTCATATGCTGAACTGGTCGCATTGTGGATTTTGGATAAAACATGATTTTGGACAATGTTCATGGAACTCAGCTTAAAACGTACTTGCAGACTTGAAAACCCTTGCCTATTGTAGAGCGCGCCTCCTACTTCCACTGCTGAATGAAAACCCATGATTTTGGACCCTGTTTTCATGCAAAAAGGCTAAAAGAAATGTTTCACGTTTGTTACACTCAAACAGTGTCTCCTGTCATATGCTGATCTGGTCGCAATGTGGATTTGGCCTAAAACATGATTTTGGACAATGTTCATGGAACTCAGCTTAAAACGTACTTGCAGACTTGAAAACCCTTGCCTATTGTAGAGCGCGCCTCCTACTTCCAGTGCTGAACGAAAACCCATGATTTTGGACCCTGTTTTCATGCGAAAAGGCTAAAAGAAATGTTTCACGTTTGTTACACTCAAACAGTGTCTCCTCTCATATGCTGAACTGGTCGCATTGTGGATTTTGGTTAAAACATGATTTTGGACAATGTTCATGGAACTCAGCTTAAAACGTACTTGCAGACTTGAAAACCCTTGCCTATTGTAGAGCGCGCCTCCTACTTCCACTGCTGAATGAAAACCCATGATTTTGGACCCTGTTTTCATGCAAAAAGGCTAAAAGAAATGTTTCACGTTTGTTACACTCAAACAGTGTCTCCTGTCATATGCTGATCTGGTCGCAATGTGGATTTGGCCTAAAACATGATTTTGGACAATGTTCATGGAACTCAGCTTAAAACGTACTTGCAGACTTGAAAACCCTTGCCTATTGTAGAGCGCGCCTCCTACTTCCAGTGCTGAACGAAAACCCATGATTTTGGACCCTGTTTTCATGCGAAAAGGCTAAAAGAAATGTTTCACGTTTGTTACACTCAAACAGTGTCTCCTCTCATATGCTGAACTGGTCGCATTGTGGATTTTGGTTAAAACATGATTTTGGACAATGTTCATGGAACTCAGCTTAAAACGTACTTGCAGACTTGAAAACCCTTGCCTATTGTAGAGCGCGCCTCCTACTTCCACTGCTGAACGAAAACCCATGATTTTGGCCCCTATTTTCATGCGAAAGGGCTAAAAGAAATGTTTCACGTTTGTTACACTCAAACAGTGTCTCCTCTCATATGCTGAACTGGTCGCATTGTGGATTTTGGTTAAAACATGATTTTGGACAATGTTCATGGAACTCAGCTGAAAACGTACTTGCAGACTTGAAAACCCTTGCCTATTGTAGAGCGCGCCTCCTACTTCCACTGCTGAACGAAAACCCATGATTTTGGACCCTGTTTTCATGCGAAAAGGCTAAAAGAAATGTTTCACGTTTGTTACACTCAAACAGTGTCTCCTGTCATATGCTGATCTGGTCGCAATGTGGATTTGGCCTAAAACATGATTTTGGACAATGTTCATGGAACTCAGCTTAAAACGTACTTGCAGACTTGAAAACCCTTGCCTATTGTAGAGCGCGCCTCCTACTTCCAGTGCTGAACGAAAACCCATGATTTTGGACCCTGTTTTCATGCGAAAAGGCTAAAAGAAATGTTTCACGTTTGTTACACTCAAACAGTGTCTCCTCTCATATAATGAACTGGTCGCATTGTGGATTTTGGATAAAACATGATTTTGGACAATGTTCATGGAACTCAGCTGAAAACGTACTTGCAGACTTGAAAACCCTTGCCTATTGTAGAGCGCGCCTCCTACTTCCACTGTTGAACGAAAACCCATGATTTTGGACCCTGTTTTCATGCAAAAAGGCTAAAAGAAATGTTTCACGTTTGTTACACTCAAACAGTGTCTCCTCTCATATGCTGAACTGGTCGCATTGTGGATTTTGGTTAAAACATGATTTTGGACAATGTTCATGGAACTCAGCTTAAAACGTACTTGCAGACTTGAAAACCCTTGCCTATTGTAGAGCGCGCCTCCTACTTCCACTGCTGAACGAAAACCCATGATTTTGGACCCTGTTTTCATGCGAAAGGGCTAAAAGAAATGTTTCACGTTTGTTACACTCAAACAGTGTCTCCTCTCATATGCTGAACTGGTCGCATTGTGGATTTTGGTTAAAACATGATTTTGGACAATGTTCATGGAACTCAGCTGAAAACGTACTTGCAGACTTGAAAACCCTTGCCTATTGTAGAGCGCGCCTCCTACTTCCACTGCTGAACGAAAACCCATGATTTTGGACCCTGTTTTCATGCGAAAAGGCTAAAAGAAATGTTTCACGTTTGTTACACTCAAACAGTGTCTCCTGTCATATGCTGATCTGGTCGCAATGTGGATTTGGCCTAAAACATGATTTTGGACAATGTTCATGGAATTCAGCTGAAAACGTACTTGCAGACTTGAAAACCCTTGCCTATTGTAGAGCGCGCCTCCTACTTCCAGTGCTGAACGAAAACCCATGATTTTGGACCCTGTTTTCATGCGAAAAGGCTAAAAGAAATGTTTCACGTTTGTTACACTCAAACAGTGTCTCCTCTCATATGCTGAACTGGTCGCATTGTGGATTTTGGATAAAACATGATTTTGGACAATGTTCATGGAACTCAGCTGAAAACGTACTTGCAGACTTGAAAACCCTTGCCTATTGTAGAGCGCGCCTCCTACTTCCACTGCTGAACGAAAACCCATGATTTTGGACCCTGTTTTCATGCAAAAAGGCTAAAAGAAATGTTTCACGTTTGTTACACTCAAACAGTGTCTCCTCTCATATGCTGAACTGGTCGCATTGTGGATTTTGGTTAAAACATGATTTTGGACAATGTTCATGGAACTCAGCTTAAAACGTACTTGCAGACTTGAAAACCCTTGCCTATTGTAGAGCGCGCCTCCTACTTCCAGTGCTGAACGAAAACCCATGATTTTGGACCCTGTTTTCATGCGAAAAGGCTAAAAGAAATGTTTAACGTTTGTTACACTCAAACAGTGTCTCCTCTCATATGCTGAACTGGTCCCATTGTGGATTTTGGATAAAACATGATTTTGGACAATGTTCATGGAACTCAGCTTAAAACGTACTTGCAGACTTGAAAACCCTTGCCTATTGTAGAGCGCGCCTCCTACTTCCACTGCTGAATGAAAACCCATGATTTTGGACCCTGTTTTCATGCAAAAAGGCTAAAAGAAATGTTTCACGTTTGTTACACTCAAACAGTGTCTCCTCTCATATGCTGAACTGGTCGCATTGTGGATTTTGGTTAAAACATGATTTTGGACAATGTTCATGGAACTCAGCTTAAAACGTACTTGCAGACTTGAAAACCCTTGCCTATTGTAGAGCGCGCCTCCTACTTCCACTGCTGAATGAAAACCCATGATTTTGGACCCTGTTTTCATGCAAAAAGGCTAAAAGAAATGTTTCACGTTTGTTACACTCAAACAGTGTCTCCTCTCATATGCTGAACTGGTCGCATTGTGGATTTTGGTTAAAACATGATTTTGGACAATGTTCATGGAACTCAGCTGAAAACGTACTTGCAGACTTGAAAACCCTTGCCTATTGTAGAGCGCGCCTCCTACTTCCACTGCTGAACGAAAACCCATGATTTTGGACCCTGTTTTCATGCGAAAGGGCTAAAAGAAATGTTTCACGTTTGTTACACTCAAACAGTGTCTCCTCTCATATGCTGAACTGGTCGCATTGTGGATTTTGGTTAAAACATGATTTTGGACAATGTTCGTGGAACTCAGCTGAAAACGTACTTGCAGACTTGAAAACCCTTGCCTATTGTAGAGCGCGCCTCCTACTTCCACTGCTGAACGAAAACCCATGATTTTGGACCCTGTTTTCATGCGAAAAGGCTAAAAGAAATGTTTCACGTTTGTTACACTCAAACAGTGTCTCCTGTCATATGCTGATATGGTCGCAATGTGGATTTGGCCTAAAACATGATTTTGGACAATGTTCATGGAACTCAGCTTAAAACGTACTTGCAGACTTGAAAACCCTTGCCTATTGTAGAGCGCGCCTCCTACTTCCAGTGCTGAACGAAAACCCATGATTTTGGACCCTGTTTTCATGCGAAAAGGCTAAAAGAAATGTTTCACGTTTGTTACACTCAAACAGTGTCTCCTCTCATATGCTGAACTGGTCGCATTGTGGATTTTGGATAAAACATGATTTTGGACAATGTTCATGGAACTCAGCTTAAAACGTACTTGCAGACTTGAAAACCCTTGCCTATTGTAGAGCGCGCCTCCAACTTCCACTGCTGAACGAAAACCCATGATTTTGGACCCTGTTTTCATGCGAAAAGCCTAAAAGAAATGTTTCACGTTTGTTACACTCAAACAGTGTCTCCTCTCATATGCTGAACTGGTCGCATTGTGGATTTTGGTTAAAACATGATTTTGGACAATGTTCATGGAATTCAGCTTAAAACGTACTTGCAGACTTGAAAACCCTTGCCTATTGTAGAGCGCGCCTCCTACTTCCACTGTTGAACGAAAACCCATGATTTTGGACCCTGTTTTCATGCAAAAAGGCTAAAAGAAATGTTTCACGTTTGTTACACTCAAACAGTGTCTCCTCTCATATGCTGAACTGGTCGCATTGTGGATTTTGGTTAAAACATGATTTTGGACAATGTTCATGGAACTCAGCTGAAAACGTACTTGCAGACTTGAAAACCCTTGCCTATTGTAGAGCGCGCCTCCTACTTCCACTGCTGAACGAAAACCCATGATTTTGGACCCTGTTTTCATGCGAAAGGGCTAAAAGAAATGTTTCACGTTTGTTACACTCAAACAGTGTCTCCTCTCATAAGTTGACCTGGTCGCATTGTGGATTTTGGTTAAAACATGATTTTGGACAATGTTCATGGAACTCAGCTTAAAACGTACTTGCAGACTTGAAAACCCTTGCCTATTGTAGAGCGCGCCTCCTACTTCCACTGCTGAACGAAAACCCATGATTTTGGACCCTGTTTTCATGCGAAAAGGCTAAAAGAAATGTTTCACGTTTGTTACACTCAAACAGTGTCTCCTGTCATATGCTGATCTGGTCGCAATGTGGATTTGTCCTAAAACATGATTTTGGACAATGTTCATGGAACTCAGCTTAAAACGTACTTGCAGACTTGAAAACCCTTGCCTATTGTAGAGCGCGCCTCCTACTTCCAGTGCTGAACGAAAACCCATGATTTTGGACCCTGTTTTCATGCGAAAAGGCTAAAAGAAATGTTTCACGTTTGTTACACTCAAACAGTGTCTCCTCTCATATGCTGAACTGGTCGCATTGTGGATTTTGGATAAAACATGATTTTGGACAATGTTCATGGAACTCAGCTTAAAACGTACTTGCAGACTTGAAAACCCTTGCCTATTGTAGAGCGCGCCTCCTACTTCCACTGTTGAACGAAAACCCATGATTTTGGACCCTGTTTTCATGCAAAAAGGCTAAAAGAAATGTTTCACGTTTGTTACACTCAAACAGTGTCTCCTCTCATATGCTGAACTGGTCGCATTGTGGATTTTGGTTAAAACATGATTTTGGACAATGTTCATGGAACTCAGCTGAAAACGTACTTGCAGACTTGAAAACCCTTGCCTATTGTAGAGCGCGCCTCCTACTTCCACTGCTGAACGAAAACCCATGATTTTGGACCCTGTTTTCATGCGAAAGGGCTAAAATAAATGTTTCACGTTTGTTACACTCAAACAGTGTCTCCTCTCATATGCTGAACTGGTCGCATTGTGGATTTTGGTTAAAACATGATTTTGGACAATGTTCATGGAACTCAGCTGAAAACGTACTTGCAGACTTGAAAACCCTTGCCTATTGTAGAGCGCGCCTCCTACTTCCACTGCTGAACGAAAACCCATGATTTTGGACCCTGTTTTCATGCGAAAAGGCTAAAAGAAATGTTTCACGTTTGTTACACTCAAACAGTGTCTCCTGTCATATGCTGATCTGGTCGCAATGTGGATTTGGCCTAAAACATGATTTTGGACAATGTTCATGGAACTCAGCTTAAAACGTACTTGCAGACTTGAAAACCCTTGCCTATTGTAGAGCGCGCCTCCTACTTCCAGTGCTGAACGAAAACCCATGATTTTGGACCCTGTTTTCATGCGAAAAGGCTAAAAGAAATGTTTCACGTTTGTTACACTCAAACAGTGTCTCCTCTCATATGCTGAACTGGTCGCATTGTGGATTTTGGTTAAAACATGATTTTGGACAATGTTCATGGAATTCAGCTGAAAACGTACTTGCAGACTTGAAAACCCTTGCCTATTGTAGAGCGCGCCTCCTACTTCCACTGCTGAACGAAAACCCATGATTTTGGACCCTGTTTTCATGCGAAAGGGCTAAAATAAATGTTTCACGTTTGTTACACTCAAACAGTGTCTCCTCTCATATGCTGAACTGGTCGCATTGTGGATTTTGGTTAAAACATGATTTTGGACAATGTTCATGGAACTCAGCTCAAAACGTACTTGCAGACTTGAAAACCCTTGCCTATTGTAGAGCGCGCCTCCTACTTCCACTGCTGAACGAAAACCCATGATTTTGGACCCTGTTTTCATGCGAAAAGGCTAAAAGAAATGTTTCACGTTTGTTACACTCAAACAGTGTCTCCTGTCATATGCTGATCTGGTCGCAATGTGGATTTGGCCTAAAACATGATTTTGGACAATGTTCATGGAACTCAGCTTAAAACGTACTTGCAGACTTGAAAACCCTTGCCTATTGTAGAGCGCGCCTCCTACTTCCAGTGCTGAACGAAAACCCATGATTTTGGACCCTGTTTTCATGCGAAAAGGCTAAAAGAAATGTTTCACGTTTGTTACACTCAAACAGTGTCTCCTCTCATATGCTGAACTGGTCGCATTGTGGATTTTGGTTAAAACATGATTTTGGACAATGTTCATGGAATTCAGCTTAAAACGTACTTGCAGACTTGAAAACCCTTGCCTATTGTAGAGCGCGCCTCCTACTTCCGCTGTTGAACGAAAACCCATGATTTTGGACCCTGTTTTCATGCAAAAAGGCTAAAAGAAATGTTTCACGTTTGTTACACTCAAACAGTGTCTCCTCTCATATGCTGAACTGGTCGCATTGTGGATTTTGGTTAAAACATGATTTTGGACAATGTTCATGGAACTCAGCTGAAAACGTACTTGCAGACTTGAAAACCCTTGCCTATTGTAGAGCGCGCCTCCTACTTCCACTGCTGAACGAAAACCCATGATTTTGGACCCTGTTTTCATGCGAAAGGGCTAAAAGAAATGTTTCACGTTTGTTACACTCAAACAGTGTCTCCTCTCATAAGTTGACCTGGTCGCATTGTGGATTTTGGTTAAAACATGATTTTGGACAATGTTCATGGAACTCAGCTTAAAACGTACTTGCAGACTTGAAAACCCTTGCCTATTGTAGAGCGCGCCTCCTACTTCCAGTGCTGAACGAAAACCCATGATTTTGGACCCTGTTTTCATGCGAAAAGGCTAAAAGAAATGTTTCACGTTTGTTACACTCAAACAGTGTCTCCTCTCATATGCTGAACTGGTCGCATTGTGGATTTTGGTTAAAACATGATTTTGGACAATGTTCATGGAATTCAGCTGAAAACGTACTTGCAGACTTGAAAACCCTTGCCTATTGTAGAGCGCGCCTCCTACTTCCACTGCTGAACGAAAACCCATGATTTTGGACCCTGTTTTCATGCGAAAGGGCTAAAATAAATGTTTCACGTTTGTTACACTCAAACAGTGTCTCCTCTCATATGCTGAACTGGTCGCATTGTGGATTTTGGTTAAAACATGATTTTGGACAATGTTCATGGAACTCAGCTCAAAACGTACTTGCAGACTTGAAAACCCTTGCCTATTGTAGAGCGCGCCTCCTACTTCCACTGCTGAACGAAAACCCATGATTTTGGACCCTGTTTTCATGCGAAAAGGCTAAAAGAAATGTTTCACGTTTGTTACACTCAAACAGTGTCTCCTGTCATATGCTGATCTGGTCGCAATGTGGATTTGGCCTAAAACATGATTTTGGACAATGTTCATGGAACTCAGCTTAAAACGTACTTGCAGACTTGAAAACCCTTGCCTATTGTAGAGCGCGCCTCCTACTTCCAGTGCTGAACGAAAACCCATGATTTTGGACCCTGTTTTCATGCGAAAAGGCTAAAAGAAATGTTTCACGTTTGTTACACTCAAACAGTGTCTCCTCTCATATGCTGAACTGGTCGCATTGTGGATTTTGGTTAAAACATGATTTTGGACAATGTTCATGGAATTCAGCTTAAAACGTACTTGCAGACTTGAAAACCCTTGCCTATTGTAGAGCGCGCCTCCTACTTCCGCTGTTGAACGAAAACCCATGATTTTGGACCCTGTTTTCATGCAAAAAGGCTAAAAGAAATGTTTCACGTTTGTTACACTCAAACAGTGTCTCCTCTCATATGCTGAACTGGTCGCATTGTGGATTTTGGTTAAAACATGATTTTGGACAATGTTCATGGAACTCAGCTGAAAACGTACTTGCAGACTTGAAAACCCTTGCCTATTGTAGAGCGCGCCTCCTACTTCCACTGCTGAACGAAAACCCATGATTTTGGACCCTGTTTTCATGCGAAAGGGCTAAAAGAAATGTTTCACGTTTGTTACACTCAAACAGTGTCTCCTCTCATAAGTTGACCTGGTCGCATTGTGGATTTTGGTTAAAACATGATTTTGGACAATGTTCATGGAACTCAGCTTAAAACGTACTTGCAGACTTGAAAACCCTTGCCTATTGTAGAGCGCGCCTCCTACTTCCACTGCTGAACGAAAACCCATGATTTTGGACCCTGTTTTCATGCGAAAAGGCTAAAAGAAATGTTTCACGTTTGTTACACTCAAACAGTGTCTCCTGTCATATGCTGATCTGGTCGCAATGTGGATTTGTCCTAAAACATGATTTTGGACAATGTTCATGGAACTCAGCTTAAAACGTACTTGCAGACTTGAAAACCCTTGCCTATTGTAGAGCGCGCCTCCTACTTCCAGTGCTGAACGAAAACCCATGATTTTGGACCCTGTTTTCATGCGAAAAGGCTAAAAGAAATGTTTCACGTTTGTTACACTCAAACAGTGTCTCCTCTCATATGCTGAACTGGTCGCATTGTGGATTTTGGATAAAACATGATTTTGGACAATGTTCATGGAACTCAGCTTAAAACGTACTTGCAGACTTGAAAACCCTTGCCTATTGTAGAGCGCGCCTCCTACTTCCACTGCTGAACGAAAACCCATGATTTTGGACCCTGTTTTCATGCAAAAAGGCTAAAAGAAATGTTTCACGTTTGTTACACTCAAACAGTGTCTCCTCTCATATGCTGAACTGGTCGCATTGTGGATTTTGGTTAAAACATGATTTTGGACAATGTTCATGGAACTCAGCTGAAAACGTACTTGCAGACTTGAAAACCCTTGCCTATTGTAGAGCGCGCCTCCTACTTCCACTGCTGAACGAAAACCCATGATTTTGGACCCTGTTTTCATGCGAAAAGGCTAAAAGAAATGTTTCACGTTTGTTACACTCAAACAGTGTCTCCTGTCATATGCTGATCTGGTCGCAATGTGGATTTGGCCTAAAACATGATTTTGGACAATGTTCATGGAACTCAGCTTAAAACGTACTTGCAGACTTGAAAACCCTTGCCTATTGTAGAGCGCGCCTCCTACTTCCAGTGCTGAACGAAAACCCATGATTTTGGACCCTGTTTTCATACGAAAAGGCTAAAAGAAATGTTTCACGTTTGTTACACTCAAACAGTGTCTCCTCTCATATGCTGAACTGGTCGCATTGTGGATTTTGGTTAAAACATGATTTTGGACAATGTTCATGGAACTCAGCTGAAAACGTACTTGCAGACTTGAAAACCCTTGCCTATTGTAGAGCGCGCCTCCTACTTCCACTGCTGAACGAAAACCCATGATTTTGGACCCTGTTTTCATGCGAAAAGGCTAAAAGAAATGTTTCACGTTTGTTACACTCAAACAGTGTCTCCTGTCATATGCTGAACTGGTCGCATTGTGGATTTTGGTTAAAACATGATTTTGGACAATGTTCATGGAACTCAGCTGAAAACGTACTTGCAGACTTGAAAACCCTTGCCTATTGTAGAGCGCGCCTCCTTCTTCCAGTGCTGAACGAAAACCCATGATTTTGGACCCTGTTTTCATGCGAAAAGGCTAAAAGAAATGTTTCACGTTTGTTACACTCAAACAGTGTCTCCTCTCATATGCTGAACTGGTCGCATTGTGGATTTTGGTTAAAACATGATTTTGGACAATGTTCATGGAACTCAGCTGAAAACGTACTTGCAGACTTGAAAACCCTTGCCTATTGTAGAGCGCGCCTCCTACTTCCACTGCTGAACGAAAACCCATGATTTTGGACCCTGTTTTCATGCGAAAAGGCTAAAAGAAATGTTTCACGTTTGTTACACTCAAACAGTGTCTCCTGTCATATGCTGAACTGGTCGCATTGTGGATTTTGGTTAAAACATGATTTTGGACAATGTTCATGGAACTCAGCTGAAAACGTACTTGCAGACTTGAAAACCCTTGCCTATTGTAGAGCGCGCCTCCTTCTTCCAGTGCTGAACGAAAACCCATGATTTTGGACCCTGTTTTCATGCGAAAAGGCTAAAAGAAATGTTTCACGTTTGTTACACTCAAACAGTGTCTCCTCTCATATGCTGAACTGGTCGCATTGTGGATTTTGGTTAAAACATGATTTTGGACAATGTTCATGGAACTCAGCTGAAAACGTACTTGCAGACTTGAAAACCCTTGCCTACTGTAGAGCGCGCCTCCTTCTTCCAGTGCTGAACGAAAACCCATGATTTTGGACCCTGTTTTCATGCGAAAAGGCTAAAAGAAATGTTTCACGTTTGTTACACTCAAACAGTGTCTCCTCTCATATGCTGAACTGGTCGCATTGTGGATTTTGGTTAAAACATGATTTTGGACAATGTTCATGGAACTCAGCTTAAAACGTACTTGCAGACTTGAAAACCCTTGCCTATTGTAGAGCGCGCCTCCTACTTCCAGTGCTGAACGAAAACCCATGATTTTGGACCCTGTTTTCATGCGAAAAGGCTAAAAGAAATGTTTCACGTTTGTTACACTCAAACAGTGTCTCCTCTCATATGCTGAACTGGTCGCATTGTGGATTTTGGTTAAAACATGATTTTGGACAATGTTCATGGAATTCAGCTTAAAACGTACTTGCAGACTTGAAAACCCTTGCCTATTGTAGAGCGCGCCTCCTACTTCCACTGCTGAACGAAAACCCATGATTTTGGACCCTGTTTTCATGCAAAAAGGCTAAAAGAAATGTTTCACGTTTGTTACACTCAAACAGTGTCTCCTCTCATATGCTGAACTGGTCGCATTGTGGATTTTGGTTAAAACATGATTTTGGACAATGTTCATGGAACTCAGCTGAAAACGTACTTGCAGACTTGAAAACCCTTGCCTATTGTAGAGCGCGCCTCCTACTTCCACTGCTGAACGAAAACCCATGATTTTGGACCCTGTTTTCATGCGAAAAGGCTAAAAGAAATGTTTCACGTTTGTTACACTCAAACAGTGTCTCCTGTCATATGCTGAACTGGTCGCATTGTGGATTTTGGTTAAAACATGATTTTGGACAATGTTCATGGAACTCAGCTGAAAACGTACTTGCAGACTTGAAAACCCTTGCCTATTGTAGAGCGCGCCTCCTTCTTCCAGTGCTGAACGAAAACCCATGATTTTGGACCCTGTTTTCATGCGAAAAGGCTAAAAGAAATGTTTCACGTTTGTTACACTCAAACAGTGTCTCCTCTCATATGCTGAACTGGTCGCATTGTGGATTTTGGTTAAAACATGATTTTGGACAATGTTCATGGAACTCAGCTGAAAACGTACTTGCAGACTTGAAAACCCTTGCCTATTGTAGAGCGCGCCTCCTACTTCCACTGCTGAACGAAAACCCATGATTTTGGACCCTGTTTTCATGCGAAAAGGCTAAAAGAAATGTTTCACGTTTGTTACACTCAAACAGTGTCTCCTGTCATATGCTGATCTGGTCGCAATGTGGATTTGGCCTAAAACATGATTTTGGACAATGTTCATGGAACTCAGCTTAAAACGTACTTGCAGACTTGAAAACCCTTGCCTATTGTAGAGCGCGCCTCCTACTTCCAGTGCTGAACGAAAACCCATGATTTTGGACCCTGTTTTCATGCGAAAAGGCTAAAAGAAATGTTTCACGTTTGTTACACTCAAACAGTGTCTCCTCTCATATGCTGAACTGGTCGCATTGTGGATTTTGGATAAAACATGATTTTGGACAATGTTCATGGAACTCAGCTTAAAACGTACTTGCAGACTTGAAAACCCTTGCCTATTGTAGAGCGCGCCTCCTACTTCCACTGCTGAACGAAAACCCATGATTTTGGACCCTGTTTTCATGCAAAAAGGCTAAAAGAAATGTTTCACGTTTGTTACACTCAAACAGTGTCTCCTCTCATATGCTGAACTGGTCGCATTGTGGATTTTGGTTAAAACATGATTTTGGACAATGTTCATGGAACTCAGCTTAAAACGTACTTGCAGACTTGAAAACCCTTGCCTATTGTAGAGCGCGCCTCCTACTTCCACTGCTGAACGAAAACCCATGATTTTGGACCCTGTTTTCATGCGAAAAGGCTAAAAGAAATGTTTCACGTTTGTTACACTCAAACAGTGTCTCCTGTCATATGCTGATCTGGTCGCAATGTGGATTTGGCCTAAAACATGATTTTGGACAATGTTCATGGAACTCAGCTTAAAACGTACTTGCAGACTTGAAAACCCTTGCCTATTGTAGAGCGCGCCTCCTACTTCCAGTGCTGAACGAAAACCCATGATTTTGGACCCTGTTTTCATGCGAAAAGGCTAAAAGAAATGTTTCACGTTTGTTACACTCAAACAGTGTCTCCTCTCATATGCTGAACTGGTCGCATTGTGGATTTTGGATAAAACATGATTTTGGACAATGTTCATGGAACTCAGCTTAAAACGTACTTGCAGACTTGAAAACCCTTGCCTATTGTAGAGCGCGCCTCCTACTTCCACTGCTGAACGAAAACCCATGATTTTGGACCCTGTTTTCATGCAAAAAGGCTAAAAGAAATGTTTCACGTTTGTTACACTCAAACAGTGTCTCCTCTCATATGCTGAACTGGTCGCATTGTGGATTTTGGTTAAAACATGATTTTGGACAATGTTCATGGAACTCAGCTGAAAACGTACTTGCAGACTTGAAAACCCTTGCCTATTGTAGAGCGCGCCTCCTACTTCCACTGCTGAACGAAAACCCATGATTTTGGACCCTGTTTTCATGCGAAAAGGCTAAAAGAAATGTTTCACGTTTGTTACACTCAAACAGTGTCTCCTGTCATATGCTGAACTGGTCGCATTGTGGATTTTGGTTAAAACATGATTTTGGACAATGTTCATGGAACTCAGCTGAAAACGTACTTGCAGACTTGAAAACCCTTGCCTATTGTAGAGCGCGCCTCCTTCTTCCAGTGCTGAACGAAAACCCATGATTTTGGACCCTGTTTTCATGCGAAAAGGCTAAAAGAAATGTTTCACGTTTGTTACACTCAAACAGTGTCTCCTCTCATATGCTGAACTGGTCGCATTGTGGATTTTGGTTAAAACATGATTTTGGACAATGTTCATGGAACTCAGCTGAAAACGTACTTGCAGACTTGAAAACCCTTGCCTATTGTAGAGCGCGCCTCCTTCTTCCAGTGCTGAACGAAAACCCATGATTTTGGACCCTGTTTTCATGCGAAAAGGCTAAAAGAAATGTTTCACGTTTGTTACACTCAAACAGTGTCTCCTCTCATATGCTGAACTGGTCGCATTGTGGATTTTGGTTAAAACATGATTTTGGACAATGTTCATGGAACTCAGCTTAAAACGTACTTGCAGACTTGAAAACCCTTGCCTATTGTAGAGCGCGCCTCCTACTTCCAGTGCTGAACGAAAACCCATGATTTTGGACCCTGTTTTCATGCGAAAAGGCTAAAAGAAATGTTTCACGTTTGTTACACTCAAACAGTGTCTCCTCTCATATGCTGAACTGGTCGCATTGTGGATTTTGGTTAAAACATGATTTTGGACAATGTTCATGGAACTCAGCTGAAAACGTACTTGCAGACTTGAAAACCCTTGCCTATTGTAGAGCGCGCCTCCTACTTCCACTGCTGAACGAAAACCCATGATTTTGGACCCTGTTTTCATGCGAAAAGGCTAAAAGAAATGTTTCACGTTTGTTACACTCAAACAGTGTCTCCTGTCATATGCTGAACTGGTCGCATTGTGGATTTTGGTTAAAACATGATTTTGGACAATGTTCATGGAACTCAGCTGAAAACGTACTTGCAGACTTGAAAACCCTTGCCTATTGTAGAGCGCGCCTCCTTCTTCCAGTGCTGAACGAAAACCCATGATTTTGGACCCTGTTTTCATGCGAAAAGGCTAAAAGAAATGTTTCACGTTTGTTACACTCAAACAGTGTCTCCTCTCATATGCTGAACTGGTCGCATTGTGGATTTTGGTTAAAACATGATTTTGGACAATGTTCATGGAACTCAGCTGAAAACGTACTTGCAGACTTGAAAACCCTTGCCTATTGTAGAGCGCGCCTCCTTCTTCCAGTGCTGAACGAAAACCCATGATTTTGGACCCTGTTTTCATGCGAAAAGGCTAAAAGAAATGTTTCACGTTTGTTACACTCAAACAGTGTCTCCTCTCATATGCTGAACTGGTCGCATTGTGGATTTTGGTTAAAACATGATTTTGGACAATGTTCATGGAACTCAGCTTAAAACGTACTTGCAGACTTGAAAACCCTTGCCTATTGTAGAGCGCGCCTCCTACTTCCAGTGCTGAACGAAAACCCATGATTTTGGACCCTGTTTTCATGCGAAAAGGCTAAAAGAAATGTTTCACGTTTGTTACACTCAAACAGTGTCTCCTCTCATATGCTGAACTGGTCGCATTGTGGATTTTGGTTAAAACATGATTTTGGACAATGTTCATGGAATTCAGCTTAAAACGTACTTGCAGACTTGAAAACCCTTGCCTATTGTAGAGCGCGCCTCCTACTTCCACTGCTGAACGAAAACCCATGATTTTGGACCCTGTTTTCATGCAAAAAGGCTAAAAGAAATGTTTCACGTTTGTTACACTCAAACAGTGTCTCCTCTCATATGCTGAACTGGTCGCATTGTGGATTTTGGTTAAAACATGATTTTGGACAATGTTCATGGAACTCAGCTGAAAACGTACTTGCAGACTTGAAAACCCTTGCCTATTATAGAGCGCGCCTCCTACTTCCACTGCTGAACGAAAACCCATGATTTTGGACCCTGTTTTCATGCGAAAAGGCTAAAAGAAATGTTTCACGTTTGTTACACTCAAACAGTGTCTCCTTTCATATGCTGAACTGGTCGCATTGTGGATTTTGGTTAAAACATGATTTTGGACAATGTTCATGGAACTCAGCTGAAAACGTACTTGCAGACTTGAAAACCCTTGCCTATTGTAGAGCGCGCCTCCTTCTTCCAGTGCTGAACGAAAACCCATGATTTTGGACCCTGTTTTCATGCGAAAAGGCTAAAAGAAATGTTTCACGTTTGTTACACTCAAACAGTGTCTCCTCTCATATGCTGAACTGGTCGCATTGTGGATTTTGGTTAAAACATGATTTTGGACAATGTTCATGGAACTCAGCTGAAAACGTACTTGCAGACTTGAAAACCCTTGCCTATTGTAGAGCGCGCCTCCTACTTCCACTGCTGAACGAAAACCCATGATTTTGGACCCTGTTTTCATGCGAAAAGGCTAAAAGAAATGTTTCACGTTTGTTACACTCAAACAGTGTCTCCTGTCATATGCTGATCTGGTCGCAATGTGGATTTGGCCTAAAACATGATTTTGGACAATGTTCATGGAACTCAGCTTAAAACGTACTTGCAGACTTGAAAACCCTTGCCTATTGTAGAGCGCGCCTCCTACTTCCAGTGCTGAACGAAAACCCATGATTTTGGACCCTGTTTTCATGCGAAAAGGCTAAAAGAAATGTTTCACGTTTGTTACACTCAAACAGTGTCTCCTCTCATATGCTGAACTGGTCGCATTGTGGATTTTGGTTAAAACATGATTTTGGACAATGTTCATGGAACTCAGCTGAAAACGTACTTGCAGACTTGAAAACCCTTGCCTATTGTAGAGCGCGCCTCCTACTTCCACTGCTGAACGAAAACCCATGATTTTGGACCCTGTTTTCATGCGAAAAGGCTAAAAGAAATGTTTCACGTTTGTTACACTCAAACAGTGTCTCCTGTCATATGCTGATCTGGTCGCAATGTGGATTTGGCCTAAAACATGATTTTGGACAATGTTCATGGAACTCAGCTTAAAACGTACTTGCAGACTTGAAAACCCTTGCCTATTGTAGAGCGCGCCTCCTACTTCCAGTGCTGAACGAAAACCCATGATTTTGGACCCTGTTTTCATGCGAAAAGGCTAAAAGAAATGTTTCACGTTTGTTACACTCAAACAGTGTCTCCTCTCATATGCTGAACTGGTCGCATTGTGGATTTTGGATAAAACATGATTTTGGACAATGTTCATGGAACTCAGCTTAAAACGTACTTGCAGACTTGAAAACCCTTGCCTATTGTAGAGCGCGCCTCCTACTTCCACTGCTGAACGAAAACCCATGATTTTGGACCCTGTTTTCATGCAAAAAGGCTAAAAGAAATGTTTCACGTTTGTTACACTCAAACAGTGTCTCCTCTCATATGCTGAACTGGTCACATTGTGGATTTTGGTTAAAACATGATTTTGGACAATGTTCATGGAACTCAGCTTAAAACGTACTTGCAGACTTGAAAACCCTTGCCTATTGTAGAGTGCGCCTCCTACTTCCAGTGCTGAACGAAAACCCATGATTTTGGACCCTGTTTTCATGCGAAAAGGCTAAAAGAAATGTTTCACGTTTGTTACACTCAAACAGTGTCTCCTCTCATATGCTGAACTGGTCGCATTGTGGATTTTGGTTAAAACATGATTTTGGACAATGTTCATGGAATTCAGCTTAAAACGTACTTGCAGACTTGAAAACCCTTGCCTATTGTAGAGCGCGCCTCCTACTTCCACTGCTGAACGAAAACCCATGATTTTGGACCCTGTTTTCATGCAAAAAGGCTAAAAGAAATGTTTCACGTTTGTTACACTCAAACAGTGTCTCCTCTCATATGCTGAACTGGTCGCATTGTGGATTTTGGTTAAAACATGATTTTGGACAATGTTCATGGAACTCAGCTGAAAACGTACTTGCAGACTTGAAAACCCTTGCCTATTGTAGAGCGCGCCTCCTACTTCCACTGCTGAACGAAAACCCATGATTTTGGACCCTGTTTTCATGCGAAAAGGCTAAAAGAAATGTTTCACGTTTGTTACACTCAAACAGTGTCTCCTGTCATATGCTGAACTGGTCGCATTGTGGATTTTGGTTAAAACATGATTTTGGACAATGTTCATGGAACTCAGCTGAAAACGTACTTGCAGACTTGAAAACCCTTGCCTATTGTAGAGCGCGCCTCCTTCTTCCAGTGCTGAACGAAAACCCATGATTTTGGACCCTGTTTTCATGCGAAAAGGCTAAAAGAAATGTTTCACGTTTGTTACACTCAAACAGTGTCTCCTCTCATATGCTGAACTGGTCGCATTGTGGATTTTGGTTAAAACATGATTTTGGACAATGTTCATGGAACTCAGCTGAAAACGTACTTGCAGACTTGAAAACCCTTGCCTATTGTAGAGCGCGCCTCCTTCTTCCAGTGCTGAACGAAAACCCATGATTTTGGACCCTGTTTTCATGCGAAAAGGCTAAAAGAAATGTTTCACGTTTGTTACACTCAAACAGTGTCTCCTCTCATATGCTGAACTGGTCGCATTGTGGATTTTGGTTAAAACATGATTTTGGACAATGTTCATGGAACTCAGCTTAAAACGTACTTGCAGACTTGAAAACCCTTGCCTATTGTAGAGCGCGCCTCCTACTTCCAGTGCTGAACGAAAACCCATGATTTTGGACCCTGTTTTCATGCGAAAAGGCTAAAAGAAATGTTTCACGTTTGTTACACTCAAACAGTGTCTCCTCTCATATGCTGAACTGGTCGCATTGTGGATTTTGGTTAAAACATGATTTTGGACAATGTTCATGGAACTCAGCTGAAAACGTACTTGCAGACTTGAAAACCCTTGCCTATTGTAGAGCGCGCCTCCTACTTCCACTGCTGAACGAAAACCCATGATTTTGGACCCTGTTTTCATGCGAAAAGGCTAAAAGAAATGTTTCACGTTTGTTACACTCAAACAGTGTCTCCTGTCATATGCTGAACTGGTCGCATTGTGGATTTTGGTTAAAACATGATTTTGGACAATGTTCATGGAACTCAGCTGAAAACGTACTTGCAGACTTGAAAACCCTTGCCTATTGTAGAGCGCGCCTCCTTCTTCCAGTGCTGAACGAAAACCCATGATTTTGGACCCTGTTTTCATGCGAAAAGGCTAAAAGAAATGTTTCACGTTTGTTACACTCAAACAGTGTCTCCTCTCATATGCTGAACTGGTCGCATTGTGGATTTTGGTTAAAACATGATTTTGGACAATGTTCATGGAACTCAGCTGAAAACGTACTTGCAGACTTGAAAACCCTTGCCTATTGTAGAGCGCGCCTCCTTCTTCCAGTGCTGAACGAAAACCCATGATTTTGGACCCTGTTTTCATGCGAAAAGGCTAAAAGAAATGTTTCACGTTTGTTACACTCAAACAGTGTCTCCTCTCATATGCTGAACTGGTCGCATTGTGGATTTTGGTTAAAACATGATTTTGGACAATGTTCATGGAACTCAGCTTAAAACGTACTTGCAGACTTGAAAACCCTTGCCTATTGTAGAGCGCGCCTCCTACTTCCAGTGCTGAACGAAAACCCATGATTTTGGACCCTGTTTTCATGCGAAAAGGCTAAAAGAAATGTTTCACGTTTGTTACACTCAAACAGTGTCTCCTCTCATATGCTGAACTGGTCGCATTGTGGATTTTGGTTAAAACATGATTTTGGACAATGTTCATGGAATTCAGCTTAAAACGTACTTGCAGACTTGAAAACCCTTGCCTATTGTAGAGCGCGCCTCCTACTTCCACTGCTGAACGAAAACCCATGATTTTGGACCCTGTTTTCATGCAAAAAGGCTAAAAGAAATGTTTCACGTTTGTTACACTCAAACAGTGTCTCCTCTCATATGCTGAACTGGTCGCATTGTGGATTTTGGTTAAAACATGATTTTGGACAATGTTCATGGAACTCAGCTGAAAACGTACTTGCAGACTTGAAAACCCTTGCCTATTATAGAGCGCGCCTCCTACTTCCACTGCTGAACGAAAACCCATGATTTTGGACCCTGTTTTCATGCGAAAAGGCTAAAAGAAATGTTTCACGTTTGTTACACTCAAACAGTGTCTCCTTTCATATGCTGAACTGGTCGCATTGTGGCTTTTGGTTAAAACATGATTTTGGACAATGTTCATGGAACTCAGCTGAAAACGTACTTGCAGACTTGAAAACCCTTGCCTATTGTAGAGCGCGCCTCCTTCTTCCAGTGCTGAACGAAAACCCATGATTTTGGACCCTGTTTTCATGCGAAAAGGCTAAAAGAAATGTTTCACGTTTGTTACACTCAAACAGTGTCTCCTCTCATATGCTGAACTGGTCGCATTGTGGATTTTGGTTAAAACATGATTTTGGACAATGTTCATGGAACTCAGCTGAAAACGTACTTGCAGACTTGAAAACCCTTGCCTATTGTAGAGCGCGCCTCCTACTTCCACTGCTGAACGAAAACCCATGATTTTGGACCCTGTTTTCATGCGAAAAGGCTAAAAGAAATGTTTCACGTTTGTTACACTCAAACAGTGTCTCCTGTCATATGCTGATCTGGTCGCAATGTGGATTTGGCCTAAAACATGATTTTGGACAATGTTCATGGAACTCAGCTTAAAACGTACTTGCAGACTTGAAAACCCTTGCCTATTGTAGAGCGCGCCTCCTACTTCCAGTGCTGAACGAAAACCCATGATTTTGGACCCTGTTTTCATGCGAAAAGGCTAAAAGAAATGTTTCACGTTTGTTACACTCAAACAGTGTCTCCTCTCATATGCTGAACTGGTCGCATTGTGGATTTTGGTTAAAACATGATTTTGGACAATGTTCATGGAACTCAGCTTAAAACGTACTTGCAGACTTGAAAACCCTTGCCTATTGTAGAGCGCGCCTCCTACTTCCACTGCTGAACGAAAACCCATGATTTTGGACCCTGTTTTCATGCGAAAAGGCTAAAAGAAATGTTTCACGTTTGTTACACTCAAACAGTGTCTCCTGTCATATGCTGATCTGGTCGCAATGTGGATTTGGCCTAAAACATGATTTTGGACAATGTTCATGGAACTCAGCTTAAAACGTACTTGCAGACTTGAAAACCCTTGCCTATTGTAGAGCGCGCCTCCTACTTCCAGTGCTGAACGAAAACCCATGATTTTGGACCCTGTTTTCATGCGAAAAGGCTAAAAGAAATGTTTCACGTTTGTTACACTCAAACAGTGTCTCCTCTCATATGCTGAACTGGTCGCATTGTGGATTTTGGATAAAACATGATTTTGGACAATGTTCATGGAACTCAGCTTAAAACGTACTTGCAGACTTGAAAACCCTTGCCTATTGTAGAGCGCGCCTCCTACTTCCACTGCTGAACGAAAACCCATGATTTTGGACCCTGTTTTCATGCAAAAAGGCTAAAAGAAATGTTTCACGTTTGTTACACTCAAACAGTGTCTCCTCTCATATGCTGAACTGGTCACATTGTGGATTTTGGTTAAAACATGATTTTGGACAATGTTCATGGAACTCAGCTTAAAACGTACTTGCAGACTTGAAAACCCTTGCCTATTGTAGAGTGCGCCTCCTACTTCCAGTGCTGAACGAAAACCCATGATTTTGGACCCTGTTTTCATGCGAAAAGGCTAAAAGAAATGTTTCACGTTTGTTACACTCAAACAGTGTCTCCTCTCATATGCTGAACTGGTCGCATTGTGGATTTTGGTTAAAACATGATTTTGGACAATGTTCATGGAATTCAGCTTAAAACGTACTTGCAGACTTGAAAACCCTTGCCTATTGTAGAGCGCGCCTCCTACTTCCACTGCTGAACGAAAACCCATGATTTTGGACCCTGTTTTCATGCAAAAAGGCTAAAAGAAATGTTTCACGTTTGTTACACTCAAACAGTGTCTCCTCTCATATGCTGAACTGGTCGCATTGTGGATTTTGGTTAAAACATGATTTTGGACAATGTTCATGGAACTCAGCTGAAAACGTACTTGCAGACTTGAAAACCCTTGCCTATTGTAGAGCGCGCCTCCTACTTCCACTGCTGAACGAAAACCCATGATTTTGGACCCTGTTTTCATGCGAAAAGGCTAAAAGAAATGTTTCACGTTTGTTACACTCAAACAGTGTCTCCTGTCATATGCTGAACTGGTCGCATTGTGGATTTTGGTTAAAACATGATTTTGGACAATGTTCATGGAACTCAGCTGAAAACGTACTTGCAGACTTGAAAACCCTTGCCTATTGTAGAGCGCGCCTCCTTCTTCCAGTGCTGAACGAAAACCCATGATTTTGGACCCTGTTTTCATGCGAAAAGGCTAAAAGAAATGTTTCACGTTTGTTACACTCAAACAGTGTCTCCTCTCATATGCTGAACTGGTCGCATTGTGGATTTTGGTTAAAACATGATTTTGGACAATGTTCATGGAACTCAGCTGAAAACGTACTTGCAGACTTGAAAACCCTTGCCTATTGTAGAGCGCGCCTCCTTCTTCCAGTGCTGAACGAAAACCCATGATTTTGGACCCTGTTTTCATGCGAAAAGGCTAAAAGAAATGTTTCACGTTTGTTACACTCAAACAGTGTCTCCTCTCATATGCTGAACTGGTCGCATTGTGGATTTTGGTTAAAACATGATTTTGGACAATGTTCATGGAACTCAGCTTAAAACGTACTTGCAGACTTGAAAACCCTTGCCTATTGTAGAGCGCGCCTCCTACTTCCAGTGCTGAACGAAAACCCATGATTTTGGACCCTGTTTTCATGCGAAAAGGCTAAAAGAAATGTTTCACGTTTGTTACACTCAAACAGTGTCTCCTCTCATATGCTGAACTGGTCGCATTGTGGATTTTGGTTAAAACATGATTTTGGACAATGTTCATGGAACTCAGCTGAAAACGTACTTGCAGACTTGAAAACCCTTGCCTATTGTAGAGCGCGCCTCCTACTTCCACTGCTGAACGAAAACCCATGATTTTGGACCCTGTTTTCATGCGAAAAGGCTAAAAGAAATGTTTCACGTTTGTTACACTCAAACAGTGTCTCCTGTCATATGCTGAACTGGTCGCATTGTGGATTTTGGTTAAAACATGATTTTGGACAATGTTCATGGAACTCAGCTGAAAACGTACTTGCAGACTTGAAAACCCTTGCCTATTGTAGAGCGCGCCTCCTTCTTCCAGTGCTGAACGAAAACCCATGATTTTGGACCCTGTTTTCATGCGAAAAGGCTAAAAGAAATGTTTCACGTTTGTTACACTCAAACAGTGTCTCCTCTCATATGCTGAACTGGTCGCATTGTGGATTTTGGTTAAAACATGATTTTGGACAATGTTCATGGAACTCAGCTGAAAACGTACTTGCAGACTTGAAAACCCTTGCCTATTGTAGAGCGCGCCTCCTTCTTCCAGTGCTGAACGAAAACCCATGATTTTGGACCCTGTTTTCATGCGAAAAGGCTAAAAGAAATGTTTCACGTTTGTTACACTCAAACAGTGTCTCCTCTCATATGCTGAACTGGTCGCATTGTGGATTTTGGTTAAAACATGATTTTGGACAATGTTCATGGAACTCAGCTTAAAACGTACTTGCAGACTTGAAAACCCTTGCCTATTGTAGAGCGCGCCTCCTACTTCCAGTGCTGAACGAAAACCCATGATTTTGGACCCTGTTTTCATGCGAAAAGGCTAAAAGAAATGTTTCACGTTTGTTACACTCAAACAGTGTCTCCTCTCATATGCTGAACTGGTCGCATTGTGGATTTTGGTTAAAACATGATTTTGGACAATGTTCATGGAATTCAGCTTAAAACGTACTTGCAGACTTGAAAACCCTTGCCTATTGTAGAGCGCGCCTCCTACTTCCACTGCTGAACGAAAACCCATGATTTTGGACCCTGTTTTCATGCAAAAAGGCTAAAAGAAATGTTTCACGTTTGTTACACTCAAACAGTGTCTCCTCTCATATGCTGAACTGGTCGCATTGTGGATTTTGGTTAAAACATGATTTTGGACAATGTTCATGGAACTCAGCTGAAAACGTACTTGCAGACTTGAAAACCCTTGCCTATTATAGAGCGCGCCTCCTACTTCCACTGCTGAACGAAAACCCATGATTTTGGACCCTGTTTTCATGCGAAAAGGCTAAAAGAAATGTTTCACGTTTGTTACACTCAAACAGTGTCTCCTTTCATATGCTGAACTGGTCGCATTGTGGATTTTGGTTAAAACATGATTTTGGACAATGTTCATGGAACTCAGCTGAAAACGTACTTGCAGACTTGAAAACCCTTGCCTATTGTAGAGCGCGCCTCCTTCTTCCAGTGCTGAACGAAAACCCATGATTTTGGACCCTGTTTTCATGCGAAAAGGCTAAAAGAAATGTTTCACGTTTGTTACACTCAAACAGTGTCTCCTCTCATATGCTGAACTGGTCGCATTGTGGATTTTGGTTAAAACATGATTTTGGACAATGTTCATGGAACTCAGCTGAAAACGTACTTGCAGACTTGAAAACCCTTGCCTATTGTAGAGCGCGCCTCCTACTTCCACTGCTGAACGAAAACCCATGATTTTGGACCCTGTTTTCATGCGAAAAGGCTAAAAGAAATGTTTCACGTTTGTTACACTCAAACAGTGTCTCCTGTCATATGCTGATCTGGTCGCAATGTGGATTTGGCCTAAAACATGATTTTGGACAATGTTCATGGAACTCAGCTTAAAACGTACTTGCAGACTTGAAAACCCTTGCCTATTGTAGAGCGCGCCTCCTACTTCCAGTGCTGAACGAAAACCCATGATTTTGGACCCTGTTTTCATGCGAAAAGGCTAAAAGAAATGTTTCACGTTTGTTACACTCAAACAGTGTCTCCTCTCATATGCTGAACTGGTCGCATTGTGGATTTTGGTTAAAACATGATTTTGGACAATGTTCATGGAACTCAGCTTAAAACGTACTTGCAGACTTGAAAACCCTTGCCTATTGTAGAGCGCGCCTCCTACTTCCACTGCTGAACGAAAACCCATGATTTTGGACCCTGTTTTCATGCGAAAAGGCTAAAAGAAATGTTTCACGTTTGTTACACTCAAACAGTGTCTCCTGTCATATGCTGATCTGGTCGCAATGTGGATTTGGCCTAAAACATGATTTTGGACAATGTTCATGGAACTCAGCTTAAAACGTACTTGCAGACTTGAAAACCCTTGCCTATTGTAGAGCGCGCCTCCTACTTCCAGTGCTGAACGAAAACCCATGATTTTGGACCCTGTTTTCATGCGAAAAGGCTAAAAGAAATGTTTCACGTTTGTTACACTCAAACAGTGTCTCCTCTCATATGCTGAACTGGTCGCATTGTGGATTTTGGATAAAACATGATTTTGGACAATGTTCATGGAACTCAGCTTAAAACGTACTTGCAGACTTGAAAACCCTTGCCTATTGTAGAGCGCGCCTCCTACTTCCACTGCTGAACGAAAACCCATGATTTTGGACCCTGTTTTCATGCAAAAAGGCTAAAAGAAATGTTTCACGTTTGTTACACTCAAACAGTGTCTCCTCTCATATGCTGAACTGGTCACATTGTGGATTTTGGTTAAAACATGATTTTGGACAATGTTCATGGAACTCAGCTTAAAACGTACTTGCAGACTTGAAAACCCTTGCCTATTGTAGAGTGCGCCTCCTACTTCCAGTGCTGAACGAAAACCCATGATTTTGGACCCTGTTTTCATGCGAAAAGGCTAAAAGAAATGTTTCACGTTTGTTACACTCAAACAGTGTCTCCTCTCATATGCTGAACTGGTCGCATTGTGGATTTTGGTTAAAACATGATTTTGGACAATGTTCATGGAATTCAGCTTAAAACGTACTTGCAGACTTGAAAACCCTTGCCTATTGTAGAGCGCGCCTCCTACTTCCACTGCTGAACGAAAACCCATGATTTTGGACCCTGTTTTCATGCAAAAAGGCTAAAAGAAATGTTTCACGTTTGTTACACTCAAACAGTGTCTCCTCTCATATGCTGAACTGGTCGCATTGTGGATTTTGGTTAAAACATGATTTTGGACAATGTTCATGGAACTCAGCTGAAAACGTACTTGCAGACTTGAAAACCCTTGCCTATTGTAGAGCGCGCCTCCTACTTCCACTGCTGAACGAAAACCCATGATTTTGGACCCTGTTTTCATGCGAAAAGGCTAAAAGAAATGTTTCACGTTTGTTACACTCAAACAGTGTCTCCTGTCATATGCTGAACTGGTCGCATTGTGGATTTTGGTTAAAACATGATTTTGGACAATGTTCATGGAACTCAGCTGAAAACGTACTTGCAGACTTGAAAACCCTTGCCTATTGTAGAGCGCGCCTCCTTCTTCCAGTGCTGAACGAAAACCCATGATTTTGGACCCTGTTTTCATGCGAAAAGGCTAAAAGAAATGTTTCACGTTTGTTACACTCAAACAGTGTCTCCTCTCATATGCTGAACTGGTCGCATTGTGGATTTTGGTTAAAACATGATTTTGGACAATGTTCATGGAACTCAGCTGAAAACGTACTTGCAGACTTGAAAACCCTTGCCTATTGTAGAGCGCGCCTCCTTCTTCCAGTGCTGAACGAAAACCCATGATTTTGGACCCTGTTTTCATGCGAAAAGGCTAAAAGAAATGTTTCACGTTTGTTACACTCAAACAGTGTCTCCTCTCATATGCTGAACTGGTCGCATTGTGGATTTTGGTTAAAACATGATTTTGGACAATGTTCATGGAACTCAGCTTAAAACGTACTTGCAGACTTGAAAACCCTTGCCTATTGTAGAGCGCGCCTCCTACTTCCAGTGCTGAACAAAAACCCATGATTTTGGACCCTGTTTTCATGCGAAAAGGCTAAAAGAAATGTTTCACGTTTGTTACACTCAAACAGTGTCTCCTCTCATATGCTGAACTGGTCGCATTGTGGATTTTGGTTAAAACATGATTTTGGACAATGTTCATGGAACTCAGCTGAAAACGTACTTGCAGACTTGAAAACCCTTGCCTATTGTAGAGCGCGCCTCCTACTTCCACTGCTGAACGAAAACCCATGATTTTGGACCCTGTTTTCATGCGAAAAGGCTAAAAGAAATGTTTCACGTTTGTTACACTCAAACAGTGTCTCCTGTCATATGCTGAACTGGTCGCATTGTGGATTTTGGTTAAAACATGATTTTGGACAATGTTCATGGAACTCAGCTGAAAACGTACTTGCAGACTTGAAAACCCTTGCCTATTGTAGAGCGCGCCTCCTTCTTCCAGTGCTGAACGAAAACCCATGATTTTGGACCCTGTTTTCATGCGAAAAGGCTAAAAGAAATGTTTCACGTTTGTTACACTCAAACAGTGTCTCCTCTCATATGCTGAACTGGTCGCATTGTGGATTTTGGTTAAAACATGATTTTGGACAATGTTCATGGAACTCAGCTGAAAACGTACTTGCAGACTTGAAAACCCTTGCCTATTGTAGAGCGCGCCTCCTTCTTCCAGTGCTGAACGAAAACCCATGATTTTGGACCCTGTTTTCATGCGAAAAGGCTAAAAGAAATGTTTCACGTTTGTTACACTCAAACAGTGTCTCCTCTCATATGCTGAACTGGTCGCATTGTGGATTTTGGTTAAAACATGATTTTGGACAATGTTCATGGAACTCAGCTTAAAACGTACTTGCAGACTTGAAAACCCTTGCCTATTGTAGAGCGCGCCTCCTACTTCCAGTGCTGAACGAAAACCCATGATTTTGGACCCTGTTTTCATGCGAAAAGGCTAAAAGAAATGTTTCACGTTTGTTACACTCAAACAGTGTCTCCTCTCATATGCTGAACTGGTCGCATTGTGGATTTTGGTTAAAACATGATTTTGGACAATGTTCATGGAATTCAGCTTAAAACGTACTTGCAGACTTGAAAACCCTTGCCTATTGTAGAGCGCGCCTCCTACTTCCACTGCTGAACGAAAACCCATGATTTTGGACCCTGTTTTCATGCAAAAAGGCTAAAAGAAATGTTTCACGTTTGTTACACTCAAACAGTGTCTCCTCTCATATGCTGAACTGGTCGCATTGTGGATTTTGGTTAAAACATGATTTTGGACAATGTTCATGGAACTCAGCTGAAAACGTACTTGCAGACTTGAAAACCCTTGCCTATTATAGAGCGCGCCTCCTACTTCCACTGCTGAACGAAAACCCATGATTTTGGACCCTGTTTTCATGCGAAAAGGCTAAAAGAAATGTTTCACGTTTGTTACACTCAAACAGTGTCTCCTTTCATATGCTGAACTGGTCGCATTGTGGATTTTGGTTAAAACATGATTTTGGACAATGTTCATGGAACTCAGCTGAAAACGTACTTGCAGACTTGAAAACCCTTGCCTATTGTAGAGCGCGCCTCCTTCTTCCAGTGCTGAACGAAAACCCATGATTTTGGACCCTGTTTTCATGCGAAAAGGCTAAAAGAAATGTTTCACGTTTGTTACACTCAAACAGTGTCTCCTCTCATATGCTGAACTGGTCGCATTGTGGATTTTGGTTAAAACATGATTTTGGACAATGTTCATGGAACTCAGCTGAAAACGTACTTGCAGACTTGAAAACCCTTGCCTATTGTAGAGCGCGCCTCCTACTTCCACTGCTGAACGAAAACCCATGATTTTGGACCCTGTTTTCATGCGAAAAGGCTAAAAGAAATGTTTCACGTTTGTTACACTCAAACAGTGTCTCCTGTCATATGCTGATCTGGTCGCAATGTGGATTTGGCCTAAAACATGATTTTGGACAATGTTCATGGAACTCAGCTTAAAACGTACTTGCAGACTTGAAAACCCTTGCCTATTGTAGAGCGCGCCTCCTACTTCCAGTGCTGAACGAAAACCCATGATTTTGGACCCTGTTTTCATGCGAAAAGGCTAAAAGAAATGTTTCACGTTTGTTACACTCAAACAGTGTCTCCTCTCATATGCTGAACTGGTCGCATTGTGGATTTTGGTTAAAACATGATTTTGGACAATGTTCATGGAACTCAGCTTAAAACGTACTTGCAGACTTGAAAACCCTTGCCTATTGTAGAGCGCGCCTCCTACTTCCACTGCTGAACGAAAACCCATGATTTTGGACCCTGTTTTCATGCGAAAAGGCTAAAAGAAATGTTTCACGTTTGTTACACTCAAACAGTGTCTCCTGTCATATGCTGATCTGGTCGCAATGTGGATTTGGCCTAAAACATGATTTTGGACAATGTTCATGGAACTCAGCTTAAAACGTACTTGCAGACTTGAAAACCCTTGCCTATTGTAGAGCGCGCCTCCTACTTCCAGTGCTGAACGAAAACCCATGATTTTGGACCCTGTTTTCATGCGAAAAGGCTAAAAGAAATGTTTCACGTTTGTTACACTCAAACAGTGTCTCCTCTCATATGCTGAACTGGTCGCATTGTGGATTTTGGATAAAACATGATTTTGGACAATGTTCATGGAACTCAGCTTAAAACGTACTTGCAGACTTGAAAACCCTTGCCTATTGTAGAGCGCGCCTCCTACTTCCACTGCTGAACGAAAACCCATGATTTTGGACCCTGTTTTCATGCAAAAAGGCTAAAAGAAATGTTTCACGTTTGTTACACTCAAACAGTGTCTCCTCTCATATGCTGAACTGGTCACATTGTGGATTTTGGTTAAAACATGATTTTGGACAATGTTCATGGAACTCAGCTTAAAACGTACTTGCAGACTTGAAAACCCTTGCCTATTGTAGAGTGCGCCTCCTACTTCCAGTGCTGAACGAAAACCCATGATTTTGGACCCTGTTTTCATGCGAAAAGGCTAAAAGAAATGTTTCACGTTTGTTACACTCAAACAGTGTCTCCTCTCATATGCTGAACTGGTCGCATTGTGGATTTTGGTTAAAACATGATTTTGGACAATGTTCATGGAATTCAGCTTAAAACGTACTTGCAGACTTGAAAACCCTTGCCTATTGTAGAGCGCGCCTCCTACTTCCACTGCTGAACGAAAACCCATGATTTTGGACCCTGTTTTCATGCAAAAAGGCTAAAAGAAATGTTTCACGTTTGTTACACTCAAACAGTGTCTCCTCTCATATGCTGAACTGGTCGCATTGTGGATTTTGGTTAAAACATGATTTTGGACAATGTTCATGGAACTCAGCTGAAAACGTACTTGCAGACTTGAAAACCCTTGCCTATTGTAGAGCGCGCCTCCTACTTCCACTGCTGAACGAAAACCCATGATTTTGGACCCTGTTTTCATGCGAAAAGGCTAAAAGAAATGTTTCACGTTTGTTACACTCAAACAGTGTCTCCTGTCATATGCTGAACTGGTCGCATTGTGGATTTTGGTTAAAACATGATTTTGGACAATGTTCATGGAACTCAGCTGAAAACGTACTTGCAGACTTGAAAACCCTTGCCTATTGTAGAGCGCGCCTCCTTCTTCCAGTGCTGAACGAAAACCCATGATTTTGGACCCTGTTTTCATGCGAAAAGGCTAAAAGAAATGTTTCACGTTTGTTACACTCAAACAGTGTCTCCTCTCATATGCTGAACTGGTCGCATTGTGGATTTTGGTTAAAACATGATTTTGGACAATGTTCATGGAACTCAGCTGAAAACGTACTTGCAGACTTGAAAACCCTTGCCTATTGTAGAGCGCGCCTCCTTCTTCCAGTGCTGAACGAAAACCCATGATTTTGGACCCTGTTTTCATGCGAAAAGGCTAAAAGAAATGTTTCACGTTTGTTACACTCAAACAGTGTCTCCTCTCATATGCTGAACTGGTCGCATTGTGGATTTTGGTTAAAACATGATTTTGGACAATGTTCATGGAACTCAGCTTAAAACGTACTTGCAGACTTGAAAACCCTTGCCTATTGTAGAGCGCGCCTCCTACTTCCAGTGCTGAACGAAAACCCATGATTTTGGACCCTGTTTTCATGCGAAAAGGCTAAAAGAAATGTTTCACGTTTGTTACACTCAAACAGTGTCTCCTCTCATATGCTGAACTGGTCGCATTGTGGATTTTGGTTAAAACATGATTTTGGACAATGTTCATGGAACTCAGCTGAAAACGTACTTGCAGACTTGAAAACCCTTGCCTATTGTAGAGCGCGCCTCCTACTTCCACTGCTGAACGAAAACCCATGATTTTGGACCCTGTTTTCATGCGAAAAGGCTAAAAGAAATGTTTCACGTTTGTTACACTCAAACAGTGTCTCCTGTCATATGCTGAACTGGTCGCATTGTGGATTTTGGTTAAAACATGATTTTGGACAATGTTCATGGAACTCAGCTGAAAACGTACTTGCAGACTTGAAAACCCTTGCCTATTGTAGAGCGCGCCTCCTTCTTCCAGTGCTGAACGAAAACCCATGATTTTGGACCCTGTTTTCATGCGAAAAGGCTAAAAGAAATGTTTCACGTTTGTTACACTCAAACAGTGTCTCCTCTCATATGCTGAACTGGTCGCATTGTGGATTTTGGTTAAAACATGATTTTGGACAATGTTCATGGAACTCAGCTGAAAACGTACTTGCAGACTTGAAAACCCTTGCCTATTGTAGAGCGCGCCTCCTTCTTCCAGTGCTGAACGAAAACCCATGATTTTGGACCCTGTTTTCATGCGAAAAGGCTAAAAGAAATGTTTCACGTTTGTTACACTCAAACAGTGTCTCCTCTCATATGCTGAACTGGTCGCATTGTGGATTTTGGTTAAAACATGATTTTGGACAATGTTCATGGAACTCAGCTTAAAACGTACTTGCAGACTTGAAAACCCTTGCCTATTGTAGAGCGCGCCTCCTACTTCCAGTGCTGAACGAAAACCCATGATTTTGGACCCTGTTTTCATGCGAAAAGGCTAAAAGAAATGTTTCACGTTTGTTACACTCAAACAGTGTCTCCTCTCATATGCTGAACTGGTCGCATTGTGGATTTTGGTTAAAACATGATTTTGGACAATGTTCATGGAATTCAGCTTAAAACGTACTTGCAGACTTGAAAACCCTTGCCTATTATAGAGCGCGCCTCCTACTTCCACTGCTGAACGAAAACCCATGATTTTGGACCCTGTTTTCATGCAAAAAGGCTAAAAGAAATGTTTCACGTTTGTTACACTCAAACAGTGTCTCCTCTCATATGCTGAACTGGTCGCATTGTGGATTTTGGTTAAAACATGATTTTGGACAATGTTCATGGAACTCAGCTGAAAACGTACTTGCAGACTTGAAAACCCTTGCCTATTGTAGAGCGCGCCTCCTACTTCCACTGCTGAACGAAAACCCATGATTTTGGACCCTGTTTTCATGCGAAAAGGCTAAAAGAAATGTTTCACGTTTGTTACACTCAAACAGTGTCTCCTGTCATATGCTGAACTGGTCGCATTGTGGATTTTGGTTAAAACATGATTTTGGACAATGTTCATGGAACTCAGCTTAAAACGTACTTGCAGACTTGAAAACCCTTGCCTATTGTAGAGCGCGCCTCCTACTTCCAGTGCTGAACGAAAACCCATGATTTTGGACCCTGTTTTCATGCGAAAAGGCTAAAAGAAATGTTTCACGTTTGTTACACTCAAACAGTGTCTCCTCTCATATGCTGAACTGGTCGCATTGTGGATTTTGGTTAAAACATGATTTTGGACAATGTTCATGGAACTCAGCTGAAAACGTACTTGCAGACTTGAAAACCCTTGCCTATTGTAGAGCGCGCCTCCTACTTCCACTGCTGAACGAAAACCCATGATTTTGGACCCTGTTTTCATGCGAAAAGGCTAAAAGAAATGTTTCACGTTTGTTACACTCAAACAGTGTCTCCTGTCATATGCTGAACTGGTCGCATTGTGGATTTTGGTTAAAACATGATTTTGGACAATGTTCATGGAACTCAGCTGAAAACGTACTTGCAGACTTGAAAACCCTTGCCTATTGTAGAGCGCGCCTCCTTCTTCCAGTGCTGAACGAAAACCCATGATTTTGGACCCTGTTTTCATGCGAAAAGGCTAAAAGAAATGTTTCACGTTTGTTACACTCAAACAGTGTCTCCTCTCATATGCTGAACTGGTCGCATTGTGGATTTTGGTTAAAACATGATTTTGGACAATGTTCATGGAACTCAGCTGAAAACGTACTTGCAGACTTGAAAACCCTTGCCTATTGTAGAGCGCGCCTCCTTCTTCCAGTGCTGAACGAAAACCCATGATTTTGGACCCTGTTTTCATGCGAAAAGGCTAAAAGAAATGTTTCACGTTTGTTACACTCAAACAGTGTCTCCTCTCATATGCTGAACTGGTCGCATTGTGGATTTTGGTTAAAACATGATTTTGGACAATGTTCATGGAACTCAGCTTAAAACGTACTTGCAGACTTGAAAACCCTTGCCTATTGTAGAGCGCGCCTCCTACTTCCAGTGCTGAACGAAAACCCATGATTTTGGACCCTGTTTTCATGCGAAAAGGCTAAAAGAAATGTTTCACGTTTGTTACACTCAAACAGTGTCTCCTCTCATATGCTGAACTGGTCGCATTGTGGATTTTGGTTAAAACATGATTTTGGACAATGTTCATGGAATTCAGCTTAAAACGTACTTGCAGACTTGAAAACCCTTGCCTATTATAGAGCGCGCCTCCTACTTCCACTGCTGAACGAAAACCCATGATTTTGGACCCTGTTTTCATGCAAAAAGGCTAAAAGAAATGTTTCACGTTTGTTACACTCAAACAGTGTCTCCTCTCATATGCTGAACTGGTCGCATTGTGGATTTTGGTTAAAACATGATTTTGGACAATGTTCATGGAACTCAGCTGAAAACGTACTTGCAGACTTGAAAACCCTTGCCTATTGTAGAGCGCGCCTCCTACTTCCACTGCTGAACGAAAACCCATGATTTTGGACCCTGTTTTCATGCGAAAAGGCTAAAAGAAATGTTTCACGTTTGTTACACTCAAACAGTGTCTCCTGTCATATGCTGAACTGGTCGCATTGTGGATTTTGGTTAAAACATGATTTTGGACAATGTTCATGGAACTCAGCTGAAAACGTACTTGCAGACTTGAAAACCCTTGCCTATTGTAGAGCGCGCCTCCTTCTTCCAGTGCTGAACGAAAACCCATGATTTTGGACCCTGTTTTCATGCGAAAAGGCTAAAAGAAATGTTTCACGTTTGTTACACTCAAACAGTGTCTCCTCTCATATGCTGAACTGGTCGCATTGTGGATTTTGGTTAAAACATGATTTTGGACAATGTTCATGGAACTCAGCTGAAAACGTACTTGCAGACTTGAAAACCCTTGCCTATTGTAGAGCGCGCCTCCTTCTTCCAGTGCTGAACGAAAACCCATGATTTTGGACCCTGTTTTCATGCGAAAAGGCTAAAAGAAATGTTTCACGTTTGTTACACTCAAACAGTGTCTCCTCTCATATGCTGAACTGGTCGCATTGTGGATTTTGGTTAAAACATGATTTTGGACAATGTTCATGGAACTCAGCTTAAAACGTACTTGCAGACTTGAAAACCCTTGCCTATTGTAGAGCGCGCCTCCTACTTCCAGTGCTGAACGAAAACCCATGATTTTGGACCCTGTTTTCATGCGAAAAGGCTAAAAGAAATGTTTCACGTTTGTTACACTCAAACAGTGTCTCCTCTCATATGCTGAACTGGTCGCATTGTGGATTTTGGTTAAAACATGATTTTGGACAATGTTCATGGAACTCAGCTGAAAACGTACTTGCAGACTTGAAAACCCTTGCCTATTGTAGAGCGCGCCTCCTACTTCCACTGCTGAACGAAAACCCATGATTTTGGACCCTGTTTTCATGCGAAAAGGCTAAAAGAAATGTTTCACGTTTGTTACACTCAAACAGTGTCTCCTCTCATATGCTGAACTGGTCGCATTGTGGATTTTGGTTAAAACATGATTTTGGACAATGTTCATGGAACTCAGCTTAAAACGTACTTGCAGACTTGAAAACCCTTGCCTATTGTAGAGCGCGCCTCCTACTTCCAGTGCTGAACGAAAACCCATGATTTTGGACCCTGTTTTCATGCGAAAAGGCTAAAAGAAATGTTTCACGTTTGTTACACTCAAACAGTGTCTCCTCTCATATGCTGAACTGGTCGCATTGTGGATTTTGGTTAAAACATGATTTTGGACAATGTTCATGGAATTCAGCTTAAAACGTACTTGCAGACTTGAAAACCCTTGCCTATTGTAGAGCGCGCCTCCTACTTCCACTGCTGAACGAAAACCCATGATTTTGGACCCTGTTTTCATGCAAAAAGGCTAAAAGAAATGTTTCACGTTTGTTACACTCAAACAGTGTCTCCTCTCATATGCTGAACTGGTCGCATTGTGGATTTTGGTTAAAACATGATTTTGGACAATGTTCATGGAACTCAGCTGAAAACGTACTTGCAGACTTGAAAACCCTTGCCTATTGTAGAGCGCGCCTCCTACTTCCACTGCTGAACGAAAACCCATGATTTTGGACCCTGTTTTCATGCGAAAAGGCTAAAAGAAATGTTTCACGTTTGTTACACTCAAACAGTGTCTCCTTTCATATGCTGAACTGGTCGCATTGTGGATTTTGGTTAAAACATGATTTTGGACAATGTTCATGGAACTCAGCTGAAAACGTACTTGCAGACTTGAAAACCCTTGCCTATTGTAGAGCGCGCCTCCTTCTTCCAGTGCTGAACGAAAACCCATGATTTTGGACCCTGTTTTCATGCGAAAAGGCTAAAAGAAATGTTTCACGTTTGTTACACTCAAACAGTGTCTCCTCTCATATGCTGAACTGGTCGCATTGTGGATTTTGGTTAAAACATGATTTTGGACAATGTTCATGGAACTCAGCTGAAAACGTACTTGCAGACTTGAAAACCCTTGCCTATTGTAGAGCGCGCCTCCTACTTCCACTGCTGAACGAAAACCCATGATTTTGGACCCTGTTTTCATGCGAAAAGGCTAAAAGAAATGTTTCACGTTTGTTACACTCAAACAGTGTCTCCTGTCATATGCTGATCTGGTCGCAATGTGGATTTGGCCTAAAACATGATTTTGGACAATGTTCATGGAACTCAGCTTAAAACGTACTTGCAGACTTGAAAACCCTTGCCTATTGTAGAGCGCGCCTCCTACTTCCAGTGCTGAACGAAAACCCATGATTTTGGACCCTGTTTTCATGCGAAAAGGCTAAAAGAAATGTTTCACGTTTGTTACACTCAAACAGTGTCTCCTCTCATATGCTGAACTGGTCGCATTGTGGATTTTGGTTAAAACATGATTTTGGACAATGTTCATGGAACTCAGCTTAAAACGTACTTGCAGACTTGAAAACCCTTGCCTATTGTAGAGCGCGCCTCCTACTTCCACTGCTGAACGAAAACCCATGATTTTGGACCCTGTTTTCATGCGAAAAGGCTAAAAGAAATGTTTCACGTTTGTTACACTCAAACAGTGTCTCCTGTCATATGCTGATCTGGTCGCAATGTGGATTTGGCCTAAAACATGATTTTGGACAATGTTCATGGAACTCAGCTTAAAACGTACTTGCAGACTTGAAAACCCTTGCCTATTGTAGAGCGCGCCTCCTACTTCCAGTGCTGAACGAAAACCCATGATTTTGGACCCTGTTTTCATGCGAAAAGGCTAAAAGAAATGTTTCACGTTTGTTACACTCAAACAGTGTCTCCTCTCATATGCTGAACTGGTCGCATTGTGGATTTTGGATAAAACATGATTTTGGACAATGTTCATGGAACACAGCTTAAAACGTACTTGCAGACTTGAAAACCCTTGCCTATTGTAGAGCGCGCCTCCTACTTCCACTGCTGAACGAAAACCCATGATTTTGGACCCTGTTTTCATGCAAAAAGGCTAAAAGAAATGTTTCACGTTTGTTACACTCAAACAGTGTCTCCTCTCATATGCTGAACTGGTCACATTGTGGATTTTGGTTAAAACATGATTTTGGACAATGTTCATGGAACTCAGCTTAAAACGTACTTGCAGACTTGAAAACCCTTGCCTATTGTAGAGTGCGCCTCCTACTTCCAGTGCTGAACGAAAACCCATGATTTTGGACCCTGTTTTCATGCGAAAAGGCTAAAAGAAATGTTTCACGTTTGTTACACTCAAACAGTGTCTCCTCTCATATGCTGAACTGGTCGCATTGTGGATTTTGGTTAAAACATGATTTTGGACAATGTTCATGGAATTCAGCTTAAAACGTACTTGCAGACTTGAAAACCCTTGCCTATTGTAGAGCGCGCCTCCTACTTCCACTGCTGAACGAAAACCCATGATTTTGGACCCTGTTTTCATGCAAAAAGGCTAAAAGAAATGTTTCACGTTTGTTACACTCAAACAGTGTCTCCTCTCATATGCTGAACTGGTCGCATTGTGGATTTTGGTTAAAACATGATTTTGGACAATGTTCATGGAACTCAGCTGAAAACGTACTTGCAGACTTGAAAACCCTTGCCTATTGTAGAGCGCGCCTCCTACTTCCACTGCTGAACGAAAACCCATGATTTTGGACCCTGTTTTCATGCGAAAAGGCTAAAAGAAATGTTTCACGTTTGTTACACTCAAACAGTGTCTCCTTTCATATGCTGAACTGGTCGCATTGTGGATTTTGGTTAAAACATGATTTTGGACAATGTTCATGGAACTCAGCTGAAAACGTACTTGCAGACTTGAAAACCCTTGCCTATTGTAGAGCGCGCCTCCTTCTTCCAGTGCTGAACGAAAACCCATGATTTTGGACCCTGTTTTCATGCGAAAAGGCTAAAAGAAATGTTTCACGTTTGTTACACTCAAACAGTGTCTCCTCTCATATGCTGAACTGGTCGCATTGTGGATTTTGGTTAAAACATGATTTTGGACAATGTTCATGGAACTCAGCTGAAAACGTACTTGCAGACTTGAAAACCCTTGCCTATTGTAGAGCGCGCCTCCTACTTCCACTGCTGAACGAAAACCCATGATTTTGGACCCTGTTTTCATGCGAAAAGGCTAAAAGAAATGTTTCACGTTTGTTACACTCAAACAGTGTCTCCTGTCATATGCTGATCTGGTCGCAATGTGGATTTGGCCTAAAACATGATTTTGGACAATGTTCATGGAACTCAGCTTAAAACGTACTTGCAGACTTGAAAACCCTTGCCTATTGTAGAGCGCGCCTCCTACTTCCAGTGCTGAACGAAAACCCATGATTTTGGACCCTGTTTTCATGCGAAAAGGCTAAAAGAAATGTTTCACGTTTGTTACACTCAAACAGTGTCTCCTCTCATATGCTGAACTGGTCGCATTGTGGATTTTGGTTAAAACATGATTTTGGACAATGTTCATGGAACTCAGCTTAAAACGTACTTGCAGACTTGAAAACCCTTGCCTATTGTAGAGCGCGCCTCCTACTTCCACTGCTGAACGAAAACCCATGATTTTGGACCCTGTTTTCATGCGAAAAGGCTAAAAGAAATGTTTCACGTTTGTTACACTCAAACAGTGTCTCCTGTCATATGCTGATCTGGTCGCAATGTGGATTTGGCCTAAAACATGATTTTGGACAATGTTCATGGAACTCAGCTTAAAACGTACTTGCAGACTTGAAAACCCTTGCCTATTGTAGAGCGCGCCTCCTACTTCCAGTGCTGAACGAAAACCCATGATTTTGGACCCTGTTTTCATGCGAAAAGGCTAAAAGAAATGTTTCACGTTTGTTACACTCAAACAGTGTCTCCTCTCATATGCTGAACTGGTCGCATTGTGGATTTTGGATAAAACATGATTTTGGACAATGTTCATGGAACTCAGCTTAAAACGTACTTGCAGACTTGAAAACCCTTGCCTATTGTAGAGCGCGCCTCCTACTTCCACTGCTGAACGAAAACCCATGATTTTGGACCCTGTTTTCATGCAAAAAGGCTAAAAGAAATGTTTCACGTTTGTTACACTCAAACAGTGTCTCCTCTCATATGCTGAACTGGTCACATTGTGGATTTTGGTTAAAACATGATTTTGGACAATGTTCATGGAACTCAGCTTAAAACGTACTTGCAGACTTGAAAACCCTTGCCTATTGTAGAGTGCGCCTCCTACTTCCAGTGCTGAACGAAAACCCATGATTTTGGACCCTGTTTTCATGCGAAAAGGCTAAAAGAAATGTTTCACGTTTGTTACACTCAAACAGTGTCTCCTCTCATATGCTGAACTGGTCGCATTGTGGATTTTGGTTAAAACATGATTTTGGACAATGTTCATGGAATTCAGCTTAAAACGTACTTGCAGACTTGAAAACCCTTGCCTATTGTAGAGCGCGCCTCCTACTTCCACTGCTGAACGAAAACCCATGATTTTGGACCCTGTTTTCATGCAAAAAGGCTAAAAGAAATGTTTCACGTTTGTTACACTCAAACAGTGTCTCCTCTCATATGCTGAACTGGTCGCATTGTGGATTTTGGTTAAAACATGATTTTGGACAATGTTCATGGAACTCAGCTGAAAACGTACTTGCAGACTTGAAAACCCTTGCCTATTGTAGAGCGCGCCTCCTACTTCCACTGCTGAACGAAAACCCATGATTTTGGACCCTGTTTTCATGCGAAAAGGCTAAAAGAAATGTTTCACGTTTGTTACACTCAAACAGTGTCTCCTGTCATATGCTGAACTGGTCGCATTGTGGATTTTGGTTAAAACATGATTTTGGACAATGTTCATGGAACTCAGCTGAAAACGTACTTGCAGACTTGAAAACCCTTGCCTATTGTAGAGCGCGCCTCCTTCTTCCAGTGCTGAACGAAAACCCATGATTTTGGACCCTGTTTTCATGCGAAAAGGCTAAAAGAAATGTTTCACGTTTGTTACACTCAAACAGTGTCTCCTCTCATATGCTGAACTGGTCGCATTGTGGATTTTGGATAAAACATGATTTTGGACAATGTTCATGGAACTCAGCTTAAAACGTACTTGCAGACTTGAAAACCCTTGCCTATTGTAGAGCGCGCCTCCTACTTCCACTGCTGAATGAAAACCCATGATTTTGGACCCTGTTTTCATGCAAAAAGGCTAAAAGAAATGTTTCACGTTTGTTACACTCAAACAGTGTCTCCTGTCATATGCTGATCTGGTCGCAATGTGGATTTGGCCTAAAACATGATTTTGGACAATGTTCATGGAACTCAGCTTAAAACGTACTTGCAGACTTGAAAACCCTTGCCTATTGTAGAGCGCGCCTCCTACTTCCAGTGCTGAACGAAAACCCATGATTTTGGACCCTGTTTTCATGCGAAAAGGCTAAAAGAAATGTTTCACGTTTGTTACACTCAAACAGTGTCTCCTCTCATATGCTGAACTGGTCGCATTGTGGATTTTGGATAAAACATGATTTTGGACAATGTTCATGGAACTCAGCTTAAAACGTACTTGCAGACTTGAAAACCCTTGCCTATTGTAGAGCGCGCCTCCAACTTCCACTGCTGAACGAAAACCCATGATTTTGGACCCTGTTTTCATGCGAAAAGCCTAAAAGAAATGTTTCACGTTTGTTACACTCAAACAGTGTCTCCTCTCATATGCTGAACTGGTCGCATTGTGGATTTAGGTTAAAACATGATTTTGGACAATGTTCATGGAATTCAGCTAAAAACGTACTTGCAGACTTGAAAACCCTTGCCTATTGTAGAGCGCGCCTCCTACTTCCACTGCTGAACGAAAACCCATGATTTTGGACCCTGTTTTCATGCGAAAAGGCTAAAAGAAATGTTTCACGTTTGTTACACTCAAACAGTGTCTCCTGTCATATGCTGAACTGGTCGCATTGTGGATTTTGGTTAAAACATGATTTTGGACAATGTTCATGGAACTCAGCTTAAAACGTACTTGCAGACTTGAAAACCCTTGCCTATTGTAGAGCGCGCCTCCTACTTCCAGTGCTGAACGAAAACCCATGATTTTGGACCCTGTTTTCATGCGAAAAGGCTAAAAGAAATGTTTCACGTTTGTTACACTCAAACAGTGTCTCCTCTCATATGCTGAACTGGTCGCATTGTGGATTTTGGTTAAAACATGATTTTGGACAATGTTCATGGAACTCAGCTTAAAACGTACTTGCAGACTTGAAAACCCTTGCCTATTGTAGAGCGCGCCTCCTACTTCCACTGCTGAATGAAAACCCATGATTTTGGACCCTGTTTTCATGCAAAAAGGCTAAAAGAAATGTTTCACGTTTGTTACACTCAAACAGTGTCTCCTCTCATATGCTGAACTGGTCGCATTGTGAATTTTGGTTAAAACATGATTTTGGACAATGTTCATGGAACTCAGCTTAAAACGTACTTGCAGACTTGAAAACCCTTGCCTATTGTAGAGCGCGCCTCCTACTTCCACTGCTGAATGAAAACCCATGATTTTGGACCCTGTTTTCATGCGAAAGGGCTAAAAGAAATGTTTCACGTTTGTTACACTCAAACAGTGTCTCCTCTCATATGCTGAACTGGTCGCATTGTGGATTTTGGTTAAAACATGATTTTGGACAATGTTCATGGAACTCAGCTTAAAACGTACTTGCAGACTTGAAAACCCTTGCCTATTGTAGAGCGCGCCTCCTACTTCCACTGCTGAATGAAAACCCATGATTTTGGACCCTGTTTTCATGCAAAAAGGCTAAAAGATATGTTTCACGTTTGTTACACTCAAACAGTGTCTCCTCTCATATGCTGAACTGGTCGCATTGTGGATTTTGGTTAAAACATGATTTTGGACAATGTTCATGGAACTCAGCTTAAAACGTACTTGCAGACTTGAAAACCCTTGCCTATTGTAGAGCGCGCCTCCTACTTCCACTGCTGAATGAAAACCCATGATTTTGGACCCTGTTTTCATGCAAAAAGGCTAAAAGAAATGTTTCACGTTTGTTACACACAAACAGTGTCTCCTCTCATATGCTGAACTGGTCGCATTGTGGATTTTGGTTAAAACATGATTTTGGACAATGTTCATGGAACTCAGCTGAAAACGTACTTGCAGACTTGAAAACCCTTGCCTATTGTAGAGCGCGCCTCCTACTTCCACTGCTGAACGAAAACCCATGATTTTGGACCCTGTTTTCATGCGAAAAGGCTAAAAGAAATGTTTCACGTTTGTTACACTCAAACAGTGTCTCCTCTCATATGCTGAACTGGTCGCATTGTGGATTTTGGTTAAAACATGATTTTGGACAATGTTCATGGAACTCAGCTTAAAACGTACTTGCAGACTTGAAAACCCTTGCCTATTGTAGAGCGCGCCTCCTACTTCCACTGCTGAATGAAAACCCATGATTTTGGACCCTGTTTTCATGCAAAAAGGCTAAAAGAAATGTTTCACGTTTGTTACACTCAAACAGTGTCTCCTCTCATATGCTGAACTGGTCGCATTGTGAATTTTGGTTAAAACATGATTTTGGACAATGTTCATGGAACTCAGCTTAAAACGTACTTGCAGACTTGAAAACCCTTGCCTATTGTAGAGCGCGCCTCCTACTTCCACTGCTGAATGAAAACCCATGATTTTGGACCCTGTTTTCATGCGAAAGGGCTAAAAGAAATGTTTCACGTTTGTTACACTCAAACAGTGTCTCCTCTCATATGCTGAACTGGTCGCATTGTGGATTTTGGTTAAAACATGATTTTGGACAATGTTCATGGAACTCAGCTTAAAACGTACTTGCAGACTTGAAAACCCTTGCCTATTGTAGAGCGCGCCTCCTACTTCCACTGCTGAATGAAAACCCATGATTTTGGACCCTGTTTTCATGCAAAAAGGCTAAAAGATATGTTTCACGTTTGTTACACTCAAACAGTGTCTCCTCTCATATGCTGAACTGGTCGCATTGTGGATTTTGGTTAAAACATGATTTTGGACAATGTTCATGGAACTCAGCTTAAAACGTACTTGCAGACTTGAAAACCCTTGCCTATTGTAGAGCGCGCCTCCTACTTCCACTGCTGAATGAAAACCCATGATTTTGGACCCTGTTTTCATGCAAAAAGGCTAAAAGAAATGTTTCACGTTTGTTACACACAAACAGTGTCTCCTCTCATATGCTGAACTGGTCGCATTGTGGATTTTGGTTAAAACATGATTTTGGACAATGTTCATGGAACTCAGCTGAAAACGTACTTGCAGACTTGAAAACCCTTGCCTATTGTAGAGCGCGCCTCCTACTTCCACTGCTGAACGAAAACCCATGATTTTGGACCCTGTTTTCATGCGAAAAGGCTAAAAGAAATGTTTCACGTTTGTTACACTCAAACAGTGTCTCCTGTCATATGCTGATCTGGTCGCATTGTGGATTTGGCCTAAAACATGATTTTGGACAATGTTCATGGAACTCAGCTTAAAACGTACTTGCAGACTTGAAAACCCTTGCCTATTGTAGAGCGCACCTCCTACTTCCACTGCTGAACGAAAACCCATGATTTTGGACCCTGTTTTCATGCGAAAGGGCTAAAAGAAATGTTTCACGTTTGTTACACTCAAACAGTGTCTCCTCTCATATGCTGAACTGGTCGCATTGTGGATTTTGGTTAAAACATGATTTTGGACAATGTTCATTGAACTCAGCTGAAAACGTACTTGCAGACTTGAAAATACTTGCCTATTGTAGAGCGCGCCTCCTACTTCCACTTCTGAACGAAAACCCATGATTTTGGACCCTGTTTTCATGCGAAAAGGCTAAAAGAAATGTTTCACGTTTGTTACACTCAAACAGTGTCTCCTGTCATATGCTGATCTGGTCGCAATGTGGATTTGGCCTAAAACATGATTTTGGACAATGATCATGGAACTCAGCTTAAAACGTACTTGCAGACTTGAAAACCCTTGCCTATTGTAGAGCGCGCCTCCTACTTCCAGTGCTGAACGAAAACCCATGATTTTGGACCCTGTTTTCATGCGAAAAGGCTAAAAGAAATGTTTCACGTTTGTTACACTCAAACAGTGTCTCCTGTCATATGCTGATCTGGTCGCAATGTGGATTTGGCCTAAAACATGATTTTGGACAATGTTCATGGAACTCAGCTTAAAACGTACTTGCAGACTTGAAAACCCTTGCCTATTGTAGAGCGCGCCTCCTACTTCCACTGCTGAACGAAAACCCATGATTTTGGACCCTGTTTTCATGCGAAAAGGCTAAAAGAAATGTTTCACGTTTGTTACACTCAAACAGTGTCTCCTGTCATATGCTGATCTGGTCGCAATGTGGATTTGGCCTAAAACATGATTTTGGACAATGTTCATGGAACTCAGCTTAAAACGTACTTGCAGACTTGAAAACCCTTGCCTATTGTAGAGCGCGCCTCCTACTTCCACTGCTGAACGAAAACCCATGATTTTGGACCCTGTTTTCATGCGAAAAGGCTAAAAGAAATGTTTCACGTTTGTTACACTCAAACAGTGTCTCCTGTCATATGCTGATCTGGTCGCAATGTGGATTTGACCTAAAACATGATTTTGGACAATGATCATGGAACTCAGCTTAAAACGTACTTGCAGACTTGAAAACCCTTGCCTATTGTAGAGCGCGCCTCCTACTTCCACTGCTGAACGAAAACCCATGATTTTGGACCCTGTTTTCATGCGAAAAGGCTAAAAGAAATGTTTCACGTTTGTTACACTCAAACAGTGTCTCCTGTCATATGCTGATCTGGTCGCAATGTGGATTTGGCCTAAAACATGATTTTGGACAATGTTCATGGAACTCAGCTTAAAACGTACTTGCAGACTTGAAAACCCTTGCCTATTGTAGAGCGCGCCTCCTACTTCCACTGCTGAACGAAAACCCATGATTTTGGACCCTGTTTTCATGCGAAAAGGCTAAAAGAAATGTTTCACGTTTGTTACACTCAAACAGTGTCTCCTGTCATATGCTGATCTGGTCGCAATGTGGATTTGGCCTAAAACATGATTTTGGACAATGTTCATGGAACTCAGCTTAAAACGTACTTGCAGACTTGAAAACCCTTGCCTATTGTAGAGCGCTTCTCCTACTTCCACTGCTGAATGAAAACCCATGATTTTGGACCCTGTTTTCATGCGAAAGGGCTAAAAGAAATGTTTCACGTTTGTTACACTCAAACAGTGTCTCCTCTCATATGCTGAACTGGTCGCATTGTGGATTTTGGTTAAAACATGATTTTGGACAATGTTCATGGAACTCAGCTTAAAACGTACTTGCAGACTTGAAAACCCTTGCCTATTGTAGAGCGCGCCTCCTACTTCCACTGCTGAATGAAAACCCATGATTTTGGACCCTGTTTTCATGCAAAAAGGCTAAAAGAAATGTTTCACGTTTGTTACACTCAAACAGTGTCTCCTCTCATATGCTGAACTGGTCGCATTGTGGATTTTGGTTAAAACATGATTTTGGACAATGTTCATGGAACTCAGCTGAAAACGTACTTGCAGACTTGAAAACCCTTGCCTATTGTAGAGCGCGCCTCCTACTTCCACTGCTGAACGAAAACCCATGATTTTGGACCCTGTTTTCATGCGAAAAGGCTAAAAGAAATGTTTCACGTTTGTTACACTCAAACAGTGTCTCCTGTCATATGCTGATCTGGTCGCAATGTGGATTTGGCCTAAAACATGATTTTGGACAATGTTCATGGAACTCAGCTTAAAACGTACTTGCAGACTTGAAAACCCTTGCCTATTGTAGAGCGCACCTCCTACTTCCACTGCTGAACGAAAACCCATGATTTTGGACCCTGTTTTCATGCGAAAGGGCTAAAAGAAATGTTTCACGTTTGTTACACTCAAACAGTGTCTCCTCTCATATGCTGAACTGGTCGCATTGTGGATTTTGGTTAAAACATGATTTTGGACAATGTTCATGGAACTCAGCTGAAAACGTACTTGCAGACTTGAAAACCCTTGCCTATTGTAGAGCGCGCCTCCTACTTCCACTGCTGAACGAAAACCCATGATTTTGGACCCTGTTTTCATGCGAAAAGGCTAAAAGAAATGTTTCACGTTTGTTACACTCAAACAGTGTCTCCTGTCATATGCTGATCTGGTCGCAATGTGGATTTGGCCTAAAACATGATTTTGGACAATGTTCATGGAACTCAGCTTAAAACGTACTTGCAGACTTGAAAACCCTTGCCTATTGTAGAGCGCGCCTCCTACTTCCAGTGCTGAACGAAAACCCATGATTTTGGACCCTGTTTTCATGCGAAAAGGCTAAAAGAAATGTTTCACGTTTGTTACACTCAAACAGTGTCTCCTCTCATATGCTGAACTGGTCGCATTGTGGATTTTGGATAAAACATGATTTTGGACAATGTTCATGGAACTCAGCTGAAAACGTACTTGCAGACTTGAAAACCCTTGCCTATTGTAGAGCGCGCCTCCTACTTCCACTGCTGAACGAAAACCCATGATTTTGGACCCTGTTTTCATGCGAAAAGGCTAAAAGAAATGTTTCACGTTTGTTACACTCAAACAGTGTCTCCTCTCATATGCTGAACTGGTCGCATTGTGGATTTTGGATAAAACATGATTTTGGACAATGTTCATGGAACTCAGCTTAAAACGTACTTGCAGACTTGAAAACCCTTGCCTATTGTAGAGCGCGCCTCCAACTTCCACTGCTGAACGAAAACCCATGATTTTGGACCCTGTTTTCATGCGAAAAGCCTAAAAGAAATGTTTCACGTTTGTTACACTCAAACAGTGTCTCCTCTCATATGCTGAACTGGTCGCATTGTGGATTTTGGTTAAAACATGATTTTGGACAATGTTCATGGAACTCAGCTGAAAACGTACTTGCAGACTTGAAAACCCTTGCCTATTGTAGAGCGCGCCTCCTACTTCCACTGCTGAACGAAAACCCTTGATTTTGGACCCTGTTTTCATGCGAAAAGGCTAAAAGAAATGTTTCACGTTTGTTACACTCAAACAGTGTCTCCTGTCATATGCTGATCTGGTCGCAATGTGGATTTGGCCTAAAACATGATTTTGGACAATGTTCATGGAACTCAGCTTAAAACGTACTTGCAGACTTGAAAACCCTTGCCTATTGTAGAGCGCACCTCCTACTTCCACTGCTGAACGAAAACCCATGATTTTGGACCCTGTTTTCATGCGAAAAGGCTAAAAGAAATGTTTCACGTTTGTTACACTCAAACAGTGTCTCCTGTCATATGCTGAACTGGTCGCATTGTGGATTTTGGTTAAAACATGATTTTGGACAGTGTTCATGGAACTCAGCTTAAAACGTACTTGCAGACTTGAAAACCCTTGCCTATTGTAGAGCGCGCCTCCTACTTCCACTGCTGAATGAAAACCCATGATTTTGGACCCTGTTTTCATGCAAAAAGGCTAAAAGAAATGTTTCACGTTTGTTACACTCAAACAGTGTCTCCTCTCATATGCTGAACTGGTCGCATTGTGGATTTTGGTTAAAACATGATTTTGGACAATGTTCATGGAACTCAGCTGAAAACGTACTTGCAGACTTGAAAACCCTTGCCTATTGTAGAGCGCGCCTCCTACTTCCACTGCTGAACGAAAACCCATGATTTTGGACCCTGTTTTCATGCGAAAAGGCTAAAAGAAATGTTTCACGTTTGTTACACTCAAACAGTGTCTCCTGTCATATGCTGATCTGGTCGCAATGTGGATTTGGCCTAAAACATGATTTTGGACAATGTTCATGGAACTCAGCTTAAAACGTACTTGCAGACTTGAAAACCCTTGCCTATTGTAGAGCGCACCTCCTACTTCCACTGCTGAACGAAAACCCATGATTTTGGACCCTGTTTTCATGCGAAAGGGCTAAAAGAAATGTTTCACGTTTGTTACACTCAAACAGTGTCTCCTCTCATATGCTGAACTGGTCGCATTGTGGATTTTGGTTAAAACATGATTTTGGACAATGTTCATGGAACTCAGCTGAAAACGTACTTGCAGACTTGAAAACCCTTGCCTATTGTAGAGCGCGCCTCCTACTTCCACTGCTGAACGAAAACCCATGATTTTGGACCCTGTTTTCATGCGAAAAGCCTAAAAGAAATGTTTCACGTTTGTTACACTCAAACAGTGTCTCCTCTCATATGCTGAACTGGTCGCATTGTGGATTTTGGTTAAAACATGATTTTGGACAATGTTCATGGAACTCAGCTGAAAACGTACTTGCAGACTTGAAAACCCTTGCCTATTGTAGAGCGCGCCTCCTACTTCCACTGCTGAACGAAAACCCTTGATTTTGGACCCTGTTTTCATGCGAAAAGGCTAAAAGAAATGTTTCACGTTTGTTACACTCAAACAGTGTCTCCTGTCATATGCTGATCTGGTCGCAATGTGGATTTGGCCTAAAACATGATTTTGGACAATGTTCATGGAACTCAGCTTAAAACGTACTTGCAGACTTGAAAACCCTTGCCTATTGTAGAGCGCACCTCCTACTTCCACTGCTGAACGAAAACCCATGATTTTGGACCCTGTTTTCATGCGAAAAGGCTAAAAGAAATGTTTCACGTTTGTTACACTCAAACAGTGTCTCCTGTCATATGCTGAACTGGTCGCATTGTGGATTTTGGTTAAAACATGATTTTGGACAGTGTTCATGGAACTCAGCTTAAAACGTACTTGCAGACTTGAAAACCCTTGCCTATTGTAGAGCGCGCCTCCTACTTCCAGTGCTGAACGAAAACCCATGATTTTGGACCCTGTTTTCATGCGAAAAGGCTAAAAGAAATGTTTCACGTTTGTTACACTCAAACAGTGTCTCCTGTCATATGCTGATCTGGTCGCAATGTGGATTTGGCCTAAAACATGATTTTGGACAATGATCATGGAACTCAGCTTAAAACGTACTTGCAGACTTGAAAACCCTTGCCTATTGTAGAGCGCGCCTCCTACTTCCAGTGCTGAACGAAAACCCATGATTTTGGACCCTGTTTTCATGCGAAAAGGCTAAAAGAAATGTTTCACGTTTGTTACACTCAAACAGTGTCTCCTGTCATATGCTGATCTGGTCGCAATGTGGATTTGGCCTAAAACATGATTTTGGACAATGTTCATGGAACTCAGCTTAAAACGTACTTGCAGACTTGAAAACCCTTGCCTATTGTAGAGCGCGCCTCCTACTTCCACTGCTGAACGAAAACCCATGATTTTGGACCCTGTTTTCATGCGAAAAGGCTAAAAGAAATGTTTCACGTTTGTTACACTCAAACAGTGTCTCCTGTCATATGCTGATCTGGTCGCAATGTGGATTTGGCCTAAAACATGATTTTGGACAATGATCATGGAACTCAGCTTAAAACGTACTTGCAGACTTGAAAACCCTTGCCTATTGTAGAGCGCGCCTCCTACTTCCACTGCTGAACGAAAACCCATGATTTTGGACCCTGTTTTCATGCGAAAAGGCTAAAAGAAATGTTTCACGTTTGTTACACTCAAACAGTGTCTCCTGTCATATGCTGATCTGGTCGCAATGTGGATTTGGCCTAAAACATGATTTTGGACAATGTTCATGGAACTCAGCTTAAAACGTACTTGCAGACTTGAAAACCCTTGCCTATTGTAGAGCGCGCCTCCTACTTCCACTGCTGAACGAAAACCCATGATTTTGGACCCTGTTTTCATGCGAAAAGGCTAAAAGAAATGTTTCACGTTTGTTACACTCAAACAGTGTCTCCTGTCATATGCTGATCTGGTCGCAATGTGGATTTGGCCTAAAACATGATTTTGGACAATGTTCATGGAACTCAGCTTAAAACGTACTTGCAGACTTGAAAACCCTTGCCTATTGTAGAGCGCGCCTCCAACTTCCACTGCTGAACGAAAACCCATGATTTTGGACCCTGTTTTCATGCGAAAAGCCTAAAAGAAATGTTTCACGTTTGTTACACTCAAACAGTGTCTCCTCTCATATGCTGAACTGGTCGCATTGTGGATTTTGGTTAAAACATGATTTTGGACAATGTTCATGGAACTCAGCTGAAAACGTACTTGCAGACTTGAAAACCCTTGCCTATTGTAGAGCGCGCCTCCTACTTCCACTGCTGAACGAAAACCCTTGATTTTGGACCCTGTTTTCATGCGAAAAGGCTAAAAGAAATGTTTCACGTTTGTTACACTCAAACAGTGTCTCCTGTCATATGCTGATCTGGTCGCAATGTGGATTTGGCCTAAAACATGATTTTGGACAATGTTCATGGAACTCAGCTTAAAACGTACTTGCAGACTTGAAAACCCTTGCCTATTGTAGAGCGCACCTCCTACTTCCACTGCTGAACGAAAACCCATGATTTTGGACCCTGTTTTCATGCGAAAGGGCTAAAAGAAATGTTTCACGTTTGTTACACTCAAACAGTGTCTCCTCTCATATGCTGAACTGGTCGCATTGTGGATTTTGGTTAAAACATGATTTTGGACAATGTTCATGGAATTCAGCTTAAAACGTACTTGCAGACTTGAAAACCCTTGCCTATTGTAGAGCGCGCCTCCTACTTCCACTGCTGAACGAAAACCCATGATTTTGGACCCTGTTTTCATGCGAAAAGGCTAAAAGAAATGTTTCACGTTTGTTACACTCAAACAGTGTCTCCTGTCATATGCTGAACTGGTCGCATTGTGGATTTTGGTTAAAACATGATTTTGGACAATGTTCATGGAACTCAGCTTAAAACGTACTTGCAGACTTGAAAACCCTTGCCTATTGTAGAGCGCGCCTCCTACTTCAACTGCTGAATGAAAACCCATGATTTTGGACCCTGTTTTCATGCAAAAAGGCTAAAAGAAATGTTTCACGTTTGTTACACTCAAACAGTGTCTCCTCTCATATGCTGAACTGGTCGCATTGTGAATTTTGGTTAAAACATGATTTTGGACAATGTTCATGGAACTCAGCTTAAAACGTACTTGCAGACTTGAAAACCCTTGCCTATTGTAGAGCGCGCCTCCTACTTCCACTGCTGAATGAAAACCCATGATTTTGGACCCTGTTTTCATGTGAAAAGGGCTAAAAGAAATGTTTCACGTTTGTTACACTCAAACAGTGTCTCCTCTCATATGCTGAACTGGTCGCATTGTGGATTTTGGTTAAAACATGATTTTGGACAATGTTCATGGAACTCAGCTTAAAACGTACTTGCAGACTTGAAAACCCTTGCCTATTGTAGAGCGCGCCTCCTACTTCCACTGCTGAATGAAAACCCATGATTTTGGACCCTGTTTTCATGCAAAAAGGCTAAAAGAAATGTTTCACGTTTGTTACACTCAAACAGTGTCTCCTCTCATATGCTGAACTGGTCGCATTGTGGATTTTGGTTAAAACATGATTTTGGACAATGTTCATGGAACTCAGCTGAAAACGTACTTGCAGACTTGAAAACCCTTGCCTATTGTAGAGCGCGCCTCCTACTTCCACTGCTGAACGAAAACCCATGATTTTGGACCCTGTTTTCATGCGAAAAGGCTAAAAGAAATGTTTCACGTTTGTTACACTCAAACAGTGTCTCCTGTCATATGCTGATCTGGTCGCAATGTGGATTTGGCCTAAAACATGATTTTGGACAATGTTCATGGAACTCAGCTTAAAACGTACTTGCAGACTTGAAAACCCTTGCCTATTGTAGAGCGCACCTCCTACTTCCACTGCTGAACGAAAACCCATGATTTTGGACCCTGTTTTCATGCGAAAGGGCTAAAAGAAATGTTTCACGTTTGTTACACTCAAACAGTGTCTCCTCTCATATGCTGAACTGGTCGCATTGTGGATTTTGGTTAAAACATGATTTTGGACAATGTTCATGGAACTCAGCTGAAAACGTACTTGCAGACTTGAAAACCCTTGCCTATTGTAGAGCGCGCCTCCTACTTCCACTGCTGAACGAAAACCCATGATTTTGGACCCTGTTTTCATGCGAAAAGGCTAAAAGAAATGTTTCACGTTTGTTACACTCAAACAGTGTCTCCTGTCATATGCTGAACTGGTCGCATTGTGGATTTTGGTTAAAACATGATTTTGGACAATGTTCATGGAACTCAGCTTAAAACGTACTTGCAGACTTGAAAACCCTTGCCTATTGTAGAGCGCGCCTCCTACTTCAACTGCTGAATGAAAACCCATGATTTTGGACCCTGTTTTCATGCAAAAAGGCTAAAAGAAATGTTTCACGTTTGTTACACTCAAACAGTGTCTCCTCTCATATGCTGAACTGGTCGCATTGTGAATTTTGGTTAAAACATGATTTTGGACAATGTTCATGGAACTCAGCTTAAAACGTACTTGCAGACTTGAAAACCCTTGCCTATTGTAGAGCGCGCCTCCTACTTCCACTGCTGAATGAAAACCCATGATTTTGGACCCTGTTTTCATGCGAAAGGGCTAAAAGAAATGTTTCACGTTTGTTACACTCAAACAGTGTCTCCTCTCATATGCTGAACTGGTCGCATTGTGGATTTTGGTTAAAACATGATTTTGGACAATGTTCATGGAACTCAGCTTAAAACGTACTTGCAGACTTGAAAACCCTTGCCTATTGTAGAGCGCGCCTCCTACTTCCACTGCTGAATGAAAACCCATGATTTTGGACCCTGTTTTCATGCAAAAAGGCTAAAAGAAATGTTTCACGTTTGTTACACTCAAACAGTGTCTCCTCTCATATGCTGAACTGGTCGCATTGTGGATTTTGGTTAAAACATGATTTTGGACAATGTTCATGGAACTCAGCTGAAAACGTACTTGCAGACTTGAAAACCCTTGCCTATTGTAGAGCGCGCCTCCTACTTCCACTGCTGAACGAAAACCCATGATTTTGGACCCTGTTTTCATGCGAAAAGGCTAAAAGAAATGTTTCACGTTTGTTACACTCAAACAGTGTCTCCTGTCATATGCTGATCTGGTCGCAATGTGGATTTGGCCTAAAACATGATTTTGGACAATGTTCATGGAACTCAGCTTAAAACGTACTTGCAGACTTGAAAACCCTTGCCTATTGTAGAGCGCACCTCCTACTTCCACTGCTGAACGAAAACCCATGATTTTGGACCCTGTTTTCATGCGAAAGGGCTAAAAGAAATGTTTCACGTTTGTTACACTCAAACAGTGTCTCCTCTCATATGCTGAACTGGTCGCATTGTGGATTTTGGTTAAAACATGATTTTGGACAATGTTCATGGAACTCAGCTGAAAACGTACTTGCAGACTTGAAAACCCTTGCCTATTGTAGAGCGCGCCTCCTACTTCCACTGCTGAACGAAAACCCATGATTTTGGACCCTGTTTTCATGCGAAAAGGCTAAAAGAAATGTTTCACGTTTGTTACACTCAAACAGTGTCTCCTGTCATATGCTGATCTGGTCGCAATGTGGATTTGGCCTAAAACATGATTTTGGACAATGTTCATGGAACTCAGCTTAAAACGTACTTGCAGACTTGAAAACCCTTGCCTATTGTAGAGCGCGCCTCCTACTTCCAGTGCTGAACGAAAACCCATGATTTTGGACCCTGTTTTCATGCGAAAAGGCTAAAAGAAATGTTTCACGTTTGTTACACTCAAACAGTGTCTCCTCTCATATGCTGAACTGGTCGCATTGTGGATTTTGGATAAAACATGATTTTGGACAATGTTCATGGAACTCAGCTGAAAACGTACTTGCAGACTTGAAAACCCTTGCCTATTGTAGAGCGCGCCTCCTACTTCCACTGCTGAACGAAAACCCATGATTTTGGACCCTGTTTTCATGCGAAAAGGCTAAAAGAAATGTTTCACGTTTGTTACACTCAAACAGTGTCTCCTGTCATATGCTGATCTGGTCGCAATGTGGATTTGGCCTAAAACATGATTTTGGACAATGTTCATGGAACTCAGCTTAAAACGTACTTGCAGACTTGAAAACCCTTGCCTATTGTAGAGCGCGCCTCCAACTTCCACTGCTGAACGAAAACCCATGATTTTGGACCCTGTTTTCATGCGAAAAGCCTAAAAGAAATGTTTCACGTTTGTTACACTCAAACAGTGTCTCCTCTCATATGCTGAACTGGTCGCATTGTGGATTTTGGTTAAAACATGATTTTGGACAATGTTCATGGAACTCAGCTTAAAACGTACTTGCAGACTTGAAAACCCTTGCCTATTGTAGAGCGCACCTCCTACTTCCACTGCTGAACGAAAACCCATGATTTTGGACCCTGTTTTCATGCGAAAGGGCTAAAAGAAATGTTTCACGTTTGTTACACTCAAACAGTGTCTCCTCTCATATGCTGAACTGGTCGCATTGTGGATTTTGGTTAAAACATGATTTTGGACAATGTTCATGGAACTCAGCTGAAAACGTACTTGCAGACTTGAAAACCCTTGCCTATTGTAGAGCGCGCCTCCTACTTCCACTGCTGAACGAAAACCCATGATTTTGGACCCTGTTTTCATGCGAAAAGGCTAAAAGAAATGTTTCACGTTTGTTACACTCAAACAGTGTCTCCTGTCATATGCTGATCTGGTCGCAATGTGGATTTGGCCTAAAACATGATTTTGGACAATGTTCATGGAACTCAGCTTAAAACGTACTTGCAGACTTGAAAACCCTTGCCTATTGTAGAGCGCACCTCCTACTTCCACTGCTGAACGAAAACCCATGATTTTGGACCCTGTTTTCATGCGAAAGGGCTAAAAGAAATGTTTCACGTTTGTTACACTCAAACAGTGTCTCCTCTCATATGCTGAACTGGTCGCATTGTGGATTTTGGTTAAAACATGATTTTGGACAATGTTCATGGAACTCAGCTGAAAACGTACTTGCAGACTTGAAAACCCTTGCCTATTGTAGAGCGCGCCTCCTACTTCCACTGCTGAACGAAAACCCATGATTTTGGACCCTGTTTTCATGCGAAAAGGCTAAAAGAAATGTTTCACGTTTGTTACACTCAAACAGTGTCTCCTGTCATATGCTGATCTGGTCGCAATGTGGATTTGGCCTAAAACATGATTTTGGACAATGTTCATGGAACTCAGCTTAAAACGTACTTGCAGACTTGAAAACCCTTGCCTATTGTAGAGCGCGCCTCCTACTTCCAGTGCTGAACGAAAACCCATGATTTTGGACCCTGTTTTCATGCGAAAAGGCTAAAAGAAATGTTTCACGTTTGTTACACTCAAACAGTGTCTCCTCTCATATGCTGAACTGGTCGCATTGTGGATTTTGGATAAAACATGATTTTGGACAATGTTCATGGAACTCAGCTGAAAACGTACTTGCAGACTTGAAAACCCTTGCCTATTGTAGAGCGCGCCTCCTACTTCCACTGCTGAACGAAAACCCATGATTTTGGACCCTGTTTTCATGCGAAAAGGCTAAAAGAAATGTTTCACGTTTGTTACACTCAAACAGTGTCTCCTGTCATATGCTGATCTGGTCGCAATGTGGATTTGGCCTAAAACATGATTTTGGACAATGTTCATGGAACTCAGCTTAAAACGTACTTGCAGACTTGAAAACCCTTGCCTATTGTAGAGCGCGCCTCCAACTTCCACTGCTGAACGAAAACCCATGATTTTGGACCCTGTTTTCATGCGAAAAGCCTAAAAGAAATGTTTCACGTTTGTTACACTCAAACAGTGTCTCCTCTCATATGCTGAACTGGTCGCATTGTGGATTTTGGTTAAAACATGATTTTGGACAATGTTCATGGAACTCAGCTTAAAACGTACTTGCAGACTTGAAAACCCTTGCCTATTGTAGAGCGCACCTCCTACTTCCACTGCTGAACGAAAACCCATGATTTTGGACCCTGTTTTCATGCGAAAGGGCTAAAAGAAATGTTTCACGTTTGTTACACTCAAACAGTGTCTCCTCTCATATGCTGAACTGGTCGCATTGTGGATTTTGGTTAAAACATGATTTTGGACAATGTTCATGGAATTCAGCTTAAAACGCACTTGCAGACTTGAAAACCCTTGCCTATTGTAGAGCGCGCCTCCTACTTCCACTGCTGAACGAAAACCCATGATTTTGGACCCTGTTTTCATGCGAAAAGGCTAAAAGAAATGTTTCACGTTTGTTACACTCAAACAGTGTCTCCTGTCATATGCTGAACTGGTCGCATTGTGGATTTTGGTTAAAACATGATTTTGGACAATGTTCATGGAACTCAGCTTAAAACGTACTTGCAGACTTGAAAACCCTTGCCTATTGTAGAGCGCGCCTCCTACTTCCAGTGCTGAACGAAAACCCATGATTTTGGACCCTGTTTTCATGCGAAAAGGCTAAAAGAAATGTTTCACGTTTGTTACACTCAAACAGTGTCTCCTCTCATATGCTGAACTGGTCGCATTGTGGATTTTGGATAAAACATGATTTTGGACAATGTTCATGGAACTCAGCTTAAAACGTACTTGCAGACTTGAAAACCCTTGCCTATTGTAGAGCGCGCCTCCTACTTCAACTGCTGAATTTTAACCCATGATTTTGGACCCTGTTTTCATGCAAAAAGGCTAAAAGAAATGTTTCACGTTTGTTACACTCAAACAGTGTCTCCTCTCATATGCTGAACTGGTCGCATTGTGAATTTTGGTTAAAACATGATTTTGGACAATGTTCATGGAACTCAGCTTAAAACGTACTTGCAGACTTGAAAACCCTTGCCTATTGTAGAGCGCGCCTCCTACTTCCACTGCTGAATGAAAACCCATGATTTTGGACCCTGTTTTCATGCGAAAGGGCTAAAAGAAATGTTTCACGTTTGTTACACTCAAACAGTGTCTCCTCTCATATGCTGAACTGGTCGCATTGTGGATTTTGGTTAAAACATGATTTTGGACAATGTTCATGGAACTCAGCTTAAAACGTACTTGCAGACTTGAAAACCCTTGCCTATTGTAGAGCGCGCCTCCTACTTCCACTGCTGAATGAAAACCCATGATTTTGGACCCTGTTTTCATGCAAAAAGGCTAAAAGAAATGTTTCACGTTTGTTACACTCAAACAGTGTCTCCTCTCATATGCTGAACTGGTCGCATTGTGGATTTTGGTTAAAACATGATTTTGGACAATGTTCATGGAACTCAGCTGAAAACGTACTTGCAGACTTGAAAACCCTTGCCTATTGTAGAGCGCGCCTCCTACTTCCACTGCTGAACGAAAACCCATGATTTTGGACCCTGTTTTCATGCGAAAAGGCTAAAAGAAATGTTTCACGTTTGTTACACTCAAACAGTGTCTCCTGTCATATGCTGATCTGGTCGCAATGTGGATTTGGCCTAAAACATGATTTTGGACAATGTTCATGGAACTCAGCTTAAAACGTACTTGCAGACTTGAAAACCCTTGCCTATTGTAGAGCGCACCTCCTACTTCCACTGCTGAACGAAAACCCATGATTTTGGACCCTGTTTTCATGCGAAAGGGCTAAAAGAAATGTTTCACGTTTGTTACACTCAAACAGTGTCTCCTCTCATATGCTGAACTGGTCGCATTGTGGATTTTGGTTAAAACATGATTTTGGACAATGTTCATGGAACTCAGCTGAAAACGTACTTGCAGACTTGAAAACCCTTGCCTATTGTAGAGCGCGCCTCCTACTTCCACTGCTGAACGAAAACCCATGATTTTGGACCCTGTTTTCATGCGAAAAGGCTAAAAGAAATGTTTCACGTTTGTTACACTCAAACAGTGTCTCCTGTCATATGCTGATCTGGTCGCAATGTGGATTTGGCCTAAAACATGATTTTGGACAATGTTCATGGAACTCAGCTTAAAACGTACTTGCAGACTTGAAAACCCTTGCCTATTGTAGAGCGCGCCTCCTACTTCCAGTGCTGAACGAAAACCCATGATTTTGGACCCTGTTTTCATGCGAAAAGGCTAAAAGAAATGTTTCACGTTTGTTACACTCAAACAGTGTCTCCTCTCATATGCTGAACTGGTCGCATTGTGGATTTTGGATAAAACATGATTTTGGACAATGTTCATGGAACTCAGCTTAAAACGTACTTGCAGACTTGAAAACCCTTGCCTATTGTAGAGCGCGCCTCCAACTTCCACTGCTGAACGAAAACCCATGATTTTGGACCCTGTTTTCATGCAAAAAGCCTAAAAGAAATGTTTCACGTTTGTTACACTCAAACAGTGTCTCCTCTCATATGCTGAACTGGTCGCATTGTGGATTTTGGTTAAAACATGATTTTGGACAATGTTCATGGAACTCAGCTGAAAACGTACTTGCAGACTTGAAAACCCTTGCCTATTGTAGAGCGCGCCTCCTACTTCCACTGCTGAACGAAAACCCATGATTTTGGACCCTGTTTTCATGCGAAAAGGCTAAAAGAAATGTTTCACGTTTGTTACACTCAAACAGTGTCTCCTGTCATATGCTGATCTGGTCGCAATGTGGATTTGGCCTAAAACATGATTTTGGACAATGTTCATGGAACTCAGCTTAAAACGTACTTGCAGACTTGAAAACCCTTGCCTATTGTAGAGCGCACCTCCTACTTCCACTGCTGAACGAAAACCCATGATTTTGGACCCTGTTTTCATGCGAAAGGGCTAAAAGAAATGTTTCACGTTTGTTACACTCAAACAGTGTCTCCTCTCATATGCTGAACTGGTCGCATTGTGGATTTTGGTTAAAACATGATTTTGGACAATGTTCATGGAACTCAGCTGAAAACGTACTTGCAGACTTGAAAACCCTTGCCTATTGTAGAGCGCGCCTCCTACTTCCACTGCTGAACGAAAACCCATGATTTTGGACCCTGTTTTCATGCGAAAAGGCTAAAAGAAATGTTTCACGTTTGTTACACTCAAACAGTGTCTCCTGTCATATGCTGATCTGGTCGCAATGTGGATTTGGCCTAAAACATGATTTTGGACAATGTTCATGGAACTCAGCTTAAAACGTACTTGCAGACTTGAAAACCCTTGCCTATTGTAGAGCGCGCCTCCTACTTCCAGTGCTGAACGAAAACCCATGATTTTGGACCCTGTTTTCATGCGAAAAGGCTAAAAGAAATGTTTCACGTTTGTTACACTCAAACAGTGTCTCCTCTCATATGCTGAACTGGTCGCATTGTGGATTTTGGATAAAACATGATTTTGGACAATGTTCATGGAACTCAGCTTAAAACGTACTTGCAGACTTGAAAACCCTTGCCTATTGTAGAGCGCGCCTCCAACTTCCACTGCTGAACGAAAACCCATGATTTTGGACCCTGTTTTCATGCAAAAAGCCTAAAAGAAATGTTTCACGTTTGTTACACTCAAACAGTGTCTCCTCTCATATGCTGAACTGGTCGCATTGTGGATTTTGGTTAAAACATGATTTTGGACAATGTTCATGGAACTCAGCTGAAAACGTACTTGCAGACTTGAAAACCCTTGCCTATTGTAGAGCGCGCCTCCTACTTCCACTGCTGAACGAAAACCCTTGATTTTGGACCCTGTTTTCATGCGAAAAGGCTAAAAGAAATGTTTCACGTTTGTTACACTCAAACAGTGTCTCCTGTCATATGCTGATCTGGTCGCAATGTGGATTTGGCCTAAAACATGATTTTGGACAATGTTCATGGAACTCAGCTTAAAACGTACTTGCAGACTTGAAAACCCTTGCCTATTGTAGAGCGCACCTCCTACTTCCACTGCTGAACGAAAACCCATGATTTTGGACCCTGTTTTCATGCGAAAGGGCTAAAAGAAATGTTTCACGTTTGTTACACTCAAACAGTGTCTCCTCTCATATGCTGAACTGGTCGCATTGTGGATTTTGGTTAAAACATGATTTTGGACAATGTTCATGGAATTCAGCTTAAAACGTACTTGCAGACTTGAAAACCCTTGCCTATTGTAGAGCGCGCCTCCTACTTCCACTGCTGAACGAAAACCCATGATTTTGGACCCTGTTTTCATGCGAAAAGGCTAAAAGAAATGTTTCACGTTTGTTACACTCAAACAGTGTCTCCTGTCATATGCTGAACTGGTCAAATTGTGGATTTTGGTTAAAACATGATTTTGGACAATGTTCATGGAACTCAGCTTAAAACGTACTTGCAGACTTGAAAACCCTTGCCTATTGTAGAGCGCGCCTCCTACTTCCACTGCTGAACGAAAACCCATGATTTTGGACCCTGTTTTCATGCGAAAAGGCTAAAAGAAATGTTTCACGTTTGTTACACTCAAACAGTGTCTCCTGTCATATGCTGATCTGGTCGCAATGTGGATTTGGCCTAAAACATGATTTTGGACAATGTTCATGGAACTCAGCTTAAAACGTACTTGCAGACTTGAAAACCCTTGCCTATTGTAGAGCGCGCCTCCAACTTCCACTGCTGAACGAAAACCCATGATTTTGGACCCTGTTTTCATGCGAAAAGCCTAAAAGAAATGTTTCACGTTTGTTACACTCAAACAGTGTCTCCTCTCATATGCTGAACTGGTCGCATTGTGGATTTTGGTTAAAACATGATTTTGGACAATGTTCATGGAACTCAGCTTAAAACGTACTTGCAGACTTGAAAACCCTTGCCTATTGTAGAGCGCACCTCCTACTTCCACTGCTGAACGAAAACCCATGATTTTGGACCCTGTTTTCATGCGAAAGGGCTAAAAGAAATGTTTCACGTTTGTTACACTCAAACAGTGTCTCCTCTCATATGCTGAACTGGTCGCATTGTGGATTTTGGTTAAAACATGATTTTGGACAATGTTCATGGAATTCAGCTTAAAACGTACTTGCAGACTTGAAAACCCTTGCCTATTGTAGAGCGCGCCTCCTACTTCCACTGCTGAACGAAAACCCATGATTTTGGACCCTGTTTTCATGCGAAAAGCCTAAAAGAAATGTTTCACGTTTGTTACACTCAAACAGTGTCTCCTCTCATATGCTGAACTGGTCGCATTGTGGATTTTGGTTAAAACATGATTTTGGACAATGTTCATGGAACTCAGCTTAAAACGTACTTGCAGACTTGAAAACCCTTGCCTATTGTAGAGCGCACCTCCTACTTCCACTGCTGAACGAAAACCCATGATTTTGGACCCTGTTTTCATGCGAAAGGGCTAAAAGAAATGTTTCACGTTTGTTACACTCAAACAGTGTCTCCTCTCATATGCTGAACTGGTCGCATTGTGGATTTTGGTTAAAACATGATTTTGGACAATGTTCATGGAATTCAGCTTAAAACGTACTTGCAGACTTGAAAACCCTTGCCTATTGTAGAGCGCGCCTCCTACTTCCACTGCTGAACGAAAACCCATGATTTTGGACCCTGTTTTCATGCGAAAAGGCTAAAAGAAATGTTTCACGTTTGTTACACTCAAACAGTGTCTCCTGTCATATGCTGAACTGGTCGCATTGTGGATTTTGGTTAAAACATGATTTTGGACAATGTTCATGGAACTCAGCTTAAAACGTACTTGCAGACTTGAAAACCCTTGCCTATTGTAGAGCGCGCCTCCTACTTCCAGTGCTGAACGAAAACCCATGATTTTGGACCCTGTTTTCATGCGAAAAGGCTAAAAGAAATGTTTCACGTTTGTTACACTCAAACAGTGTCTCCTCTCATATGCTGAACTGGTCGCATTGTGGATTTTGGATAAAACATGATTTTGGACAATGTTCATGGAACTCAGCTTAAAACGTACTTGCAGACTTGAAAACCCTTGCCTATTGTAGAGCGCGCCTCCTACTTCAACTGCTGAATGAAAACCCATGATTTTGGACCCTGTTTTCATGCAAAAAGGCTAAAAGAAATGTTTCACGTTTGTTACACTCAAACAGTGTCTCCTCTCATATGCTGAACTGGTCGCATTGTGAATTTTGGTTAAAACATGATTTTGGACAATGTTCATGGAACTCAGCTTAAAACGTACTTGCAGACTTGAAAACCCTTGCCTATTGTAGAGCGCGCCTCCTACTTCCACTGCTGAATGAAAACCCATGATTTTGGACCCTGTTTTCATGCGAAAGGGCTAAAAGAAATGTTTCACGTTTGTTACACTCAAACAGTGTCTCCTCTCATATGCTGAACTGGTCGCATTGTGGATTTTGGTTAAAACATGATTTTGGACAATGTTCATGGAACTCAGCTTAAAACGTACTTGCAGACTTGAAAACCCTTGCCTATTGTAGAGCGCGCCTCCTACTTCCACTGCTGAATGAAAACCCATGATTTTGGACCCTGTTTTCATGCAAAAAGGCTAAAAGAAATGTTTCACGTTTGTTACACTCAAACAGTGTCTCCTCTCATATGCTGAACTGGTCGCATTGTGGATTTTGGTTAAAACATGATTTTGGACAATGTTCATGGAACTCAGCTGAAAACGTACTTGCAGACTTGAAAACCCTTGCCTATTGTAGAGCGCGCCTCCTACTTCCACTGCTGAACGAAAACCCATGATTTTGGACCCTGTTTTCATGCGAAAAGGCTAAAAGAAATGTTTCACGTTTGTTACACTCAAACAGTGTCTCCTGTCATATGCTGATCTGGTCGCAATGTGGATTTGGCCTAAAACATGATTTTGGACAATGTTCATGGAACTCAGCTTAAAACGTACTTGCAGACTTGAAAACCCTTGCCTATTGTAGAGCGCACCTCCTACTTCCACTGCTGAACGAAAACCCATGATTTTGGACCCTGTTTTCATGCGAAAGGGCTAAAAGAAATGTTTCACGTTTGTTACACTCAAACAGTGTCTCCTCTCATATGCTGAACTGGTCGCATTGTGGATTTTGGTTAAAACATGATTTTGGACAATGTTCATGGAACTCAGCTGAAAACGTACTTGCAGACTTGAAAACCCTTGCCTATTGTAGAGCGCGCCTCCTACTTCCACTGCTGAACGAAAACCCATGATTTTGGACCCTGTTTTCATGCGAAAAGGCTAAAAGAAATGTTTCACGTTTGTTACACTCAAACAGTGTCTCCTGTCATATGCTGATCTGGTCGCAATGTGGATTTGGCCTAAAACATGATTTTGGACAATGTTCATGGAACTCAGCTTAAAACGTACTTGCAGACTTGAAAACCCTTGCCTATTGTAGAGCGCGCCTCCTACTTCCAGTGCTGAACGAAAACCCATGATTTTGGACCCTGTTTTCATGCGAAAAGGCTAAAAGAAATGTTTCACGTTTGTTACACTCAAACAGTGTCTCCTCTCATATGCTGAACTGGTCGCATTGTGGATTTTGGATAAAACATGATTTTGGACAATGTTCATGGAACTCAGCTGAAAACGTACTTGCAGACTTGAAAACCCTTGCCTATTGTAGAGCGCGCCTCCTTCTTCCACTGCTGAACGAAAACCCATGATTTTGGACCCTGTTTTCATGCGAAAAGCCTAAAAGAAATGTTTCACGTTTGTTACACTCAAACAGTGTCTCCTCTCATATGCTGAACTGGTCGCATTGTGGATTTTGGTTAAAACATGATTTTGGACAATGTTCATGGAACTCAGCTGAAAACGTACTTGCAGACTTGAAAACCCTTGCCTATTGTAGAGCGCGCCTCCTACTTCCACTGCTGAACGAAAACCCTTGATTTTGGACCCTGTTTTCATGCGAAAAGGCTAAAAGAAATGTTTCACGTTTGTTACACTCAAACAGTGTCTCCTGTCATATGCTGATCTGGTCGCAATGTGGATTTGGCCTAAAACATGATTTTGGACAATGTTCATGGAACTCAGCTTAAAACGTACTTGCAGACTTGAAAACCCTTGCCTATTGTAGAGCGCACCTCCTACTTCCACTGCTGAACGAAAACCCATTATTTTGGACCCTGTTTTCATGCGAAAGGGCTAAAAGAAATGTTTCACGTTTGTTACACTCAAACAGTGTCTCCTCTCATATGCTGAACTGGTCGCATTGTGGATTTTGGTTAAAACATGATTTTGGACAATGTTCATGGAATTCAGCTTAAAACGTACTTGCAGACTTGAAAACCCTTGCCTATTGTAGAGCGCGCCTCCTACTTCCACTGCTGAACGAAAACCCATGATTTTGGACCCTGTTTTCATGCGAAAAGGCTAAAAGAAATGTTTCACGTTTGTTACACTCAAACAGTGTCTCCTGTCATATGCTGAACTGGTCAAATTGTGGATTTTGGTTAAAACATGATTTTGGACAATGTTCATGGAACTCAGCTTAAAACGTACTTGCAGACTTGAAAACCCTTGCCTATTGTAGAGCGCGCCTCCTACTTCCAGTGCTGAACGAAAACCCATGATTTTGGACCCTGTTTTCATGCGAAAAGGCTAAAAGAAATGTTTCACGTTTGTTACACTCAAACAGTGTCTCCTCTCATATGCTGAACTGGTCGCATTGTGGATTTTGGTTAAAACATGATTTTGGACAATGTTCATGGAACTCAGCTTAAAACGTACTTGCAGACTTGAAAACCCTTGCCTATTGTAGAGCGCGCCTCCTACTTCCACTGCTGAATGAAAACCCATGATTTTGGACCCTGTTTTCATGCAAAAAGGCTAAAAGAAATGTTTCACGTTTGTTACACTCAAACAGTGTCTCCTCTCATATGCTGAACTGGTCGCATTGTGGATTTTGGTTAAAACATGATTTTGGACAATGTTCATGGAACTCAGCTGAAAACGTACTTGCAGACTTGAAAACCCTTGCCTATTGTAGAGCGCGCCTCCTACTTCCACTGCTGAACGAAAACCCATGATTTTGGACCCTGTTTTCATGCGAAAAGGCTAAAAGAAATGTTTCACGTTCGTTACACTCAAACAGTGTCTCCTGTCATATGCTGAACTGGTCGCATTGTGGATTTTGGTTAAAACATGATTTTGGACAATGTTCATGGAACTCAGCTGAAAACGTACTTGCAGACTTGAAAACCCTTGCCTATTGTAGAGCGCGCCTCCTACTTCCAGTGCTGAACGAAAACCCATGATTTTGGACCCTGTTTTCATGCGAAAAGGCTAAAAGAAATGTTTCACGTTTGTTACACTCAAACAGTGTCTCCTCTCATATGCTGAACTGGTCGCATTGTGGATTTTGGATAAAACGATTTTGGACAATGTTCATGGAACTCAGCTTAAAACGTACTTGCAGACTTGAAAACCCTTGCCTATTGTAGAGCGCGCCTCCTACTTCCACTGCTGAATGAAAACCCATGATTTTGGACCCTGTTTTCATGCAAAAAGGCTAAAAGAAATGTTTCACGTTTGTTACACTCAAACAGTGTCTCCTCTCATATGCTGAACTGGTCGCATTGTGGATTTTGGATAAAACATGATTTTGGACAATGTTCATGGAACTCAGCTGAAAACGTACTTGCAGACTTGAAAACCCTTGCCTATTGTAGAGCGCGCCTCCTACTTCCAGTGCTGAACGAAAACCCATGATTTTGGACCCTGTTTTCATGCAAAAAGGCTAAAAGAAATGTTTCACGTTTGTTACACTCAAACAGTGTCTCCTCTCATATGCTGAACTGGTCGCATTGTGGATTTTGGTTAAAACATGATTTTGGACAATGTTCATGGAACTCAGCTTAAAACGTACTTGCAGACTTGAAAACCCTTGCCTATTGTAGAGCGCGCCTCCTACTTCCACTGCTGAATGAAAACCCATGATTTTGGACCCTGTTTTCATGCAAAAAGGCTAAAAGAAATGTTTCACGTTTGTTACACTCAAACAGTGTCTCCTCTCATATGCTGAACTGGTCGCATTGTGGATTTCGGTTAAAACATGATTTTGGACAATGTTCATGGAACTCAGCTGAAAACGTACTTGCAGACTTGAAAACCCTTGCCTATTGTAGAGCGCGCCTCCTACTTCCACTGCTGAACGAAAACCCATGATTTTGGACCCTGTTTTCATGCGAAAAGGCTAAAAGAAATGTTTCACGTTTGTTACACTCAAACAGTGTCTCCTCTCATATGCTGAACTGGTCGCATTGTGGATTTTGGATAAAACGATTTTGGACAATGTTCATGGAACTCCGCTTAAAACGTACTTGCAGACTTGAAAACCCTTGCCTATTGTAGAGCGCGCCTCCTACTTCCAGTGCTGAACGAAAACCCATGATTTTGGACCCTGTTTTCATGCAAAAAGGCTAAAAGAAATGTTTCACGTTTGTTACACTCAAACAGTGTCTCCTCTCATATGCTGAACTGGTCGCATTGTGGATTTTGGTTAAAACATGATTTTGGACAATGTTCATGGAACTCAGCTTAAAACGTACTTGCAGACTTGAAAACCCTTGCCTATTGTAGAGCGCGCCTCCTACTTCCACTGCTGAATGAAAACCCATGATTTTGGACCCTGTTTTCATGCAAAAAGGCTAAAAGAAATGTTTCACGTTTGTTACACTCAAACAGTGTCTCCTCTCATATGCTGAACTGGTCGCATTGTGGATTTCGGTTAAAACATGATTTTGGACAATGTTCATGGAACTCAGCTGAAAACGTACTTGCAGACTTGAAAACCCTTGCCTATTGTAGAGCGCGCCTCCTACTTCCACTGCTGAACGAAAACCCATGATTTTGGACCCTGTTTTCATGCGAAAAGGCTAAAAGAAATGTTTCACGTTTGTTACACTCAAACAGTGTCTCCTCTCATATGCTGAACTGGTCGCATTGTGGATTTTGGATAAAACGATTTTGGACAATGTTCATGGAACTCAGCTTAAAACGTACTTGCAGACTTGAAAACCCTTGCCTATTGTAGAGCGCGCCTCCTACTTCCACTGCTGAATGAAAACCCATGATTTTGGACCCTGTTTTCATGCAAAAAGGCTAAAAGAAATGTTTCACGTTTGTTACACTCAAACAGTGTCTCCTCTCATATGCTGAACTGGTCGCATTGTGGATTTTGGATAAAACATGATTTTGGACAATGTTCATGGAACTCAGCTGAAAACGTACTTGCAGACTTGAAAACCCTTGCCTATTGTAGAGCGCGCCTCCTACTTCCAGTGCTGAACGAAAACCCATGATTTTGGACCCTGTTTTCATGCAAAAAGGCTAAAAGAAATGTTTCACGTTTGTTACACTCAAACAGTGTCTCCTCTCATATGCTGAACTGGTCGCATTGTGGATTTTGGTTAAAACATGATTTTGGACAATGTTCATGGAACTCAGCTTAAAACGTACTTGCAGACTTGAAAACCCTTGCCTATTGTAGAGCGCGCCTCCTACTTCCACTGCTGAACGAAAACCCATGATTTTGGACCCTGTTTTCATGCGAAAAGGCTAAAAGAAATGTTTCACGTTTGTTACACTCAAACAGTGTCTCCTCTCATATGCTGAACTGGTCGCATTGTGGATTTTGGATAAAACGATTTTGGACAATGTTCATGGAACTCAGCTTAAAACGTACTTGCAGACTTGAAAACCCTTGCCTATTGTAGAGCGCGCCTCCTACTTCCACTGCTGAATGAAAACCCATGATTTTGGACCCTGTTTTCATGCAAAAAGGCTAAAAGAAATGTTTCACGTTTGTTACACTCAAACAGTGTCTCCTCTCATATGCTGAACTGGTCGCATTGTGGATTTTGGATAAAACATGATTTTGGACAATGTTCATGGAACTCAGCTGAAAACGTACTTGCAGACTTGAAAACCCTTGCCTATTGTAGAGCGCGCCTCCTACTTCCAGTGCTGAACGAAAACCCATGATTTTGGACCCTGTTTTCATGCAAAAAGGCTAAAAGAAATGTTTCACGTTTGTTACACTCAAACAGTGTCTCCTCTCATATGCTGAACTGGTCGCATTGTGGATTTTGGTTAAAACATGATTTTGGACAATGTTCATGGAACTCAGCTTAAAACGTACTTGCAGACTTGAAAACCCTTGCCTATTGTAGAGCGCGCCTCCTACTTCCACTGCTGAATGAAAACCCATGATTTTGGACCCTGTTTTCATGCAAAAAGGCTAAAAGAAATGTTTCACGTTTGTTACACTCAAACAGTGTCTCCTCTCATATGCTGAACTGGTCGCATTGTGGATTTTGGTTAAAACATGATTTTGGACAATGTTCATGGAACTCAGCTGAAAACGTACTTGCAGACTTGAAAACCCTTGCCTATTGTAGAGCGCGCCTCCTACTTCCACTGCTGAACGAAAACCCATGATTTTGGACCCTGTTTTCATGCAAAAAGGCTAAAAGAAATGTTTCACGTTTGTTACACTCAAACAGTGTCTCCTCTCATATGCTGAACTGGTCGCATTGTGGATTTTGGTAAAAACATGATTTTGGACAATGTTCATGGAACTCAGCTTAAAACGTACTTGCAGACTTGAAAACCCTTGCCTATTGTAGAGCGCGCCTCCTACTTCCAGTGCTGAACGAAAACCCATGATTTTGGACCCTGTTTTCATGCAAAAAGGCTAAAAGAAATGTTTCACGTTTGTTACACTCAAACAGTGTCTCCTCTCATATGCTGAACTGATCGCATTGTGGATTTTGGTTAAAACATGATTTTGGACAATGTTCATGGAACTCAGCTGAAAACGTACTTGCAGACTTGAAAACCCTTGCCTATTGTAGAGCGCGCCTCCTACTTCCACTGCTGAACGAAAACCCATGATTTTGGACCCTGTTTTCATGCGAAAAGGCTAAAAGAAATGTTTCACGTTTGTTACACTCAAACAGTGTCTCCTCTCATATGCTGAACTGGTCGCATTGTGGATTTTGGATAAAACGATTTTGGACAATGTTCATGGAACTCAGCTTAAAACGTACTTGCAGACTTGAAAACCCTTGCCTATTGTAGAGCGCGCCTCCTACTTCCACTGCTGAATGAAAACCCATGATTTTGGACCCTGTTTTCATGCAAAAAGGCTAAAAGAAATGTTTCACGTTTGTTACACTCAAACAGTGTCTCCTCTCATATGCTGAACTGGTCGCATTGTGGATTTTGGATAAAACATGATTTTGGACAATGTTCATGGAACTCAGCTGAAAACGTACTTGCAGACTTGAAAACCCTTGCCTATTGTAGAGCGCGCCTCCTACTTCCAGTGCTGAACGAAAACCCATGATTTTGGACCCTGTTTTCATGCAAAAAGGCTAAAAGAAATGTTTCACGTTTGTTACACTCAAACAGTGTCTCCTCTCATATGCTGAACTGGTCGCATTGTGGATTTTGGTTAAAACATGATTTTGGACAATGTTCATGGAACTCAGCTTAAAACGTACTTGCAGACTTGAAAACCCTTGCCTATTGTAGAGCGCGCCTCCTACTTCCACTGCTGAATGAAAACCCATGATTTTGGACCCTGTTTTCATGCAAAAAGGCTAAAAGAAATGTTTCACGTTTGTTACACTCAAACAGTGTCTCCTCTCATATGCTGAACTGGTCGCATTGTGGATTTTGGTTAAAACATGATTTTGGACAATGTTCATGGAACTCAGCTGAAAACGTACTTGCAGACTTGAAAACCCTTGCCTATTGTAGAGCGCGCCTCCTACTTCCACTGCTGAACGAAAACCCATGATTTTGGACCCTGTTTTCATGCAAAAAGGCTAAAAGAAATGTTTCACGTTTGTTACACTCAAACAGTGTCTCCTCTCATATGCTGAACTGGTCGCATTGTGGATTTTGGTTAAAACATGATTTTGGACAATGTTCATGGAACTCAGCTTAAAACGTACTTGCAGACTTGAAAACCCTTGCCTATTGTAGAGCGCGCCTCCTACTTCCAGTGCTGAACGAAAACCCATGATTTTGGACCCTGTTTTCATGCAAAAAAGCTAAAAGAAATGTTTCACGTTTGTTACACTCAAACAGTGTCTCCTCTCATATGCTGAACTGGTCGCATTGTGGATTTTGGTTAAAACATGATTTTGGACAATGTTCATGGAACTCAGCTGAAAACGTACTTGCAGACTTGAAAACCCTTGCCTATTGTAGAGCGCGCCTCCTACTTCCACTGCTGAACGAAAACCCATGATTTTGGACCCTGTTTTCATGCGAAAAGGCTAAAAGAAATGTTTCACGTTTGTTACACTCAAACAGTGTCTCCTGTCATATGCTGATCTGGTCGCAATGTGGATTTGGTCTAAAACATGATTTTGGACAATGTTCATGGAACTCAGCTTAAAACGTACTTGCAGACTTGAAAACCCTTGCCTATTGTAGAGCGCGCCTCCTACTTCCAGTGCTGAACGAAAACCCATGATTTTGGACCCTGTTTTCATGCGAAAAGGCTAAAAGAAATGTTTCACGTTTGTTACACTCAAACAGTGTCTCCTCTCATATGCTGAACTGGTCGCATTGTGGATTTTGGATAAAACATGATTTTGGACAATGTTCATTGAACTCAGCTGAAAACGTACTTGCAGACTTGAAAACCCTTGCCTATTGTAGAGCGCGCCTCCTACTTCCACTGCTGAACGAAAACCCATGATTTTGGACCCTGTTTTCATGCGAAAAGGCTAAAAGAAATGTTTCACGTTTGTTACACTCAAACAGTGTCTCCTGTCATATGCTGATCTGGTCGCAATGTGGATTTGGCCTAAAACATGATTTTGGACAATGTTCATGGAACTCAGCTTAAAACGTACTTGCAGACTTGAAAACCCTTGCCTATTGTAGAGCGCGCCTCCAACTTCCACTGCTGAACGAAAACCCATGATTTTGGACCCTGTTTTCATGCGAAAAGCCTAAAAGAAATGTTTCACGTTTGTTACACTCAAACAGTGTCTCCTCTCATATGCTGAACTGGTCGCATTGTGGATTTTGGTTAAAACATGATTTTGGACAATGTTCATGGAACTCAGCTTAAAACGTACTTGCAGACTTGAAAACCCTTGCCTATTGTAGAGCGCACCTCCTACTTCCACTGCTGAACGAAAACCCATGATTTTGGACCCTGTTTTCATGCGAAAGGGCTAAAAGAAATGTTTCACGTTTGTTACACTCAAACAGTGTCTCCTCTCATATGCTGAACTGGTCGCATTGTGGATTTTGGTTAAAACATGATTTTGGACAATGTTCATGGAATTCAGCTTAAAACGTACTTGCAGACTTGAAAACCCTTGCCTATTGTAGAGCGCGCCTCCTACTTCCACTGCTGAACGAAAACCCATGATTTTGGACCCTGTTTTCATGCGAAAAGGCTAAAAGAAATGTTTCACGTTTGTTACACTCAAACAGTGTCTCCTGTCATATGCTGAACTGGTCGCATTGTGGATTTTGGTTAAAACATGATTTTGGACAATGTTCATGGAACTCAGCTTAAAACGTACTTGCAGACTTGAAAACCCTTGCCTATTGTAGAGCGCGCCTCCTACTTCCAGTGCTGAACGAAAACCCATGATTTTGGACCCTGTTTTCATGCGAAAAGGCTAAAAGAAATGTTTCACGTTTGTTACACTCAAACAGTGTCTCCTCTCATATGCTGAACTGGTCGCATTGTGGATTTTGGATAAAACATGATTTTGGACAATGTTCATGGAACTCAGCTTAAAACGTACTTGCAGACTTGAAAACCCTTGCCTATTGTAGAGCGCGCCTCCTACTTCAACTGCTGAATGAAAACCCATGATTTTGGACCCTGTTTTCATGCAAAAAGGCTAAAAGAAATGTTTCACGTTTGTTACACTCAAACAGTGTCTCCTCTCATATGCTGAACTGGTCGCATTGTGAATTTTGGTTAAAACATGATTTTGGACAATGTTCATGGAACTCAGCTTAAAACGTACTTGCAGACTTGAAAACCCTTGCCTATTGTAGAGCGCGCCTCCTACTTCCACTGCTGAATGAAAACCCATGATTTTGGACCCTGTTTTCATGCGAAAGGGCTAAAAGAAATGTTTCACGTTTGTTACACTCAAACAGTGTCTCCTCTCATATGCTGAACTGGTCGCATTGTGGATTTTGGTTAAAACATGATTTTGGACAATGTTCATGGAACTCAGCTTAAAACGTACTTGCAGACTTGAAAACCCTTGCCTATTGTAGAGCGCGCCTCCTACTTCCACTGCTGAATGAAAACCCATGATTTTGGACCCTGTTTTCATGCAAAAAGGCTAAAAGAAATATTTCACGTTTGTTACACTCAAACAGTGTCTCCTCTCATATGCTGAACTGGTCGCATTGTGGATTTTGGTTAAAACATGATTTTGGACAATGTTCATGGAACTCAGCTGAAAACGTACTTGCAGACTTGAAAACCCTTGCCTATTGTAGAGCGCGCCTCCTACTTCCACTGCTGAACGAAAACCCATGATTTTGGACCCTGTTTTCATGCGAAAAGGCTAAAAGAAATGTTTCACGTTTGTTACACTCAAACAGTGTCTCCTGTCATATGCTGATCTGGTCGCAATGTGGATTTGGCCTAAAACATGATTTTGGACAATGTTCATGGAACTCAGCTTAAAACGTACTTGCAGACTTGAAAACCCTTGCCTATTGTAGAGCGCACCTCCTACTTCCACTGCTGAACGAAAACCCATGATTTTGGACCCTGTTTTCATGCGAAAGGGCTAAAAGAAATGTTTCACGTTTGTTACACTCAAACAGTGTCTCCTCTCATATGCTGAACTGGTCGCATTGTGGATTTTGGTTAAAACATGATTTTGGACAATGTTCATGGAACTCAGCTGAAAACGTACTTGCAGACTTGAAAACCCTTGCCTATTGTAGAGCGCGCCTCCTACTTCCACTGCTGAACGAAAACCCATGATTTTGGACCCTGTTTTCATGCGAAAAGGCTAAAAGAAATGTTTCACGTTTGTTACACTCAAACAGTGTCTCCTGTCATATGCTGATCTGGTCGCAATGTGGATTTGGCCTAAAACATGATTTTGGACAATGTTCATGGAACTCAGCTTAAAACGTACTTGCAGACTTGAAAACCCTTGCCTATTGTAGAGCGCGCCTCCTACTTCCAGTGCTGAACGAAAACCCATGATTTTGGACCCTGTTTTCATGCGAAAAGGCTAAAAGAAATGTTTCACGTTTGTTACACTCAAACAGTGTCTCCTCTCATATGCTGAACTGGTCGCATTGTGGATTTTGGATAAAACATGATTTTGGACAATGTTCATGGAACTCAGCTGAAAACGTACTTGCAGACTTGAAAACCCTTGCCTATTGTAGAGCGCGCCTCCTACTTCCACTGCTGAACGAAAACCCATGATTTTGGACCCTGTTTTCATGCGAAAAGGCTAAAAGAAATGTTTCACGTTTGTTACACTCAAACAGTGTCTCCTCTCATATGCTGAACTGGTTGCATTGTGGATTTTGGATAAAACATGATTTTGGACAATGTTCATGGAACTCAGCTTAAAACGTACTTGCAGACTTGAAAACCCTTGCCTATTGTAGAGCGCGCCTCCAACTTCCACTGCTGAACGAAAACCCATGATTTTGGACCCTGTTTTCATGCGAAAAGCCTAAAAGAAATGTTTCACGTTTGTTACACTCAAACAGTGTCTCCTCTCATATGCTGAACTGGTCGCATTGTGGATTTTGGTTAAAACATGATTTTGGACAATGTTCATGGAACTCAGCTGAAAACGTACTTGCAGACTTGAAAACCCTTGCCTATTGTAGAGCGCGCCTCCTACTTCCACTGCTGAACGAAAACCCTTGATTTTGGACCCTGTTTTCATGCGAAAGGGCTAAAAGAAATGTTTCACGTTTGTTACACTCAAACAGTGTCTCCTCTCATATGCTGAACTGGTCGCATTGTGGATTTTGGATAAAACATGATTTTGGACAATGTTCATGGAACTCAGCTTAAAACGTACTTGCAGACTTGAAAACCCTTGCCTATTGTAGAGCGCGCCTCCTACTTCAACTGCTGAATGAAAACCCATGATTTTGGACCCTGTTTTCATGCAAAAAGGCTAAAAGAAATGTTTCACGTTTGTTACACTCAAACAGTGTCTCCTCTCATATGCTGAACTGGTCGCATTGTGAATTTTGGTTAAAACATGATTTTGGACAATGTTCATGGAACTCAGCTTAAAACGTACTTGCAGACTTGAAAACCCTTGCCTATTGTAGAGCGCGCCTCCTACTTCCACTGCTGAACGAAAACCCTTGATTTTGGACCCTGTTTTCATGCGAAAGGGCTAAAAGAAATGTTTCACGTTTGTTACACTCAAACAGTGTCTCCTCTCATATGCTGAACTGGTCGCATTGTGGATTTTGGATAAAACATGATTTTGGACAATGTTCATGGAACTCAGCTTAAAACGTACTTGCAGACTTGAAAACCCTTGCCTATTGTAGAGCGCGCCTCCTACTTCAACTGCTGAATGAAAACCCATGATTTTGGACCCTGTTTTCATGCAAAAAGGCTAAAAGAAATGTTTCACGTTTGTTACACTCAAACAGTGTCTCCTCTCATATGCTGAACTGGTCGCATTGTGAATTTTGGTTAAAACATGATTTTGGACAATGTTCATGGAACTCAGCTTAAAACGTACTTGCAGACTTGAAAACCCTTGCCTATTGTAGAGCGCGCCTCCTACTTCCACTGCTGAATGAAAACCCATGATTTTGGACCCTGTTTTCATGCGAAAGGGCTAAAAGAAATGTTTCACGTTTGTTACACTCAAACAGTGTCTCCTCTCATATGCTGAACTGGTCGCATTGTGGATTTTGGTTAAAACATGATTTTGGACAATGTTCATGGAACTCAGCTTAAAACGTACTTGCAGACTTGAAAACCCTTGCCTATTGTAGAGCGCGCCTCCTACTTCCACTGCTGAATGAAAACCCATGATTTTGGACCCTGTTTTCATGCAAAAAGGCTAAAAGAAATGTTTCACGTTTGTTACACTCAAACAGTGTCTCCTCTCATATGCTGAACTGGTCGCATTGTGGATTTTGGTTAAAACATGATTTTGGACAATGTTCATGGAACTCAGCTGAAAACGTACTTGCAGACTTGAAAACCCTTGCCTATTGTAGAGCGCGCCTCCTACTTCCACTGCTGAACGAAAACCCATGATTTTGGACCCTGTTTTCATGCGAAAAGGCTAAAAGAAATGTTTCACGTTTGTTACACTCAAACAGTGTCTCCTGTCATATGCTGATCTGGTCGCAATGTGGATTTGGCCTAAAACATGATTTTGGACAATGTTCATGGAACTCAGCTTAAAACGTACTTGCAGACTTGAAAACCCTTGCCTATTGTAGAGCGCACCTCCTACTTCCACTGCTGAACGAAAACCCATGATTTTGGACCCTGTTTTCATGCGAAAGGGCTAAAAGAAATGTTTCACGTTTGTTACACTCAAACAGTGTCTCCTCTCATATGCTGAACTGGTCGCATTGTGGATTTTGGTTAAAACATGATTTTGGACAATGTTCATGGAACTCAGCTGAAAACGTACTTGCAGACTTGAAAACCCTTGCCTATTGTAGAGCGCGCCTCCTACTTCCACTGCTGAACGAAAACCCATGATTTTGGACCCTGTTTTCATGCGAAAAGGCTAAAAGAAATGTTTCACGTTTGTTACACTCAAACAGTGTCTCCTGTCATATGCTGATCTGGTCGCAATGTGGATTTGGCCTAAAACATGATTTTGGACAATGTTCATGGAACTCAGCTTAAAACGTACTTGCAGACTTGAAAACCCTTGCCTATTGTAGAGCGCGCCTCCTACTTCCAGTGCTGAACGAAAACCCATGATTTTGGACCCTGTTTTCATGCGAAAAGGCTAAAAGAAATGTTTCACGTTTGTTACACTCAAACAGTGTCTCCTCTCATATGCTGAACTGGTCGCATTGTGGATTTTGGATAAAACATGATTTTGGACAATGTTCATGGAACTCAGCTGAAAACGTACTTGCAGACTTGAAAACCCTTGCCTATTGTAGAGCGCGCCTCCTTCTTCCACTGCTGAACGAAAACCCATGATTTTGGACCCTGTTTTCATGCGAAAAGGCTAAAAGAAATGTTTCACGTTTGTTACACTCAAACAGTGTCTCCTCTCATATGCTGAACTGGTCGCATTGTGGATTTTGGATAAAACATGATTTTGGACAATGTTCATGGAACTCAGCTTAAAACGTACTTGCAGACTTGAAAACCCTTGCCTATTGTAGAGCGCGCCTCCAACTTCCACTGCTGAACGAAAACCCATGATTTTGGACCCTGTTTTCATGCGAAAAGCCTAAAAGAAATGTTTCACGTTTGTTACACTCAAACAGTGTCTCCTCTCATATGCTGAACTGGTCGCATTGTGGATTTTGGTTAAAACATGATTTTGGACAATGTTCATGGAACTCAGCTGAAAACGTACTTGCAGACTTGAAAACCCTTGCCTATTGTAGAGCGCGCCTCCTACTTCCACTGCTGAACGTAAACCCTTGATTTTGGACCCTGTTTTCATGCGAAAAGGCTAAAAGAAATGTTTCACGTTTGTTACACTCAAACAGTGTCTCCTGTCATATGCTGATCTGGTCGCAATGTGGATTTGGCCTAAAACATGATTTTGGACAATGTTCATGGAACTCAGCTTAAAACGTACTTGCAGACTTGAAAACCCTTGCCTATTGTAGAGCGCACCTCCTACTTCCACTGCTGAACGAAAACCCATGATTTTGGACCCTGTTTTCATGCGAAAGGGCTAAAAGAAATGTTTCACGTTTGTTACACTCAAACAGTGTCTCCTCTCATATGCTGAACTGGTCGCATTGTGGATTTTGGTTAAAACATGATTTTGGACAATGTTCATGGAATTCAGCTTAAAACGTACTTGCAGACTTGAAAACCCTTGCCTATTGTAGAGCGCGCCTCCTACTTCCACTGCTGAACGAAAACCCATGATTTTGGACCCTGTTTTCATGCGAAAAGGCTAAAAGAAATGTTTCACGTTTGTTACACTCAAACAGTGTCTCCTGTCATATGCTGAACTGGTCAAATTGTGGATTTTGGTTAAAACATGATTTTGGACAATGTTCATGGAACTCAGCTTAAAACGTACTTGCAGACTTGAAAACCCTTGCCTATTGTAGAGCGCGCCTCCTACTTCCAGTGCTGAACGAAAACCCATGATTTTGGACCCTGTTTTCATGCGAAAAGGCTAAAAGAAATGTTTCACGTTTGTTACACTCAAACAGTGTCTCCTCTCATATGCTGAACTGGTCGCATTGTGGATTTTGGTTAAAACATGATTTTGGACAATGTTCATGGAACTCAGCTTAAAACGTACTTGCAGACTTGAAAACCCTTGCCTATTGTAGAGCGCGCCTCCTACTTCCACTGCTGAATGAAAACCCATGATTTTGGACCCTGTTTTCATGCAAAAAGGCTAAAAGAAATGTTTCACGTTTGTTACACTCAAACAGTGTCTCCTCTCATATGCTGAACTGGTCGCATTGTGGATTTTGGTTAAAACATGATTTTGGACAATGTTCATGGAACTCAGCTGAAAACGTACTTGCAGACTTGAAAACCCTTGCCTATTGTAGAGCGCGCCTCCTACTTCCACTGCTGAACGAAAACCCATGATTTTGGACCCTGTTTTCATGCGAAAAGGCTAAAAGAAATGTTTCACGTTTGTTACACTCAAACAGTGTCTCCTGTCATATGCTGAACTGGTCGCATTGTGGATTTTGGTTAAAACATGATTTTGGACAATGTTCATGGAACTCAGCTGAAAACGTACTTGCAGACTTGAAAACCCTTGCCTATTGTAGAGCGCGCCTCCTACTTCCAGTGCTGAACGAAAACCCATGATTTTGGACCCTGTTTTCATGCGAAAAGGCTAAAAGAAATGTTTCACGTTTGTTACACTCAAACAGTGTCTCCTCTCATATGCTGAACTGGTCGCATTGTGGATTTTGGATAAAACGATTTTGGACAATGTTCATGGAACTCAGCTTAAAACGTACTTGCAGACTTGAAAACCCTTGCCTATTGTAGAGCGCGCCTCCTACTTCCACTGCTGAATGAAAACCCATGATTTTGGACCCTGTTTTCATGCAAAAAGGCTAAAAGAAATGTTTCACGTTTGTTACACTCAAACAGTGTCTCCTCTCATATGCTGAACTGGTCGCATTGTGGATTTTGGATAAAACATGATTTTGGACAATGTTCATGGAACTCAGCTGAAAACGTACTTGCAGACTTGAAAACCCTTGCCTATTGTAGAGCGCGCCTCCTACTTCCAGTGCTGAACGAAAACCCATGATTTTGGACCCTGTTTTCATGCAAAAAGGCTAAAAGAAATGTTTCACGTTTGTTACACTCAAACAGTGTCTCCTCTCATATGCTGAACTGGTCGCATTGTGGATTTTGGATAAAACATGATTTTGGACAATGTTCATGGAACTCAGCTGAAAACGTACTTGCAGACTTGAAAACCCTTGCCTATTGTAGAGCGCGCCTCCTTCTTCCACTGCTGAACGAAAACCCATGATTTTGGACCCTGTTTTCATGCGAAAAGGCTAAAAGAAATGTTTCACGTTTGTTACACTCAAACAGTGTCTCCTCTCATATGCTGAACTGGTCGCATTGTGGATTTTGGATAAAACATGATTTTGGACAATGTTCATGGAACTCAGCTTAAAACGTACTTGCAGACTTGAAAACCCTTGCCTATTGTAGAGCGCGCCTCCAACTTCCACTGCTGAACGAAAACCCATGATTTTGGACCCTGTTTTCATGCGAAAAGCCTAAAAGAAATGTTTCACGTTTGTTACACTCAAACAGTGTCTCCTCTCATATGCTGAACTGGTCGCATTGTGGATTTTGGTTAAAACATGATTTTGGACAATGTTCATGGAACTCAGCTGAAAACGTACTTGCAGACTTGAAAACCCTTGCCTATTGTAGAGCGCGCCTCCTACTTCCACTGCTGAACGTAAACCCTTGATTTTGGACCCTGTTTTCATGCGAAAAGGCTAAAAGAAATGTTTCACGTTTGTTACACTCAAACAGTGTCTCCTGTCATATGCTGATCTGGTCGCAATGTGGATTTGGCCTAAAACATGATTTTGGACAATGTTCATGGAACTCAGCTTAAAACGTACTTGCAGACTTGAAAACCCTTGCCTATTGTAGAGCGCACCTCCTACTTCCACTGCTGAACGAAAACCCATGATTTTGGACCCTGTTTTCATGCGAAAGGGCTAAAAGAAATGTTTCACGTTTGTTACACTCAAACAGTGTCTCCTGTCATATGCTGATCTGGTCGCAATGTGGATTTGGCCTAAAACATGATTTTGGACAATGTTCATGGAATTCAGCTTAAAACGTACTTGCAGACTTGAAAACCCTTGCCTATTGTAGAGCGCGCCTCCTACTTCCACTGCTGAACGAAAACCCATGATTTTGGACCCTGTTTTCATGCGAAAAGGCTAAAAGAAATGTTTCACGTTTGTTACACTCAAACAGTGTCTCCTGTCATATGCTGAACTGGTCAAATTGTGGATTTTGGTTAAAACATGATTTTGGACAATGTTCATGGAACTCAGCTTAAAACGTACTTGCAGACTTGAAAACCCTTGCCTATTGTAGAGCGCGCCTCCTACTTCCAGTGCTGAACGAAAACCCATGATTTTGGACCCTGTTTTCATGCGAAAAGGCTAAAAGAAATGTTTCACGTTTGTTACACTCAAACAGTGTCTCCTCTCATATGCTGAACTGGTCGCATTGTGGATTTTGGTTAAAACATGATTTTGGACAATGTTCATGGAACTCAGCTTAAAACGTACTTGCAGACTTGAAAACCCTTGCCTATTGTAGAGCGCGCCTCCTACTTCCACTGCTGAATGAAAACCCATGATTTTGGACCCTGTTTTCATGCAAAAAGGCTAAAAGAAATGTTTCACGTTTGTTACACTCAAACAGTGTCTCCTCTCATATGCTGAACTGGTCGCATTGTGGATTTTGGTTAAAACATGATTTTGGACAATGTTCATGGAACTCAGCTGAAAACGTACTTGCAGACTTGAAAACCCTTGCCTATTGTAGAGTGCGCCTCCTACTTCCACTGCTGAACGAAAACCCATGATTTTGGACCCTGTTTTCATGCGAAAAGGCTAAAAGAAATGTTTCACGTTTGTTACACTCAAACAGTGTCTCCTGTCATATGCTGAACTGGTCGCATTGTGGATTTTGGTTAAAACATGATTTTGGACAATGTTCATGGAACTCAGCTGAAAACGTACTTGCAGACTTGAAAACCCTTGCCTATTGTAGAGCGCGCCTCCTACTTCCAGTGCTGAACGAAAACCCATGATTTTGGACCCTGTTTTCATGCGAAAAGGCTAAAAGAAATGTTTCACGTTTGTTACACTCAAACAGTGTCTCCTCTCATATGCTGAACTGGTCGCATTGTGGATTTTGGATAAAACGATTTTGGACAATGTTCATGGAACTCAGCTTAAAACGTACTTGCAGACTTGAAAACCCTTGCCTATTGTAGAGCGCGCCTCCTACTTCCACTGCTGAATGAAAACCCATGATTTTGGACCCTGTTTTCATGCAAAAAGGCTAAAAGAAATGTTTCACGTTTGTTACACTCAAACAGTGTCTCCTCTCATATGCTGAACTGGTCGCATTGTGGATTTTGGATAAAACATGATTTTGGACAATGTTCATGGAACTCAGCTGAAAACGTACTTGCAGACTTGAAAACCCTTGCCTATTGTAGAGCGCGCCTCCTACTTCCAGTGCTGAACGAAAACCCATGATTTTGGACCCTGTTTTCATGCAAAAAGGCTAAAAGAAATGTTTCACGTTTGTTACACTCAAACAGTGTCTCCTCTCATATGCTGAACTGGTCGCATTGTGGATTTTGGTTAAAACATGATTTTGGACAATGTTCATGGAACTCAGCTTAAAACGTACTTGCAGACTTGAAAACCCTTGCCTATTGTAGAGCGCGCCTCCTACTTCCACTGCTGAATGAAAACCCATGATTTTGGACCCTGTTTTCATGCAAAAAGGCTAAAAGAAATGTTTCACGTTTGTTACACTCAAACAGTGTCTCCTCTCATATGCTGAACTGGTCGCATTGTGGATTTCGGTTAAAACATGATTTTGGACAATGTTCATGGAACTCAGCTGAAAACGTACTTGCAGACTTGAAAACCCTTGCCTATTGTAGAGCGCGCCTCCTACTTCCACTGCTGAACGAAAACCCATGATTTTGGACCCTGTTTTCATGCGAAAAGGCTAAAAGAAATGTTTCACGTTTGTTACACTCAAACAGTGTCTCCTCTCATATGCTGAACTGGTCGCATTGTGGATTTTGGATAAAACGATTTTGGACAATGTTCATGGAACTCCGCTTAAAACGTACTTGCAGACTTGAAAACCCTTGCCTATTGTAGAGCGCGCCTCCTACTTCCAGTGCTGAACGAAAACCCATGATTTTGGACCCTGTTTTCATGCAAAAAGGCTAAAAGAAATGTTTCACGTTTGTTACACTCAAACAGTGTCTCCTCTCATATGCTGAACTGGTCGCATTGTGGATTTTGGTTAAAACATGATTTTGGACAATGTTCATGGAACTCAGCTTAAAACGTACTTGCAGACTTGAAAACCCTTGCCTATTGTAGAGCGCGCCTCCTACTTCCACTGCTGAATGAAAACCCATGATTTTGGACCCTGTTTTCATGCAAAAAGGCTAAAAGAAATGTTTCACGTTTGTTACACTCAAACAGTGTCTCCTCTCATATGCTGAACTGGTCGCATTGTGGATTTCGGTTAAAACATGATTTTGGACAATGTTCATGGAACTCAGCTGAAAACTTACTTGCAGACTTGAAAACCCTTGCCTATTGTAGAGCGCGCCTCCTACTTCCACTGCTGAACGAAAACCCATGATTTTGGACCCTGTTTTCATGCGAAAAGGCTAAAAGAAATGTTTCACGTTTGTTACACTCAAACAGTGTCTCCTCTCATATGCTGAACTGGTCGCATTGTGGATTTTGGATAAAACGATTTTGGACAATGTTCATGGAACTCAGCTTAAAACGTACTTGCAGACTTGAAAACCCTTGCCTATTGTAGAGCGCGCCTCCTACTTCCACTGCTGAATGAAAACCCATGATTTTGGACCCTGTTTTCATGCAAAAAGGCTAAAAGAAATGTTTCACGTTTGTTACACTCAAACAGTGTCTCCTCTCATATGCTGAACTGGTCGCATTGTGGATTTTGGATAAAACATGATTTTGGACAATGTTCATGGAACTCAGCTGAAAACGTACTTGCAGACTTGAAAACCCTTGCCTATTGTAGAGCGCGCCTCCTACTTCCAGTGCTGAACGAAAACCCATGATTTTGGACCCTGTTTTCATGCAAAAAGGCTAAAAGAAATGTTTCACGTTTGTTACACTCAAACAGTGTCTCCTCTCATATGCTGAACTGGTCGCATTGTGGATTTTGGTTAAAACATGATTTTGGACAATGTTCATGGAACTCAGCTTAAAACGTACTTGCAGACTTGAAAACCCTTGCCTATTGTAGAGCGCGCCTCCTACTTCCACTGCTGAACGAAAACCCATGATTTTGGACCCTGTTTTCATGCGAAAAGGCTAAAAGAAATGTTTCACGTTTGTTACACTCAAACAGTGTCTCCTCTCATATGCTGAACTGGTCGCATTGTGGATTTTGGATAAAACGATTTTGGACAATGTTCATGGAACTCAGCTTAAAACGTACTTGCAGACTTGAAAACCCTTGCCTATTGTAGAGCGCGCCTCCTACTTCCACTGCTGAATGAAAACCCATGATTTTGGACCCTGTTTTCATGCAAAAAGGCTAAAAGAAATGTTTCACGTTTGTTACACTCAAACAGTGTCTCCTCTCATATGCTGAACTGGTCGCATTGTGGATTTTGGATAAAACATGATTTTGGACAATGTTCATGGAACTCAGCTGAAAACGTACTTGCAGACTTGAAAACCCTTGCCTATTGTAGAGCGCGCCTCCTACTTCCAGTGCTGAACGAAAACCCATGATTTTGGACCCTGTTTTCATGCAAAAAGGCTAAAAGAAATGTTTCACGTTTGTTACACTCAAACAGTGTCTCCTCTCATATGCTGAACTGGTCGCATTGTGGATTTTGGTTAAAACATGATTTTGGACAATGTTCATGGAACTCAGCTTAAAACGTACTTGCAGACTTGAAAACCCTTGCCTATTGTAGAGCGCGCCTCCTACTTCCACTGCTGAATGAAAACCCATGATTTTGGACCCTGTTTTCATGCAAAAAGGCTAAAAGAAATGTTTCACGTTTGTTACACTCAAACAGTGTCTCCTCTCATATGCTGAACTGGTCGCATTGTGGATTTTGGATAAAACATGATTTTGGACAATGTTCATGGAACTCAGCTGAAAACGTACTTGCAGACTTGAAAACCCTTGCCTATTGTAGAGCGCGCCTCCTACTTCCAGTGCTGAACGAAAACCCATGATTTTGGACCCTGTTTTCATGCAAAAAGGCTAAAAGAAATGTTTCACGTTTGTTACACTCAAACAGTGTCTCCTCTCATATGCTGAACTGGTCGCATTGTGGATTTTGGTTAAAACATGATTTTGGACAATGTTCATGGAACTCAGCTTAAAACGTACTTGCAGACTTGAAAACCCTTGCCTATTGTAGAGCGCGCCTCCTACTTCCACTGCTGAACGAAAACCCATGATTTTGGACCCTGTTTTCATGCGAAAAGGCTAAAAGAAATGTTTCACGTTTGTTACACTCAAACAGTGTCTCCTCTCATATGCTGAACTGGTCGCATTGTGGATTTTGGATAAAACGATTTTGGACAATGTTCATGGAACTCAGCTTAAAACGTACTTGCAGACTTGAAAACCCTTGCCTATTGTAGAGCGCGCCTCCTACTTCCACTGCTGAATGAAAACCCATGATTTTGGACCCTGTTTTCATGCAAAAAGGCTAAAAGAAATGTTTCACGTTTGTTACACTCAAACAGTGTCTCCTCTCATATGCTGAACTGGTCGCATTGTGGATTTTGGATAAAACATGATTTTGGACAATGTTCATGGAACTCAGCTGAAAACGTACTTGCAGACTTGAAAACCCTTGCCTATTGTAGAGCGCGCCTCCTACTTCCAGTGCTGAACGAAAACCCATGATTTTGGACCCTGTTTTCATGCAAAAAGGCTAAAAGAAATGTTTCACGTTTGTTACACTCAAACAGTGTCTCCTCTCATATGCTGAACTGGTCGCATTGTGGATTTTGGTTAAAACATGATTTTGGACAATGTTCATGGAACTCAGCTTAAAACGTACTTGCAGACTTGAAAACCCTTGCCTATTGTAGAGCGCGCCTCCTACTTCCACTGCTGAATGAAAACCCATGATTTTGGACCCTGTTTTCATGCAAAAAGGCTAAAAGAAATGTTTCACGTTTGTTACACTCAAACAGTGTCTCCTCTCATATGCTGAACTGGTCGCATTGTGGATTTTGGTTAAAACATGATTTTGGACAATGTTCATGGAACTCAGCTGAAAACGTACTTGCAGACTTGAAAACCCTTGCCTATTGTAGAGCGCGCCTCCTACTTCCACTGCTGAACGAAAACCCATGATTTTGGACCCTGTTTTCATGCAAAAAGGCTAAAAGAAATGTTTCACGTTTGTTACACTCAAACAGTGTCTCCTCTCATATGCTGAACTGGTCGCATTGTGGATTTTGGTAAAAACATGATTTTGGACAATGTTCATGGAACTCAGCTTAAAACGTACTTGCAGACTTGAAAACCCTTGCCTATTGTAGAGCGCGCCTCCTACTTCCAGTGCTGAACGAAAACCCATGATTTTGGACCCTGTTTTCATGCAAAAAGGCTAAAAGAAATGTTTCACGTTTGTTACACTCAAACAGTGTCTCCTCTCATATGCTGAACTGGTCGCATTGTGGATTTTGGTTAAAACATGATTTTGGACAATGTTCATGGAACTCAGCTGAAAACGTACTTGCAGACTTGAAAACCCTTGCCTATTGTAGAGCGCGCCTCCTACTTCCACTGCTGAACGAAAACCCATGATTTTGGACCCTGTTTTCATGCGAAAAGGCTAAAAGAAATGTTTCACGTTTGTTACACTCAAACAGTGTCTCCTCTCATATGCTGAACTGGTCGCATTGTGGATTTTGGATAAAACGATTTTGGACAATGTTCATGGAACTCAGCTTAAAACGTACTTGCAGACTTGAAAACCCTTGCCTATTGTAGAGCGCGCCTCCTACTTCCACTGCTGAATGAAAACCCATGATTTTGGACCCTGTTTTCATGCAAAAAGGCTAAAAGAAATGTTTCACGTTTGTTACACTCAAACAGTGTCTCCTCTCATATGCTGAACTGGTCGCATTGTGGATTTTGGATAAAACATGATTTTGGACAATGTTCATGGAACTCAGCTGAAAACGTACTTGCAGACTTGAAAACCCTTGCCTATTGTAGAGCGCGCCTCCTACTTCCAGTGCTGAACGAAAACCCATGATTTTGGACCCTGTTTTCATGCAAAAAGGCTAAAAGAAATGTTTCACGTTTGTTACACTCAAACAGTGTCTCCTCTCATATGCTGAACTGGTCGCATTGTGGATTTTGGTTAAAACATGATTTTGGACAATGTTCATGGAACTCAGCTTAAAACGTACTTGCAGACTTGAAAACCCTTGCCTATTGTAGAGCGCGCCTCCTACTTCCACTGCTGAACGAAAACCCATGATTTTGGACCCTGTTTTCATGCAAAAAGGCTAAAAGAAATGTTTCACGTTTGTTACACTCAAACAGTGTCTCCTCTCATATGCTGAACTGGTCGCATTGTGGATTTTGGTTAAAACATGATTTTGGACAATGTTCATGGAACTCAGCTTAAAACGTACTTGCAGACTTGAAAACCCTTGCCTATTGTAGAGCGCGCCTCCTACTTCCAGTGCTGAACGAAAACCCATGATTTTGGACCCTGTTTTCATGCAAAAAGGCTAAAAGAAATGTTTCACGTTTGTTACACTCAAACAGTGTCTCCTCTCATATGCTGAACTGGTCGCATTGTGGATTTTGGTTAAAACATGATTTTGGACAATGTTCATGGAACTCAGCTGAAAACGTACTTGCAGACTTGAAAACCCTTGCCTATTGTAGAGCGCGCCTCCTACTTCCACTGCTGAACGAAAACCCATGATTTTGGACCCTGTTTTCATGCGAAAAGGCTAAAAGAAATGTTTCACGTTTGTTACACTCAAACAGTGTCTCCTGTCATATGCTGATCTGGTCGCAATGTGGATTTGGCCTAAAACATGATTTTGGACAATGTTCATGGAACTCAGCTTAAAACGTACTTGCAGACTTGAAAACCCTTGCCTATTGTAGAGCGCGCCTCCAACTTCCACTGCTGAACGAAAACCCATGATTTTGGACCCTGTTTTCATGCGAAAAGCCTAAAAGAAATGTTTCACGTTTGTTACACTCAAACAGTGTCTCCTCTCATATGCTGAACTGGTCGCATTGTGGATTTTGGTTAAAACATGATTTTGGACAATGTTCATGGAACTCAGCTTAAAACGTACTTGCAGACTTGAAAACCCTTGCCTATTGTAGAGCGCACCTCCTACTTCCACTGCTGAACGAAAACCCATGATTTTGGACCCTGTTTTCATGCGAAAGGGCTAAAAGAAATGTTTCACGTTTGTTACACTCAAACAGTGTCTCCTCTCATATGCTGAACTGGTCGCATTGTGGATTTTGGTTAAAACATGATTTTGGACAATGTTCATGGAATTCAGCTTAAAACGTACTTGCAGACTTGAAAACCCTTGCCTATTGTAGAGCGCGCCTCCTACTTCCACTGCTGAACGAAAACCCATGATTTTGGACCCTGTTTTCATGCGAAAAGGCTAAAAGAAATGTTTCACGTTTGTTACACTCAAACAGTGTCTCCTGTCATATGCTGAACTGGTCGCATTGTGGATTTTGGTTAAAACATGATTTTGGACAATGTTCATGGAACTCAGCTTAAAACGTACTTGCAGACTTGAAAACCCTTGCCTATTGTAGAGCGCGCCTCCTACTTCCAGTGCTGAACGAAAACCCATGATTTTGGACCCTGTTTTCATGCAAAAAGGCTAAAAGAAATGTTTCACGTTTGTTACACTCAAACAGTGTCTCCTCTCATATGCTGAACTGGTCGCATTGTGGATTTTGGTAAAAACATGATTTTGGACAATGTTCATGGAACTCAGCTTAAAACGTACTTGCAGACTTGAAAACCCTTGCCTATTGTAGAGCGCGCCTCCTACTTCCAGTGCTGAACGAAAACCCATGATTTTGGACCCTGTTTTCATGCAAAAAGGCTAAAAGAAATGTTTCACGTTTGTTACACTCAAACAGTGTCTCCTCTCATATGCTGAACTGGTCGCATTGTGGATTTTGGTTAAAACATGATTTTGGACAATGTTCATGGAACTCAGCTGAAAACGTACTTGCAGACTTGAAAACCCTTGCCTATTGTAGAGCGCGCCTCCTACTTCCACTGCTGAACGAAAACCCATGATTTTGGACCCTGTTTTCATGCGAAAAGGCTAAAAGAAATGTTTCACGTTTGTTACACTCAAACAGTGTCTCCTCTCATATGCTGAACTGGTCGCATTGTGGATTTTGGATAAAACGATTTTGGACAATGTTCATGGAACTCAGCTTAAAACGTACTTGCAGACTTGAAAACCCTTGCCTATTGTAGAGCGCGCCTCCTACTTCCACTGCTGAATGAAAACCCATGATTTTGGACCCTGTTTTCATGCAAAAAGGCTAAAAGAAATGTTTCACGTTTGTTACACTCAAACAGTGTCTCCTCTCATATGCTGAACTGGTCGCATTGTGGATTTTGGATAAAACATGATTTTGGACAATGTTCATGGAACTCAGCTGAAAACGTACTTGCAGACTTGAAAACCCTTGCCTATTGTAGAGCGCGCCTCCTACTTCCAGTGCTGAACGAAAACCCATGATTTTGGACCCTGTTTTCATGCAAAAAGGCTAAAAGAAATGTTTCACGTTTGTTACACTCAAACAGTGTCTCCTCTCATATGCTGAACTGGTCGCATTGTGGATTTTGGTTAAAACATGATTTTGGACAATGTTCATGGAACTCAGCTTAAAACGTACTTGCAGACTTGAAAACCCTTGCCTATTGTAGAGCGCGCCTCCTACTTCCACTGCTGAACGAAAACCCATGATTTTGGACCCTGTTTTCATGCAAAAAGGCTAAAAGAAATGTTTCACGTTTGTTACACTCAAACAGTGTCTCCTCTCATATGCTGAACTGGTCGCATTGTGGATTTTGGTTAAAACATGATTTTGGACAATGTTCATGGAACTCAGCTTAAAACGTACTTGCAGACTTGAAAACCCTTGCCTATTGTAGAGCGCGCCTCCTACTTCCAGTGCTGAACGAAAACCCATGATTTTGGACCCTGTTTTCATGCAAAAAGGCTAAAAGAAATGTTTCACGTTTGTTACACTCAAACAGTGTCTCCTCTCATATGCTGAACTGGTCGCATTGTGGATTTTGGTTAAAACATGATTTTGGACAATGTTCATGGAACTCAGCTGAAAACGTACTTGCAGACTTGAAAACCCTTGCCTATTGTAGAGCGCGCCTCCTACTTCCACTGCTGAACGAAAACCCATGATTTTGGACCCTGTTTTCATGCGAAAAGGCTAAAAGAAATGTTTCACGTTTGTTACACTCAAACAGTGTCTCCTGTCATATGCTGATCTGGTCGCAATGTGGATTTGGCCTAAAACATGATTTTGGACAATGTTCATGGAACTCAGCTTAAAACGTACTTGCAGACTTGAAAACCCTTGCCTATTGTAGAGCGCGCCTCCAACTTCCACTGCTGAACGAAAACCCATGATTTTGGACCCTGTTTTCATGCGAAAAGCCTAAAAGAAATGTTTCACGTTTGTTACACTCAAACAGTGTCTCCTCTCATATGCTGAACTGGTCGCATTGTGGATTTTGGTTAAAACATGATTTTGGACAATGTTCATGGAACTCAGCTTAAAACGTACTTGCAGACTTGAAAACCCTTGCCTATTGTAGAGCGCACCTCCTACTTCCACTGCTGAACGAAAACCCATGATTTTGGACCCTGTTTTCATGCGAAAGGGCTAAAAGAAATGTTTCACGTTTGTTACACTCAAACAGTGTCTCCTCTCATATGCTGAACTGGTCGCATTGTGGATTTTGGTTAAAACATGATTTTGGACAATGTTCATGGAATTCAGCTTAAAACGTACTTGCAGACTTGAAAACCCTTGCCTATTGTAGAGCGCGCCTCCTACTTCCACTGCTGAACGAAAACCCATGATTTTGGACCCTGTTTTCATGCGAAAAGGCTAAAAGAAATGTTTCACGTTTGTTACACTCAAACAGTGTCTCCTGTCATATGCTGAACTGGTCGCATTGTGGATTTTGGTTAAAACATGATTTTGGACAATGTTCATGGAACTCAGCTTAAAACGTACTTGCAGACTTGAAAACCCTTGCCTATTGTAGAGCGCGCCTCCTACTTCCAGTGCTGAACGAAAACCCATGATTTTGGACCCTGTTTTCATGCGAAAAGGCTAAAAGAAATGTTTCACGTTTGTTACACTCAAACAGTGTCTCCTCTCATATGCTGAACTGGTCGCATTGTGGATTTTGGATAAAACATGATTTTGGACAATGTTCATGGAACTCAGCTTAAAACGTACTTGCAGACTTGAAAACCCTTGCCTATTGTAGAGCGCGCCTCCTACTTCAACTGCTGAATGAAAACCCATGATTTTGGACCCTGTTTTCATGCAAAAAGGCTAAAAGAAATGTTTCACGTTTGTTACACTCAAACAGTGTCTCCTCTCATATGCTGAACTGGTCGCATTGTGAATTTTGGTTAAAACATGATTTTGGACAATGTTCATGGAACTCAGCTTAAAACGTACTTGCAGACTTGAAAACCCTTGCCTATTGTAGAGCGCGCCTCCTACTTCCACTGCTGAATGAAAACCCATGATTTTGGACCCTGTTTTCATGCGAAAGGGCTAAAAGAAATGTTTCACGTTTGTTACACTCAAACAGTGTCTCCTCTCATATGCTGAACTGGTCGCATTGTGGATTTTGGTTAAAACATGATTTTGGACAATGTTCATGGAACTCAGCTTAAAACGTACTTGCAGACTTGAAAACCCTTGCCTATTGTAGAGCGCGCCTCCTACTTCCACTGCTGAATGAAAACCCATGATTTTGGACCCTGTTTTCATGCAAAAAGGCTAAAAGAAATGTTTCACGTTTGTTACACTCAAACAGTGTCTCCTCTCATATGCTGAACTGGTCGCATTGTGGATTTTGGTTAAAACATGATTTTGGACAATGTTCATGGAACTCAGCTGAAAACGTACTTGCAGACTTGAAAACCCTTGCCTATTGTAGAGCGCGCCTCCTACTTCCACTGCTGAATGAAAACCCATGATTTTGGACCCTGTTTTCATGCAAAAAGGCTAAAAGAAATGTTTCACGTTTGTTACACTCAAACAGTGTCTCCTCTCATATGCTGAACTGGTCGCATTGTGGATTTCGGTTAAAACATGATTTTGGACAATGTTCATGGAACTCAGCTGAAAACGTACTTGCAGACTTGAAAACCCTTGCCTATTGTAGAGCGCGCCTCCTACTTCCACTGCTGAACGAAAACCCATGATTTTGGACCCTGTTTTCATGCGAAAAGGCTAAAAGAAATGTTTCACGTTTGTTACACTCAAACAGTGTCTCCTCTCATATGCTGAACTGGTCGCATTGTGGATTTTGGATAAAACGATTTTGGACAATGTTCATGGAACTCCGCTTAAAACGTACTTGCAGACTTGAAAACCCTTGCCTATTGTAGAGCGCGCCTCCTACTTCCAGTGCTGAACGAAAACCCATGATTTTGGACCCTGTTTTCATGCAAAAAGGCTAAAAGAAATGTTTCACGTTTGTTACACTCAAACAGTGTCTCCTCTCATATGCTGAACTGGTCGCATTGTGGATTTTGGTTAAAACATGATTTTGGACAATGTTCATGGAACTCAGCTTAAAACGTACTTGCAGACTTGAAAACCCTTGCCTATTGTAGAGCGCGCCTCCTACTTCCACTGCTGAATGAAAACCCATGATTTTGGACCCTGTTTTCATGCAAAAAGGCTAAAAGAAATGTTTCACGTTTGTTACACTCAAACAGTGTCTCCTCTCATATGCTGAACTGGTCGCATTGTGGATTTCGGTTAAAACATGATTTTGGACAATGTTCATGGAACTCAGCTGAAAACGTACTTGCAGACTTGAAAACCCTTGCCTATTGTAGAGCGCGCCTCCTACTTCCACTGCTGAACGAAAACCCATGATTTTGGACCCTGTTTTCATGCGAAAAGGCTAAAAGAAATGTTTCACGTTTGTTACACTCAAACAGTGTCTCCTCTCATATGCTGAACTGGTCGCATTGTGGATTTTGGATAAAACGATTTTGGACAATGTTCATGGAACTCCGCTTAAAACGTACTTGCAGACTTGAAAACCCTTGCCTATTGTAGAGCGCGCCTCCTACTTCCAGTGCTGAACGAAAACCCATGATTTTGGACCCTGTTTTCATGCAAAAAGGCTAAAAGAAATGTTTCACGTTTGTTACACTCAAACAGTGTCTCCTCTCATATGCTGAACTGGTCGCATTGTGGATTTTGGTTAAAACATGATTTTGGACAATGTTCATGGAACTCAGCTTAAAACGTACTTGCAGACTTGAAAACCCTTGCCTATTGTAGAGCGCGCCTCCTACTTCCACTGCTGAATGAAAACCCATGATTTTGGACCCTGTTTTCATGCAAAAAGGCTAAAAGAAATGTTTCACGTTTGTTACACTCAAACAGTGTCTCCTCTCATATGCTGAACTGGTCGCATTGTGGATTTCGGTTAAAACATGATTTTGGACAATGTTCATGGAACTCAGCTGAAAACGTACTTGCAGACTTGAAAACCCTTGCCTATTGTAGAGCGCGCCTCCTACTTCCACTGCTGAACGAAAACCCATGATTTTGGACCCTGTTTTCATGCGAAAAGGCTAAAAGAAATGTTTCACGTTTGTTACACTCAAACAGTGTCTCCTCTCATATGCTGAACTGGTCGCATTGTGGATTTTGGATAAAACGATTTTGGACAATGTTCATGGAACTCCGCTTAAAACGTACTTGCAGACTTGAAAACCCTTGCCTATTGTAGAGCGCGCCTCCTACTTCCAGTGCTGAACGAAAACCCATGATTTTGGACCCTGTTTTCATGCAAAAAGGCTAAAAGAAATGTTTCACGTTTGTTACACTCAAACAGTGTCTCCTCTCATATGCTGAACTGGTCGCATTGTGGATTTTGGTTAAAACATGATTTTGGACAATGTTCATGGAACTCAGCTTAAAACGTACTTGCAGACTTGAAAACCCTTGCCTATTGTAGAGCGCGCCTCCTACTTCCACTGCTGAATGAAAACCCATGATTTTGGACCCTGTTTTCATGCAAAAAGGCTAAAAGAAATGTTTCACGTTTGTTACACTCAAACAGTGTCTCCTCTCATATGCTGAACTGGTCGCATTGTGGATTTCGGTTAAAACATGATTTTGGACAATGTTCATGGAACTCAGCTGAAAACTTACTTGCAGACTTGAAAACCCTTGCCTATTGTAGAGCGCGCCTCCTACTTCCACTGCTGAACGAAAACCCATGATTTTGGACCCTGTTTTCATGCGAAAAGGCTAAAAGAAATGTTTCACGTTTGTTACACTCAAACAGTGTCTCCTCTCATATGCTGAACTGGTCGCATTGTGGATTTTGGATAAAACGATTTTGGACAATGTTCATGGAACTCAGCTTAAAACGTACTTGCAGACTTGAAAACCCTTGCCTATTGTAGAGCGCGCCTCCTACTTCCACTGCTGAATGAAAACCCATGATTTTGGACCCTGTTTTCATGCAAAAAGGCTAAAAGAAATGTTTCACGTTTGTTACACTCAAACAGTGTCTCCTCTCATATGCTGAACTGGTCGCATTGTGGATTTTGGATAAAACATGATTTTGGACAATGTTCATGGAACTCAGCTGAAAACGTACTTGCAGACTTGAAAACCCTTGCCTATTGTAGAGCGCGCCTCCTACTTCCAGTGCTGAACGAAAACCCATGATTTTGGACCCTGTTTTCATGCAAAAAGGCTAAAAGAAATGTTTCACGTTTGTTACACTCAAACAGTGTCTCCTCTCATATGCTGAACTGGTCGCATTGTGGATTTTGGTTAAAACATGATTTTGGACAATGTTCATGGAACTCAGCTTAAAACGTACTTGCAGACTTGAAAACCCTTGCCTATTGTAGAGCGCGCCTCCTACTTCCACTGCTGAACGAAAACCCATGATTTTGGACCCTGTTTTCATGCGAAAAGGCTAAAAGAAATGTTTCACGTTTGTTACACTCAAACAGTGTCTCCTCTCATATGCTGAACTGGTCGCATTGTGGATTTTGGATAAAACGATTTTGGACAATGTTCATGGAACTCAGCTTAAAACGTACTTGCAGACTTGAAAACCCTTGCCTATTGTAGAGCGCGCCTCCTACTTCCACTGCTGAATGAAAACCCATGATTTTGGACCCTGTTTTCATGCAAAAAGGCTAAAAGAAATGTTTCACGTTTGTTACACTCAAACAGTGTCTCCTCTCATATGCTGAACTGGTCGCATTGTGGATTTTGGATAAAACATGATTTTGGACAATGTTCATGGAACTCAGCTGAAAACGTACTTGCAGACTTGAAAACCCTTGCCTATTGTAGAGCGCGCCTCCTACTTCCAGTGCTGAACGAAAACCCATGATTTTGGACCCTGTTTTCATGCAAAAAGGCTAAAAGAAATGTTTCACGTTTGTTACACTCAAACAGTGTCTCCTCTCATATGCTGAACTGGTCGCATTGTGGATTTTGGTTAAAACATGATTTTGGACAATGTTCATGGAACTCAGCTTAAAACGTACTTGCAGACTTGAAAACCCTTGCCTATTGTAGAGCGCGCCTCCTACTTCCACTGCTGAATGAAAACCCATGATTTTGGACCCTGTTTTCATGCAAAAAGGCTAAAAGAAATGTTTCACGTTTGTTACACTCAAACAGTGTCTCCTCTCATATGCTGAACTGGTCGCATTGTGGATTTTGGTTAAAACATGATTTTGGACAATGTTCATGGAACTCAGCTGAAAACGTACTTGCAGACTTGAAAACCCTTGCCTATTGTAGAGCGCGCCTCCTACTTCCACTGCTGAACGAAAACCCATGATTTTGGACCCTGTTTTCATGCAAAAAGGCTAAAAGAAATGTTTCACGTTTGTTACACTCAAACAGTGTCTCCTCTCATATGCTGAACTGGTCGCATTGTGGATTTTGGTAAAAACATGATTTTGGACAATGTTCATGGAACTCAGCTTAAAACGTACTTGCAGACTTGAAAACCCTTGCCTATTGTAGAGCGCGCCTCCTACTTCCAGTGCTGAACGAAAACCCATGATTTTGGACCCTGTTTTCATGCAAAAAGGCTAAAAGAAATGTTTCACGTTTGTTACACTCAAACAGTGTCTCCTCTCATATGCTGAACTGGTCGCATTGTGGATTTTGGTTAAAACATGATTTTGGACAATGTTCATGGAACTCAGCTGAAAACGTACTTGCAGACTTGAAAACCCTTGCCTATTGTAGAGCGCGCCTCCTACTTCCACTGCTGAACGAAAACCCATGATTTTGGACCCTGTTTTCATGCGAAAAGGCTAAAAGAAATGTTTCACGTTTGTTACACTCAAACAGTGTCTCCTCTCATATGCTGAACTGGTCGCATTGTGGATTTTGGATAAAACGATTTTGGACAATGTTCATGGAACTCAGCTTAAAACGTACTTGCAGACTTGAAAACCCTTGCCTATTGTAGAGCGCGCCTCCTACTTCCACTGCTGAATGAAAACCCATGATTTTGGACCCTGTTTTCATGCAAAAAGGCTAAAAGAAATGTTTCACGTTTGTTACACTCAAACAGTGTCTCCTCTCATATGCTGAACTGGTCGCATTGTGGATTTTGGATAAAACATGATTTTGGACAATGTTCATGGAACTCAGCTGAAAACGTACTTGCAGACTTGAAAACCCTTGCCTATTGTAGAGCGCGCCTCCTACTTCCAGTGCTGAACGAAAACCCATGATTTTGGACCCTGTTTTCATGCAAAAAGGCTAAAAGAAATGTTTCACGTTTGTTACACTCAAACAGTGTCTCCTCTCATATGCTGAACTGGTCGCATTGTGGATTTTGGTTAAAACATGATTTTGGACAATGTTCATGGAACTCAGCTTAAAACGTACTTGCAGACTTGAAAACCCTTGCCTATTGTAGAGCGCGCCTCCTACTTCCACTGCTGAACGAAAACCCATGATTTTGGACCCTGTTTTCATGCAAAAAGGCTAAAAGAAATGTTTCACGTTTGTTACACTCAAACAGTGTCTCCTCTCATATGCTGAACTGGTCGCATTGTGGATTTTGGTTAAAACATGATTTTGGACAATGTTCATGGAACTCAGCTTAAAACGTACTTGCAGACTTGAAAACCCTTGCCTATTGTAGAGCGCGCCTCCTACTTCCAGTGCTGAACGAAAACCCATGATTTTGGACCCTGTTTTCATGCAAAAAGGCTAAAAGAAATGTTTCACGTTTGTTACACTCAAACAGTGTCTCCTCTCATATGCTGAACTGGTCGCATTGTGGATTTTGGTTAAAACATGATTTTGGACAATGTTCATGGAACTCAGCTGAAAACGTACTTGCAGACTTGAAAACCCTTGCCTATTGTAGAGCGCGCCTCCTACTTCCACTGCTGAACGAAAACCCATGATTTTGGACCCTGTTTTCATGCGAAAAGGCTAAAAGAAATGTTTCACGTTTGTTACACTCAAACAGTGTCTCCTGTCATATGCTGATCTGGTCGCAATGTGGATTTGGCCTAAAACATGATTTTGGACAATGTTCATGGAACTCAGCTTAAAACGTACTTGCAGACTTGAAAACCCTTGCCTATTGTAGAGCGCGCCTCCTACTTCCAGTGCTGAACGAAAACCCATGATTTTGGACCCTGTTTTCATGCGAAAAGGCTAAAAGAAATGTTTCACGTTTGTTACACTCAAACAGTGTCTCCTCTCATATGCTGAACTGGTCGCATTGTGGATTTTGGATAAAACATGATTTTGGACAATGTTCATTGAACTCAGCTGAAAACGTACTTGCAGACTTGAAAACCCTTGCCTATTGTAGAGCGCGCCTCCTACTTCCACTGCTGAACGAAAACCCATGATTTTGGACCCTGTTTTCATGCGAAAAGGCTAAAAGAAATGTTTCACGTTTGTTACACTCAAACAGTGTCTCCTGTCATATGCTGATCTGGTCGCAATGTGGATTTGGCCTAAAACATGATTTTGGACAATGTTCATGGAACTCAGCTTAAAACGTACTTGCAGACTTGAAAACCCTTGCCTATTGTAGAGCGCGCCTCCAACTTCCACTGCTGAACGAAAACCCATGATTTTGGACCCTGTTTTCATGCGAAAAGCCTAAAAGAAATGTTTCACGTTTGTTACACTCAAACAGTGTCTCCTCTCATATGCTGAACTGGTCGCATTGTGGATTTTGGTTAAAACATGATTTTGGACAATGTTCATGGAACTCAGCTTAAAACGTACTTGCAGACTTGAAAACCCTTGCCTATTGTAGAGCGCACCTCCTACTTCCACTGCTGAACGAAAACCCATGATTTTGGACCCTGTTTTCATGCGAAAGGGCTAAAAGAAATGTTTCACGTTTGTTACACTCAAACAGTGTCTCCTCTCATATGCTGAACTGGTCGCATTGTGGATTTTGGTTAAAACATGATTTTGGACAATGTTCATGGAATTCAGCTTAAAACGTACTTGCAGACTTGAAAACCCTTGCCTATTGTAGAGCGCGCCTCCTACTTCCACTGCTGAACGAAAACCCATGATTTTGGACCCTGTTTTCATGCGAAAAGGCTAAAAGAAATGTTTCACGTTTGTTACACTCAAACAGTGTCTCCTGTCATATGCTGAACTGGTCGCATTGTGGATTTTGGTTAAAACATGATTTTGGACAATGTTCATGGAACTCAGCTTAAAACGTACTTGCAGACTTGAAAACCCTTGCCTATTGTAGAGCGCGCCTCCTACTTCCAGTGCTGAACGAAAACCCATGATTTTGGACCCTGTTTTCATGCGAAAAGGCTAAAAGAAATGTTTCACGTTTGTTACACTCAAACAGTGTCTCCTCTCATATGCTGAACTGGTCGCATTGTGGATTTTGGATAAAACATGATTTTGGACAATGTTCATGGAACTCAGCTTAAAACGTACTTGCAGACTTGAAAACCCTTGCCTATTGTAGAGCGCGCCTCCTACTTCAACTGCTGAATGAAAACCCATGATTTTGGACCCTGTTTTCATGCAAAAAGGCTAAAAGAAATGTTTCACGTTTGTTACACTCAAACAGTGTCTCCTCTCATATGCTGAACTGGTCGCATTGTGAATTTTGGTTAAAACATGATTTTGGACAATGTTCATGGAACTCAGCTTAAAACGTACTTGCAGACTTGAAAACCCTTGCCTATTGTAGAGCGCGCCTCCTACTTCCACTGCTGAATGAAAACCCATGATTTTGGACCCTGTTTTCATGCGAAAGGGCTAAAAGAAATGTTTCACGTTTGTTACACTCAAACAGTGTCTCCTCTCATATGCTGAACTGGTCGCATTGTGGATTTTGGTTAAAACATGATTTTGGACAATGTTCATGGAACTCAGCTTAAAACGTACTTGCAGACTTGAAAACCCTTGCCTATTGTAGAGCGCGCCTCCTACTTCCACTGCTGAATGAAAACCCATGATTTTGGACCCTGTTTTCATGCAAAAAGGCTAAAAGAAATGTTTCACGTTTGTTACACTCAAACAGTGTCTCCTCTCATATGCTGAACTGGTCGCATTGTGGATTTTGGTTAAAACATGATTTTGGACAATGTTCATGGAACTCAGCTGAAAACGTACTTGCAGACTTGAAAACCCTTGCCTATTGTAGAGCGCGCCTCCTACTTCCACTGCTGAATGAAAACCCATGATTTTGGACCCTGTTTTCATGCAAAAAGGCTAAAAGAAATGTTTCACGTTTGTTACACTCAAACAGTGTCTCCTCTCATATGCTGAACTGGTCGCATTGTGGATTTCGGTTAAAACATGATTTTGGACAATGTTCATGGAACTCAGCTGAAAACGTACTTGCAGACTTGAAAACCCTTGCCTATTGTAGAGCGCGCCTCCTACTTCCACTGCTGAACGAAAACCCATGATTTTGGACCCTGTTTTCATGCGAAAAGGCTAAAAGAAATGTTTCACGTTTGTTACACTCAAACAGTGTCTCCTCTCATATGCTGAACTGGTCGCATTGTGGATTTTGGATAAAACGATTTTGGACAATGTTCATGGAACTCCGCTTAAAACGTACTTGCAGACTTGAAAACCCTTGCCTATTGTAGAGCGCGCCTCCTACTTCCAGTGCTGAACGAAAACCCATGATTTTGGACCCTGTTTTCATGCAAAAAGGCTAAAAGAAATGTTTCACGTTTGTTACACTCAAACAGTGTCTCCTCTCATATGCTGAACTGGTCGCATTGTGGATTTTGGTTAAAACATGATTTTGGACAATGTTCATGGAACTCAGCTTAAAACGTACTTGCAGACTTGAAAACCCTTGCCTATTGTAGAGCGCGCCTCCTACTTCCACTGCTGAATGAAAACCCATGATTTTGGACCCTGTTTTCATGCAAAAAGGCTAAAAGAAATGTTTCACGTTTGTTACACTCAAACAGTGTCTCCTCTCATATGCTGAACTGGTCGCATTGTGGATTTCGGTTAAAACATGATTTTGGACAATGTTCATGGAACTCAGCTGAAAACGTACTTGCAGACTTGAAAACCCTTGCCTATTGTAGAGCGCGCCTCCTACTTCCACTGCTGAACGAAAACCCATGATTTTGGACCCTGTTTTCATGCGAAAAGGCTAAAAGAAATGTTTCACGTTTGTTACACTCAAACAGTGTCTCCTCTCATATGCTGAACTGGTCGCATTGTGGATTTTGGATAAAACGATTTTGGACAATGTTCATGGAACTCAGCTTAAAACGTACTTGCAGACTTGAAAACCCTTGCCTATTGTAGAGCGCGCCTCCTACTTCCACTGCTGAATGAAAACCCATGATTTTGGACCCTGTTTTCATGCAAAAAGGCTAAAAGAAATGTTTCACGTTTGTTACACTCAAACAGTGTCTCCTCTCATATGCTGAACTGGTCGCATTGTGGATTTTGGATAAAACATGATTTTGGACAATGTTCATGGAACTCAGCTGAAAACGTACTTGCAGACTTGAAAACCCTTGCCTATTGTAGAGCGCGCCTCCTACTTCCAGTGCTGAACGAAAACCCATGATTTTGGACCCTGTTTTCATGCAAAAAGGCTAAAAGAAATGTTTCACGTTTGTTACACTCAAACAGTGTCTCCTCTCATATGCTGAACTGGTCGCATTGTGGATTTTGGTTAAAACATGATTTTGGACAATGTTCATGGAACTCAGCTTAAAACGTACTTGCAGACTTGAAAACCCTTGCCTATTGTAGAGCGCGCCTCCTACTTCCACTGCTGAACGAAAACCCATGATTTTGGACCCTGTTTTCATGCGAAAAGGCTAAAAGAAATGTTTCACGTTTGTTACACTCAAACAGTGTCTCCTCTCATATGCTGAACTGGTCGCATTGTGGATTTTGGATAAAACGATTTTGGACAATGTTCATGGAACTCAGCTTAAAACGTACTTGCAGACTTGAAAACCCTTGCCTATTGTAGAGCGCGCCTCCTACTTCCACTGCTGAATGAAAACCCATGATTTTGGACCCTGTTTTCATGCAAAAAGGCTAAAAGAAATGTTTCACGTTTGTTACACTCAAACAGTGTCTCCTCTCATATGCTGAACTGGTCGCATTGTGGATTTTGGATAAAACATGATTTTGGACAATGTTCATGGAACTCAGCTGAAAACGTACTTGCAGACTTGAAAACCCTTGCCTATTGTAGAGCGCGCCTCCTACTTCCAGTGCTGAACGAAAACCCATGATTTTGGACCCTGTTTTCATGCAAAAAGGCTAAAAGAAATGTTTCACGTTTGTTACACTCAAACAGTGTCTCCTCTCATATGCTGAACTGGTCGCATTGTGGATTTTGGTTAAAACATGATTTTGGACAATGTTCATGGAACTCAGCTTAAAACGTACTTGCAGACTTGAAAACCCTTGCCTATTGTAGAGCGCGCCTCCTACTTCCACTGCTGAATGAAAACCCATGATTTTGGACCCTGTTTTCATGCAAAAAGGCTAAAAGAAATGTTTCACGTTTGTTACACTCAAACAGTGTCTCCTCTCATATGCTGAACTGGTCGCATTGTGGATTTTGGTTAAAACATGATTTTGGACAATGTTCATGGAACTCAGCTGAAAACGTACTTGCAGACTTGAAAACCCTTGCCTATTGTAGAGCGCGCCTCCTACTTCCACTGCTGAACGAAAACCCATGATTTTGGACCCTGTTTTCATGCAAAAAGGCTAAAAGAAATGTTTCACGTTTGTTACACTCAAACAGTGTCTCCTCTCATATGCTGAACTGGTCGCATTGTGGATTTTGGTAAAAACATGATTTTGGACAATGTTCATGGAACTCAGCTTAAAACGTACTTGCAGACTTGAAAACCCTTGCCTATTGTAGAGCGCGCCTCCTACTTCCAGTGCTGAACGAAAACCCATGATTTTGGACCCTGTTTTCATGCAAAAAGGCTAAAAGAAATGTTTCACGTTTGTTACACTCAAACAGTGTCTCCTCTCATATGCTGAACTGGTCGCATTGTGGATTTTGGTTAAAACATGATTTTGGACAATGTTCATGGAACTCAGCTGAAAACGTACTTGCAGACTTGAAAACCCTTGCCTATTGTAGAGCGCGCCTCCTACTTCCACTGCTGAACGAAAACCCATGATTTTGGACCCTGTTTTCATGCGAAAAGGCTAAAAGAAATGTTTCACGTTTGTTACACTCAAACAGTGTCTCCTCTCATATGCTGAACTGGTCGCATTGTGGATTTTGGATAAAACGATTTTGGACAATGTTCATGGAACTCAGCTTAAAACGTACTTGCAGACTTGAAAACCCTTGCCTATTGTAGAGCGCGCCTCCTACTTCCACTGCTGAATGAAAACCCATGATTTTGGACCCTGTTTTCATGCAAAAAGGCTAAAAGAAATGTTTCACGTTTGTTACACTCAAACAGTGTCTCCTCTCATATGCTGAACTGGTCGCATTGTGGATTTTGGATAAAACATGATTTTGGACAATGTTCATGGAACTCAGCTGAAAACGTACTTGCAGACTTGAAAACCCTTGCCTATTGTAGAGCGCGCCTCCTACTTCCAGTGCTGAACGAAAACCCATGATTTTGGACCCTGTTTTCATGCAAAAAGGCTAAAAGAAATGTTTCACGTTTGTTACACTCAAACAGTGTCTCCTCTCATATGCTGAACTGGTCGCATTGTGGATTTTGGTTAAAACATGATTTTGGACAATGTTCATGGAACTCAGCTTAAAACGTACTTGCAGACTTGAAAACCCTTGCCTATTGTAGAGCGCGCCTCCTACTTCCACTGCTGAATGAAAACCCATGATTTTGGACCCTGTTTTCATGCAAAAAGGCTAAAAGAAATGTTTCACGTTTGTTACACTCAAACAGTGTCTCCTCTCATATGCTGAACTGGTCGCATTGTGGATTTTGGTTAAAACATGATTTTGGACAATGTTCATGGAACTCAGCTTAAAACGTACTTGCAGACTTGAAAACCCTTGCCTATTGTAGAGCGCGCCTCCTACTTCCACTGCTGAATGAAAACCCATGATTTTGGACCCTGTTTTCATGCAAAAAGGCTAAAAGAAATGTTTCACGTTTGTTACACTCAAACAGTGTCTCCTCTCATATGCTGAACTGGTCGCATTGTGGATTTTGGATAAAACATGATTTTGGACAATGTTCATGGAACTCAGCTGAAAACGTACTTGCAGACTTGAAAACCCTTGCCTATTGTAGAGCGCGCCTCCTACTTCCAGTGCTGAACGAAAACCCATGATTTTGGACCCTGTTTTCATGCAAAAAGGCTAAAAGAAATGTTTCACGTTTGTTACACTCAAACAGTGTCTCCTCTCATATGCTGAACTGGTCGCATTGTGGATTTTGGTTAAAACATGATTTTGGACAATGTTCATGGAACTCAGCTTAAAACGTACTTGCAGACTTGAAAACCCTTGCCTATTGTAGAGCGCGCCTCCTACTTCCACTGCTGAATGAAAACCCATGATTTTGGACCCTGTTTTCATGCAAAAAGGCTAAAAGAAATGTTTCACGTTTGTTACACTCAAACAGTGTCTCCTCTCATATGCTGAACTGGTCGCATTGTGGATTTTGGTTAAAACATGATTTTGGACAATGTTCATGGAACTCAGCTGAAAACGTACTTGCAGACTTGAAAACCCTTGCCTATTGTAGAGCGCGCCTCCTACTTCCACTGCTGAACGAAAACCCATGATTTTGGACCCTGTTTTCATGCAAAAAGAATAAAAGAAATGTTTCACGTTTGTTACACTCAAACAGTGTCTCCTCTCATATGCTGAACTGGTCGCATTGTGGATTTTGGTAAAAACATGATTTTGGACAATGTTCATGGAACTCAGCTTAAAACGTACTTGCAGACTTGAAAACCCTTGCCTATTGTAGAGCGCGCCTCCAACTTCCACTGCTGAACGAAAACCCATGATTTTGGACCCTGTTTTCATGCGAAAAGCCTAAAAGAAATGTTTCACGTTTGTTACACTCAAACAGTGTCTCCTCTCATATGCTGAACTGGTCGCATTGTGGATTTTGGTTAAAACATGATTTTGGACAATGTTCATGGAACTCAGCTTAAAACGTACTTGCAGACTTGAAAACCCTTGCCTATTGTAGAGCGCACCTCCTACTTCCACTGCTGAACGAAAACCCATGATTTTGGACCCTGTTTTCATGCGAAAGGGCTAAAAGAAATGTTTCACGTTTGTTACACTCAAACAGTGTCTCCTCTCATATGCTGAACTGGTCGCATTGTGGATTTTGGTTAAAACATGATTTTGGACAATGTTCATGGAATTCAGCTTAAAACGTACTTGCAGACTTGAAAACCCTTGCCTATTGTAGAGCGCGCCTCCTACTTCCACTGCTGAACGAAAACCCATGATTTTGGACCCTGTTTTCATGCGAAAAGGCTAAAAGAAATGTTTCACGTTTGTTACACTCAAACAGTGTCTCCTGTCATATGCTGAACTGGTCGCATTGTGGATTTTGGTTAAAACATGATTTTGGACAATGTTCATGGAACTCAGCTTAAAACGTACTTGCAGACTTGAAAACCCTTGCCTATTGTAGAGCGCGCCTCCTACTTCCAGTGCTGAACGAAAACCCATGATTTTGGACCCTGTTTTCATGCGAAAAGGCTAAAAGAAATGTTTCACGTTTGTTACACTCAAACAGTGTCTCCTCTCATATGCTGAACTGGTCGCATTGTGGATTTTGGATAAAACATGATTTTGGACAATGTTCATGGAACTCAGCTTAAAACGTACTTGCAGACTTGAAAACCCTTGCCTATTGTAGAGCGCGCCTCCTACTTCAACTGCTGAATGAAAACCCATGATTTTGGACCCTGTTTTCATGCAAAAAGGCTAAAAGAAATGTTTCACGTTTGTTACACTCAAACAGTGTCTCCTCTCATATGCTGAACTGGTCGCATTGTGAATTTTGGTTAAAACATGATTTTGGACAATGTTCATGGAACTCAGCTTAAAACGTACTTGCAGACTTGAAAACCCTTGCCTATTGTAGAGCGCGCCTCCTACTTCCACTGCTGAATGAAAACCCATGATTTTGGACCCTGTTTTCATGCGAAAGGGCTAAAAGAAATGTTTCACGTTTGTTACACTCAAACAGTGTCTCCTCTCATATGCTGAACTGGTCGCATTGTGGATTTTGGTTAAAACATGATTTTGGACAATGTTCATGGAACTCAGCTTAAAACGTACTTGCAGACTTGAAAACCCTTGCCTATTGTAGAGCGCGCCTCCTACTTCCACTGCTGAATGAAAACCCATGATTTTGGACCCTGTTTTCATGCAAAAAGGCTAAAAGAAATGTTTCACGTTTGTTACACTCAAACAGTGTCTCCTCTCATATGCTGAACTGGTCGCATTGTGGATTTTGGTTAAAACATGATTTTGGACAATGTTCATGGAACTCAGCTGAAAACGTACTTGCAGACTTGAAAACCCTTGCCTATTGTAGAGCGCGCCTCCTACTTCCACTGCTGAATGAAAACCCATGATTTTGGACCCTGTTTTCATGCAAAAAGGCTAAAAGAAATGTTTCACGTTTGTTACACTCAAACAGTGTCTCCTCTCATATGCTGAACTGGTCGCATTGTGGATTTCGGTTAAAACATGATTTTGGACAATGTTCATGGAACTCAGCTGAAAACGTACTTGCAGACTTGAAAACCCTTGCCTATTGTAGAGCGCGCCTCCTACTTCCACTGCTGAACGAAAACCCATGATTTTGGACCCTGTTTTCATGCGAAAAGGCTAAAAGAAATGTTTCACGTTTGTTACACTCAAACAGTGTCTCCTCTCATATGCTGAACTGGTCGCATTGTGGATTTTGGATAAAACGATTTTGGACAATGTTCATGGAACTCCGCTTAAAACGTACTTGCAGACTTGAAAACCCTTGCCTATTGTAGAGCGCGCCTCCTACTTCCAGTGCTGAACGAAAACCCATGATTTTGGACCCTGTTTTCATGCAAAAAGGCTAAAAGAAATGTTTCACGTTTGTTACACTCAAACAGTGTCTCCTCTCATATGCTGAACTGGTCGCATTGTGGATTTTGGTTAAAACATGATTTTGGACAATGTTCATGGAACTCAGCTTAAAACGTACTTGCAGACTTGAAAACCCTTGCCTATTGTAGAGCGCGCCTCCTACTTCCACTGCTGAATGAAAACCCATGATTTTGGACCCTGTTTTCATGCAAAAAGGCTAAAAGAAATGTTTCACGTTTGTTACACTCAAACAGTGTCTCCTCTCATATGCTGAACTGGTCGCATTGTGGATTTCGGTTAAAACATGATTTTGGACAATGTTCATGGAACTCAGCTGAAAACGTACTTGCAGACTTGAAAACCCTTGCCTATTGTAGAGCGCGCCTCCTACTTCCACTGCTGAACGAAAACCCATGATTTTGGACCCTGTTTTCATGCGAAAAGGCTAAAAGAAATGTTTCACGTTTGTTACACTCAAACAGTGTCTCCTCTCATATGCTGAACTGGTTGCATTGTGGATTTTGGATAAAACGATTTTGGACAATGTTCATGGAACTCAGCTTAAAACGTACTTGCAGACTTGAAAACCCTTGCCTATTGTAGAGCGCGCCTCCTACTTCCACTGCTGAATGAAAACCCATGATTTTGGACCCTGTTTTCATGCAAAAAGGCTAAAAGAAATGTTTCACGTTTGTTACACTCAAACAGTGTCTCCTCTCATATGCTGAACTGGTCGCATTGTGGATTTTGGATAAAACATGATTTTGGACAATGTTCATGGAACTCAGCTGAAAACGTACTTGCAGACTTGAAAACCCTTGCCTATTGTAGAGCGCGCCTCCTACTTCCAGTGCTGAACGAAAACCCATGATTTTGGACCCTGTTTTCATGCAAAAAGGCTAAAAGAAATGTTTCACGTTTGTTACACTCAAACAGTGTCTCCTCTCATATGCTGAACTGGTCGCATTGTGGATTTTGGTTAAAACATGATTTTGGACAATGTTCATGGAACTCAGCTTAAAACGTACTTGCAGACTTGAAAACCCTTGCCTATTGTAGAGCGCGCCTCCTACTTCCACTGCTGAACGAAAACCCATGATTTTGGACCCTGTTTTCATGCGAAAAGGCTAAAAGAAATGTTTCACGTTTGTTACACTCAAACAGTGTCTCCTCTCATATGCTGAACTGGTCGCATTGTGGATTTTGGATAAAACGATTTTGGACAATGTTCATGGAACTCAGCTTAAAACGTACTTGCAGACTTGAAAACCCTTGCCTATTGTAGAGCGCGCCTCCTACTTCCACTGCTGAATGAAAACCCATGATTTTGGACCCTGTTTTCATGCAAAAAGGCTAAAAGAAATGTTTCACGTTTGTTACACTCAAACAGTGTCTCCTCTCATATGCTGAACTGGTCGCATTGTGGATTTTGGATAAAACATGATTTTGGACAATGTTCATGGAACTCAGCTGAAAACGTACTTGCAGACTTGAAAACCCTTGCCTATTGTAGAGCGCGCCTCCTACTTCCAGTGCTGAACGAAAACCCATGATTTTGGACCCTGTTTTCATGCAAAAAGGCTAAAAGAAATGTTTCACGTTTGTTACACTCAAACAGTGTCTCCTCTCATATGCTGAACTGGTCGCATTGTGGATTTTGGTTAAAACATGATTTTGGACAATGTTCATGGAACTCAGCTTAAAACGTACTTGCAGACTTGAAAACCCTTGCCTATTGTAGAGCGCGCCTCCTACTTCCACTGCTGAATGAAAACCCATGATTTTGGACCCTGTTTTCATGCAAAAAGGCTAAAAGAAATGTTTCACGTTTGTTACACTCAAACAGTGTCTCCTCTCATATGCTGAACTGGTCGCATTGTGGATTTTGGTTAAAACATGATTTTGGACAATGTTCATGGAACTCAGCTGAAAACGTACTTGCAGACTTGAAAACCCTTGCCTATTGTAGAGCGCGCCTCCTACTTCCACTGCTGAACAAAAACCCATGATTTTGGACCCTGTTTTCATGCAAAAAGGCTAAAAGAAATGTTTCACGTTTGTTACACTCAAACAGTGTCTCCTCTCATATGCTGAACTGGTCGCATTGTGGATTTTGGTAAAAACATGATTTTGGACAATGTTCATGGAACTCAGCTTAAAACGTACTTGCAGACTTGAAAACCCTTGCCTATTGTAGAGCGCGCCTCCTACTTCCAGTGCTGAACGAAAACCCATGATTTTGGACCCTGTTTTCATGCAAAAAGGCTAAAAGAAATGTTTCACGTTTGTTACACTCAAACAGTGTCTCCTCTCATATGCTGAACTGGTCGCATTGTGGATTTTGGTTAAAACATGATTTTGGACAATGTTCATGGAACTCAGCTGAAAACGTACTTGCAGACTTGAAAACCCTTGCCTATTGTAGAGCGCGCCTCCTACTTCCACTGCTGAACGAAAACCCATGATTTTGGACCCTGTTTTCATGCGAAAAGGCTAAAAGAAATGTTTCACGTTTGTTACACTCAAACAGTGTCTCCTCTCATATGCTGAACTGGTCGCATTGTGGATTTTGGATAAAACGATTTTGGACAATGTTCATGGAACTCAGCTTAAAACGTACTTGCAGACTTGAAAACCCTTGCCTATTGTAGAGCGCGCCTCCTACTTCCACTGCTGAATGAAAACCCATGATTTTGGACCCTGTTTTCATGCAAAAAGGCTAAAAGAAATGTTTCACGTTTGTTACACTCAAACAGTGTCTCCTCTCATATGCTGAACTGGTCGCATTGTGGATTTTGGATAAAACATGATTTTGGACAATGTTCATGGAACTCAGCTGAAAACGTACTTGCAGACTTGAAAACCCTTGCCTATTGTAGAGCGCGCCTCCTACTTCCAGTGCTGAACGAAAACCCATGATTTTGGACCCTGTTTTCATGCAAAAAGGCTAAAAGAAATGTTTCACGTTTGTTACACTCAAACAGTGTCTCCTCTCATATGCTGAACTGGTCGCATTGTGGATTTTGGTTAAAACATGATTTTGGACAATGTTCATGGAACTCAGCTTAAAACGTACTTGCAGACTTGAAAACCCTTGCCTATTGTAGAGCGCGCCTCCTACTTCCACTGCTGAATGAAAACCCATGATTTTGGACCCTGTTTTCATGCAAAAAGGCTAAAAGAAATGTTTCACGTTTGTTACACTCAAACAGTGTCTCCTCTCATATGCTGAACTGGTCGCATTGTGGATTTTGGATAAAACATGATTTTGGACAATGTTCATGGAACTCAGCTGAAAACGTACTTGCAGACTTGAAAACCCTTGCCTATTGTAGAGCGCGCCTCCTACTTCCAGTGCTGAACGAAAACCCATGATTTTGGACCCTGTTTTCATGCAAAAAGGCTAAAAGAAATGTTTCACGTTTGTTACACTCAAACAGTGTCTCCTCTCATATGCTGAACTGGTCGCATTGTGGATTTTGGTTAAAACATGATTTTGGACAATGTTCATGGAACTCAGCTTAAAACGTACTTGCAGACTTGAAAACCCTTGCCTATTGTAGAGCGCGCCTCCTACTTCCACTGCTGAATGAAAACCCATGATTTTGGACCCTGTTTTCATGCAAAAAGGCTAAAAGAAATGTTTCACGTTTGTTACACTCAAACAGTGTCTCCTCTCATATGCTGAACTGGTCGCATTGTGGATTTTGGTTAAAACATGATTTTGGACAATGTTCATGGAACTCAGCTGAAAACGTACTTGCAGACTTGAAAACCCTTGCCTATTGTAGAGCGCGCCTCCTACTTCCACTGCTGAACGAAAACCCATGATTTTGGACCCTGTTTTCATGCAAAAAGGCTAAAAGAAATGTTTCACGTTTGTTACACTCAAACAGTGTCTCCTCTCATATGCTGAACTGGTCGCATTGTGGATTTTGGTAAAAACATGATTTTGGACAATGTTCATGGAACTCAGCTTAAAACGTACTTGCAGACTTGAAAACCCTTGCCTATTGTAGAGCGCGCCTCCTACTTCCAGTGCTGAACGAAAACCCATGATTTTGGACCCTGTTTTCATGCAAAAAGGCTAAAAGAAATGTTTCACGTTTGTTACACTCAAACAGTGTCTCCTCTCATATGCTGAACTGGTCGCATTGTGGATTTTGGTTAAAACATGATTTTGGACAATGTTCATGGAACTCAGCTGAAAACGTACTTGCAGACTTGAAAACCCTTGCCTATTGTAGAGCGCGCCTCCTACTTCCACTGCTGAACGAAAACCCATGATTTTGGACCCTGTTTTCATGCGAAAAGGCTAAAAGAAATGTTTCACGTTTGTTACACTCAAACAGTGTCTCCTCTCATATGCTGAACTGGTCGCATTGTGGATTTTGGATAAAACGATTTTGGACAATGTTCATGGAACTCAGCTTAAAACGTACTTGCAGACTTGAAAACCCTTGCCTATTGTAGAGCGCGCCTCCTACTTCCACTGCTGAATGAAAACCCATGATTTTGGACCCTGTTTTCATGCAAAAAGGCTAAAAGAAATGTTTCACGTTTGTTACACTCAAACAGTGTCTCCTCTCATATGCTGAACTGGTCGCATTGTGGATTTTGGATAAAACATGATTTTGGACAATGTTCATGGAACTCAGCTGAAAACGTACTTGCAGACTTGAAAACCCTTGCCTATTGTAGAGCGCGCCTCCTACTTCCAGTGCTGAACGAAAACCCATGATTTTGGACCCTGTTTTCATGCAAAAAGGCTAAAAGAAATGTTTCACGTTTGTTACACTCAAACAGTGTCTCCTCTCATATGCTGAACTGGTCGCATTGTGGATTTTGGTTAAAACATGATTTTGGACAATGTTCATGGAACTCAGCTTAAAACGTACTTGCAGACTTGAAAACCCTTGCCTATTGTAGAGCGCGCCTCCTACTTCCACTGCTGAATGAAAACCCATGATTTTGGACCCTGTTTTCATGCAAAAAGGCTAAAAGAAATGTTTCACGTTTGTTACACTCAAACAGTGTCTCCTCTCATATGCTGAACTGGTCGCATTGTGGATTTTGGTTAAAACATGATTTTGGACAATGTTCATGGAACTCAGCTGAAAACGTACTTGCAGACTTGAAAACCCTTGCCTATTGTAGAGCGCGCCTCCTACTTCCACTGCTGAACGAAAACCCATGATTTTGGACCCTGTTTTCATGCAAAAAGGCTAAAAGAAATGTTTCACGTTTGTTACACTCAAACAGTGTCTCCTCTCATATGCTGAACTGGTCGCATTGTGGATTTTGGTTAAAACATGATTTTGGACAATGTTCATGGAACTCAGCTTAAAACGTACTTGCAGACTTGAAAACCCTTGCCTATTGTAGAGCGCGCCTCCTACTTCCAGTGCTGAACGAAAACCCATGATTTTGGACCCTGTTTTCATGCAAAAAGGCTAAAAGAAATGTTTCACGTTTGTTACTCTCAAACAGTGTCTCCTCTCATATGCTGAACTGGTCGCATTGTGGATTTTGGTTAAAACATGATTTTGGACAATGTTCATGGAACTCAGCTGAAAACGTACTTGCAGACTTGAAAACCCTTGCCTATTGTAGAGCGCGCCTCCTACTTCCACTGCTGAACGAAAACCCATGATTTTGGACCCTGTTTTCATGCGAAAAGGCTAAAAGAAATGTTTCACGTTTGTTACACTCAAACAGTGTCTCCTGTCATATGCTGATCTGGTCGCAATGTGGATTTGGCCTAAAACATGATTTTGGACAATGTTCATGGAACTCAGCTTAAAACGTACTTGCAGACTTGAAAACCCTTGCCTATTGTAGAGCGCGCCTCCTACTTCCAGTGCTGAACGAAAACCCATGATTTTGGACCCTGTTTTCATGCGAAAAGGCTAAAAGAAATGTTTCACGTTTGTTACACTCAAACAGTGTCTCCTCTCATATGCTGAACTGGTCGCATTGTGGATTTTGGATAAAACATGATTTTGGACAATGTTCATTGAACTCAGCTGAAAACGTACTTGCAGACTTGAAAACCCTTGCCTATTGTAGAGCGCGCCTCCTACTTCCACTGCTGAACGAAAACCCATGATTTTGGACCCTGTTTTCATGCGAAAAGGCTAAAAGAAATGTTTCACGTTTGTTACACTCAAACAGTGTCTCCTGTCATATGCTGATCTGGTCGCAATGTGGATTTGGCCTAAAACATGATTTTGGACAATGTTCATGGAACTCAGCTTAAAACGTACTTGCAGACTTGAAAACCCTTGCCTATTGTAGAGCGCGCCTCCAACTTCCACTGCTGAACGAAAACCCATGATTTTGGACCCTGTTTTCATGCGAAAAGCCTAAAAGAAATGTTTCACGTTTGTTACACTCAAACAGTGTCTCCTCTCATATGCTGAACTGGTCGCATTGTGGATTTTGGTTAAAACATGATTTTGGACAATGTTCATGGAACTCAGCTTAAAACGTACTTGCAGACTTGAAAACCCTTGCCTATTGTAGAGCGCACCTCCTACTTCCACTGCTGAACGAAAACCCATGATTTTGGACCCTGTTTTCATGCGAAAGGGCTAAAAGAAATGTTTCACGTTTGTTACACTCAAACAGTGTCTCCTCTCATATGCTGAACTGGTCGCATTGTGGATTTTGGTTAAAACATGATTTTGGACAATGTTCATGGAATTCAGCTTAAAACGTACTTGCAGACTTGAAAACCCTTGCCTATTGTAGAGCGCGCCTCCTACTTCCACTGCTGAACGAAAACCCATGATTTTGGACCCTGTTTTCATGCGAAAAGGCTAAAAGAAATGTTTCACGTTTGTTACACTCAAACAGTGTCTCCTGTCATATGCTGAACTGGTCGCATTGTGGATTTTGGTTAAAACATGATTTTGGACAATGTTCATGGAACTCAGCTTAAAACGTACTTGCAGACTTGAAAACCCTTGCCTATTGTAGAGCGCGCCTCCTACTTCCAGTGCTGAACGAAAACCCATGATTTTGGACCCTGTTTTCATGCGAAAAGGCTAAAAGAAATGTTTCACGTTTGTTACACTCAAACAGTGTCTCCTCTCATATGCTGAACTGGTCGCATTGTGGATTTTGGATAAAACATGATTTTGGACAATGTTCATGGAACTCAGCTTAAAACGTACTTGCAGACTTGAAAACCCTTGCCTATTGTAGAGCGCGCCTCCTACTTCAACTGCTGAATGAAAACCCATGATTTTGGACCCTGTTTTCATGCAAAAAGGCTAAAAGAAATGTTTCACGTTTGTTACACTCAAACAGTGTCTCCTCTCATATGCTGAACTGGTCGCATTGTGAATTTTGGTTAAAACATGATTTTGGACAATGTTCATGGAACTCAGCTTAAAACGTACTTGCAGACTTGAAAACCCTTGCCTATTGTAGAGCGCGCCTCCTACTTCCACTGCTGAATGAAAACCCATGATTTTGGACCCTGTTTTCATGCGAAAGGGCTAAAAGAAATGTTTCACGTTTGTTACACTCAAACAGTGTCTCCTCTCATATGCTGAACTGGTCGCATTGTGGATTTTGGTTAAAACATGATTTTGGACAATGTTCATGGAACTCAGCTTAAAACGTACTTGCAGACTTGAAAACCCTTGCCTATTGTAGAGCGCGCCTCCTACTTCCACTGCTGAATGAAAACCCATGATTTTGGACCCTGTTTTCATGCAAAAAGGCTAAAAGAAATGTTTCACGTTTGTTACACTCAAACAGTGTCTCCTCTCATATGCTGAACTGGTCGCATTGTGGATTTTGGTTAAAACATGATTTTGGACAATGTTCATGGAACTCAGCTGAAAACGTACTTGCAGACTTGAAAACCCTTGCCTATTGTAGAGCGCGCCTCCTACTTCCACTGCTGAACGAAAACCCATGATTTTGGACCCTGTTTTCATGCGAAAAGGCTAAAAGAAATGTTTCACGTTTGTTACACTCAAACAGTGTCTCCTGTCATATGCTGATCTGGTCGCAATGTGGATTTGGCCTAAAACATGATTTTGGACAATGTTCATGGAACTCAGCTTAAAACGTACTTGCAGACTTGAAAACCCTTGCCTATTGTAGAGCGCACCTCCTACTTCCACTGCTGAACGAAAACCCATGATTTTGGACCCTGTTTTCATGCGAAAGGGCTAAAAGAAATGTTTCACGTTTGTTACACTCAAACAGTGTCTCCTCTCATATGCTGAACTGGTCGCATTGTGGATTTTGGTTAAAACATGATTTTGGACAATGTTCATGGAACTCAGCTGAAAACGTACTTGCAGACTTGAAAACCCTTGCCTATTGTAGAGCGCGCCTCCTACTTCCACTGCTGAACGAAAACCCATGATTTTGGACCCTGTTTTCATGCGAAAAGGCTAAAAGAAATGTTTCACGTTTGTTACACTCAAACAGTGTCTCCTGTCATATGCTGATCTGGTCGCAATGTGGATTTGGCCTAAAACATGATTTTGGACAATGTTCATGGAACTCAGCTTAAAACGTACTTGCAGACTTGAAAACCCTTGCCTATTGTAGAGCGCGCCTCCTACTTCCAGTGCTGAACGAAAACCCATGATTTTGGACCCTGTTTTCATGCGAAAAGGCTAAAAGAAATGTTTCACGTTTGTTACACTCAAACAGTGTCTCCTCTCATATGCTGAACTGGTCGCATTGTGGATTTTGGATAAAACATGATTTTGGACAATGTTCATGGAACTCAGCTGAAAACGTACTTGCAGACTTGAAAACCCTTGCCTATTGTAGAGCGCGCCTCCTACTTCCACTGCTGAACGAAAACCCATGATTTTGGACCCTGTTTTCATGCGAAAAGGCTAAAAGAAATGTTTCACGTTTGTTACACTCAAACAGTGTCTCCTCTCATATGCTGAACTGGTTGCATTGTGGATTTTGGATAAAACATGATTTTGGACAATGTTCATGGAACTCAGCTTAAAACGTACTTGCAGACTTGAAAACCCTTGCCTATTGTAGAGCGCGCCTCCAACTTCCACTGCTGAACGAAAACCCATGATTTTGGACCCTGTTTTCATGCGAAAAGCCTAAAAGAAATGTTTCACGTTTGTTACACTCAAACAGTGTCTCCTCTCATATGCTGAACTGGTCGCATTGTGGATTTTGGTTAAAACATGATTTTGGACAATGTTCATGGAACTCAGCTGAAAACGTACTTGCAGACTTGAAAACCCTTGCCTATTGTAGAGCGCGCCTCCTACTTCCACTGCTGAACGAAAACCCTTGATTTTGGACCCTGTTTTCATGCGAAAGGGCTAAAAGAAATGTTTCACGTTTGTTACACTCAAACAGTGTCTCCTCTCATATGCTGAACTGGTCGCATTGTGGATTTTGGTTAAAACATGATTTTGGACAATGTTCATGGAATTCAGCTTAAAACGTACTTGCAGACTTGAAAACCCTTGCCTATTGTAGAGCGCGCCTCCTACTTCCACTGCTGAACGAAAACCCTTGATTTTGGACCCTGTTTTCATGCGAAAGGGCTAAAAGAAATGTTTCACGTTTGTTACACTCAAACAGTGTCTCCTCTCATATGCTGAACTGGTCGCATTGTGGATTTTGGTTAAAACATGATTTTGGACAATGTTCATGGAATTCAGCTTAAAACGTACTTGCAGACTTGAAAACCCTTGCCTATTGTAGAGCGCGCCTCCTACTTCCACTGCTGAACGAAAACCCATGATTTTGGACCCTGTTTTCATGCGAAAAGGCTAAAAGAAATGTTTCACGTTTGTTACACTCAAACAGTGTCTCCTGTCATATGCTGAACTGGTCAAATTGTGGATTTTGGTTAAAACATGATTTTGGACAATGTTCATGGAACTCAGCTTAAAACGTACTTGCAGACTTGAAAACCCTTGCCTATTGTAGAGCGCGCCTCCTACTTCCAGTGCTGAACGAAAACCCATGATTTTGGACCCTGTTTTCATGCAAAAAGGCTAAAAGAAATGTTTCACGTTTGTTACACTCAAACAGTGTCTCCTCTCATATGCTGAACTGGTCGCATTGTGGATTTTGGTTAAAACATGATTTTGGACAATGTTCATGGAACTCAGCTTAAAACGTACTTGCAGACTTGAAAACCCTTGCCTATTGTAGAGCGCGCCTCCTACTTCCACTGCTGAATGAAAACCCATGATTTTGGACCCTGTTTTCATGCAAAAAGGCTAAAAGAAATGTTTCACGTTTGTTACACTCAAACAGTGTCTCCTCTCATATGCTGAACTGGTCGCATTGTGGATTTCGGTTAAAACATGATTTTGGACAATGTTCATGGAACTCAGCTGAAAACATACTTGCAGACTTGAAAACCCTTGCCTATTGTAGAGCGCGCCTCCTACTTCCACTGCTGAACGAAAACCCATGATTTTGGACCCTGTTTTCATGCGAAAAGGCTAAAAGAAATGTTTCACGTTTGTTACACTCAAACAGTGTCTCCTCTCATATGCTGAACTGGTCGCATTGTGGATTTTGGATAAAACGATTTTGGACAATGTTCATGGAACTCCGCTTAAAACGTACTTGCAGACTTGAAAACCCTTGCCTATTGTAGAGCGCGCCTCCTACTTCCAGTGCTGAACGAAAACCCATGATTTTGGACCCTGTTTTCATGCAAAAAGGCTAAAAGAAATGTTTCACGTTTGTTACACTCAAACAGTGTCTCCTCTCATATGCTGAACTGGTCGCATTGTGGATTTTGGTTAAAACATGATTTTGGACAATGTTCATGGAACTCAGCTTAAAACGTACTTGCAGACTTGAAAACCCTTGCCTATTGTAGAGCGCGCCTCCTACTTCCACTGCTGAATGAAAACCCATGATTTTGGACCCTGTTTTCATGCAAAAAGGCTAAAAGAAATGTTTCACGTTTGTTACACTCAAACAGTGTCTCCTCTCATATGCTGAACTGGTCGCATTGTGGATTTCGGTTAAAACATGATTTTGGACAATGTTCATGGAACTCAGCTGAAAACGTACTTGCAGACTTGAAAACCCTTGCCTATTGTAGAGCGCGCCTCCTACTTCCACTGCTGAACGAAAACCCATGATTTTGGACCCTGTTTTCATGCGAAAAGGCTAAAAGAAATGTTTCACGTTTGTTACACTCAAACAGTGTCTCCTCTCATATGCTGAACTGGTCGCATTGTGGATTTTGGATAAAACGATTTTGGACAATGTTCATGGAACTCAGCTTAAAACGTACTTGCAGACTTGAAAACCCTTGCCTATTGTAGAGCGCGCCTCCTACTTCCACTGCTGAATGAAAACCCATGATTTTGGACCCTGTTTTCATGCAAAAAGGCTAAAAGAAATGTTTCACGTTTGTTACACTCAAACAGTGTCTCCTCTCATATGCTGAACTGGTCGCATTGTGGATTTTGGATAAAACATGATTTTGGACAATGTTCATGGAACTCAGCTGAAAACGTACTTGCAGACTTGAAAACCCTTGCCTATTGTAGAGCGCGCCTCCTACTTCCAGTGCTGAACGAAAACCAATGATTTTGGACCCTGTTTTCATGCAAAAAGGCTAAAAGAAATGTTTCACGTTTGTTACACTCAAACAGTGTCTCCTCTCATATGCTGAACTGGTCGCATTGTGGATTTTGGTTAAAACATGATTTTGGACAATGTTCATGGAACTCAGCTTAAAACGTACTTGCAGACTTGAAAACCCTTGCCTATTGTAGAGCGCGCCTCCTACTTCCACTGCTGAATGAAAACCCATGATTTTGGACCCTGTTTTCATGCAAAAAGGCTAAAAGAAATGTTTCACGTTTGTTACACTCAAACAGTGTCTCCTCTCATATGCTGAACTGGTCGCATTGTGGATTTTGGTTAAAACATGATTTTGGACAATGTTCATGGAACTCAGCTGAAAACGTACTTGCAGACTTGAAAACCCTTGCCTATTGTAGAGCGCGCCTCCTACTTCCACTGCTGAACGAAAACCCATGATTTTGGACCCTGTTTTCATGCAAAAAGGCTAAAAGAAATGTTTCACGTTTGTTACACTCAAACAGTGTCTCCTCTCATATGCTGAACTGGTCGCATTGTGGATTTTGGTAAAAACATGATTTTGGACAATGTTCATGGAACTCAGCTTAAAACGTACTTGCAGACTTGAAAACCCTTGCCTATTGTAGAGCGCGCCTCCTACTTCCAGTGCTGAACGAAAACCCATGATTTTGGACCCTGTTTTCATGCAAAAAGGCTAAAAGAAATGTTTCACGTTTGTTACACTCAAACAGTGTCTCCTCTCATATGCTGAACTGGTCGCATTGTGGATTTTGGTTAAAACATGATTTTGGACAATGTTCATGGAACTCAGCTGAAAACGTACTTGCAGACTTGAAAACCCTTGCCTATTGTAGAGCGCGCCTCCTACTTCCACTGCTGAACGAAAACCCATGATTTTGGACCCTGTTTTCATGCGAAAAGGCTAAAAGAAATGTTTCACGTTTGTTACACTCAAACAGTGTCTCCTCTCATATGCTGAACTGGTCGCATTGTGGATTTTGGATAAAACGATTTTGGACAATGTTCATGGAACTCAGCTTAAAACGTACTTGCAGACTTGAAAACCCTTGCCTATTGTAGAGCGCGCCTCCTACTTCCACTGCTGAATGAAAACCCATGATTTTGGACCCTGTTTTCATGCAAAAAGGCTAAAAGAAATGTTTCACGTTTGTTACACTCAAACAGTGTCTCCTCTCATATGCTGAACTGGTCGCATTGTGGATTTTGGATAAAACATGATTTTGGACAATGTTCATGGAACTCAGCTGAAAACGTACTTGCAGACTTGAAAACCCTTGCCTATTGTAGAGCGCGCCTCCTACTTCCAGTGCTGAACGAAAACCCATGATTTTGGACCCTGTTTTCATGCAAAAAGGCTAAAAGAAATGTTTCACGTTTGTTACACTCAAACAGTGTCTCCTCTCATATGCTGAACTGGTCGCATTGTGGATTTTGGTTAAAACATGATTTTGGACAATGTTCATGGAACTCAGCTGAAAACGTACTTGCAGACTTGAAAACCCTTGCCTATTGTAGAGCGCGCCTCCTACTTCCACTGCTGAACGAAAACCCATGATTTTGGACCCTGTTTTCATGCAAAAAGGCTAAAAGAAATGTTTCACGTTTGTTACACTCAAACAGTGTCTCCTCTCATATGCTGAACTGGTCGCATTGTGGATTTTGGTTAAAACATGATTTTGGACAATGTTCATGGAACTCAGCTTAAAACGTACTTGCAGACTTGAAAACCCTTGCCTATTGTAGAGCGCGCCTCCTACTTCCAGTGCTGAACGAAAACCCATGATTTTGGACCCTGTTTTCATGCAAAAAGGCTAAAAGAAATGTTTCACGTTTGTTACACTCAAACAGTGTCTCCTCTCATATGCTGAACTGGTCGCATTGTGGATTTTGGTTAAAACATGATTTTGGACAATGTTCATGGAACTCAGCTGAAAACGTACTTGCAGACTTGAAAACCCTTGCCTATTGTAGAGCGCGCCTCCTACTTCCACTGCTGAACGAAAACCCATGATTTTGGACCCTGTTTTCATGCGAAAAGGCTAAAAGAAATGTTTCACGTTTGTTACACTCAAACAGTGTCTCCTGTCATATGCTGATCTGGTCGCAATGTGGATTTGGCCTAAAACATGATTTTGGACAATGTTCATGGAACTCAGCTTAAAACGTACTTGCAGACTTGAAAACCCTTGCCTATTGTAGAGCGCGCCTCCTACTTCCAGTGCTGAACGAAAACCCATGATTTTGGACCCTGTTTTCATGCGAAAAGGCTAAAAGAAATGTTTCACGTTTGTTACACTCAAACAGTGTCTCCTCTCATATGCTGAACTGGTCGCATTGTGGATTTTGGATAAAACATGATTTTGGACAATGTTCATGGAACTCAGCTGAAAACGTACTTGCAGACTTGAAAACCCTTGCCTATTGTAGAGCGCGCCTCCTACTTCCACTGCTGAACGAAAACCCATGATTTTGGACCCTGTTTTCATGCGAAAAGGCTAAAAGAAATGTTTCACGTTTGTTACACTCAAACAGTGTCTCCTGTCATATGCTGATCTGGTCGCAATGTGGATTTGGCCTAAAACATGATTTTGGACAATGTTCATGGAACTCAGCTTAAAACGTACTTGCAGACTTGAAAACCCTTGCCTATTGTAGAGCGCGCCTCCAACTTCCACTGCTGAACGAAAACCCATGATTTTGGACCCTGTTTTCATGCGAAAAGCCTAAAAGAAATGTTTCACGTTTGTTACACTCAAACAGTGTCTCCTCTCATATGCTGAACTGGTCGCATTGTGGATTTTGGTTAAAACATGATTTTGGACAATGTTCATGGAACTCAGCTTAAAACGTACTTGCAGACTTGAAAACCCTTGCCTATTGTAGAGCGCACCTCCTACTTCCACTGCTGAACGAAAACCCATGATTTTGGACCCTGTTTTCATGCGAAAGGGCTAAAAGAAATGTTTCACGTTTGTTACACTCAAACAGTGTCTCCTCTCATATGCTGAACTGGTCGCATTGTGGATTTTGGTTAAAACATGATTTTGGACAATGTTCATGGAATTCAGCTTAAAACGTACTTGCAGACTTGAAAACCCTTGCCTATTGTAGAGCGCGCCTCCTACTTCCACTGCTGAACGAAAACCCATGATTTTGGACCCTGTTTTCATGCGAAAAGGCTAAAAGAAATGTTTCACGTTTGTTACACTCAAACAGTGTCTCCTGTCATATGCTGAACTGGTCGCATTGTGGATTTTGGTTAAAACATGATTTTGGACAATGTTCATGGAACTCAGCTTAAAACGTACTTGCAGACTTGAAAACCCTTGCCTATTGTAGAGCGCGCCTCCTACTTCCAGTGCTGAACGAAAACCCATGATTTTGGACCCTGTTTTCATGCGAAAAGGCTAAAAGAAATGTTTCACGTTTGTTACACTCAAACAGTGTCTCCTCTCATATGCTGAACTGGTCGCATTGTGGATTTTGGATAAAACATGATTTTGGACAATGTTCATGGAACTCAGCTTAAAACGTACTTGCAGACTTGAAAACCCTTGCCTATTGTAGAGCGCGCCTCCTACTTCAACTGCTGAATGAAAACCCATGATTTTGGACCCTGTTTTCATGCAAAAAGGCTAAAAGAAATGTTTCACGTTTGTTACACTCAAACAGTGTCTCCTCTCATATGCTGAACTGGTCGCATTGTGGATTTCGGTTAAAACATGATTTTGGACAATGTTCTTGGAACTCAGCTGAAAACGTACTTGCAGACTTGAAAACCCTTGCCTATTGTAGAGCGCGCCTCCTACTTCCAGTGCTGAACGAAAACCCATGATTTTGGACCCTGTTTTCATGCAAAAAGGCTAAAAGAAATGTTTCACGTTTGTTACACTCAAACAGTGTCTCCTCTCATATGCTGAACTGGTCGCATTGTGGATTTTGGTTAAAACATGATTTTGGACAATGTTCATGGAACTCAGCTTAAAACGTACTTGCAGACTTGAAAACCCTTGCCTATTGTAGAGCGCGCCTCCTACTTCCAGTGCTGAACGAAAACCCATGATTTTGGACCCTGTTTTCATGCAAAAAGGCTAAAATAAATGTTTCACGTTTGTTACACTCAAACAGTGTCTCCTCTCATATGCTGAACTGGTCGCATTGTGGATTTTGGTTAAAACATGATTTTGGACAATGTTCATGGAACTCAGCTGAAAACGTACTTGCAGACTTGAAAACCCTTGCCTATTGTAGAGCGCGCCTCCTACTTCCACTGCTGAACGAAAACCCATGATTTTGGACCCTGTTTTCATGCGAAAAGGCTAAAAGAAATGTTTCACGTTTGTTACACTCAAACAGTGTCTCCTCTCATATGCTGAACTGGTCGCATTGTGGATTTTGGATAAAACGATTTTGGACAATGTTCATGGAACTCAGCTTAAAACGTACTTGCAGACTTGAAAACCCTTGCCTATTGTAGAGCGCGCCTCCTACTTCCACTGCTGAATGAAAACCCATGATTTTGGACCCTGTTTTCATGCAAAAAGGCTAAAAGAAATGTTTCACGTTTGTTACACTCAAACAGTGTCTCCTCTCATATGCTGAACTGGTCGCATTGTGGATTTTGGATAAAACATGATTTTGGACAATGTTCATGGAACTCAGCTGAAAACGTACTTGCAGACTTGAAAACCCTTGCCTATTGTAGAGCGCGCCTCCTACTTCCAGTGCTGAACGAAAACCCATGATTTTGGACCCTGTTTTCATGCAAAAAGGCTAAAAGAAATGTTTCACGTTTGTTACACTCAAACAGTGTCTCCTCTCATATGCTGAACTGGTCGCATTGTGGATTTTGGTTAAAACATGATTTTGGACAATGTTCATGGAACTCAGCTTAAAACGTACTTGCAGACTTGAAAACCCTTGCCTATTGTAGAGCGCGCCTCCTACTTCCACTGCTGAATGAAAACCCATGATTTTGGACCCTGTTTTCATGCAAAAAGGCTAAAAGAAATGTTTCACGTTTGTTACACTCAAACAGTGTCTCCTCTCATATGCTGAACTGGTCGCATTGTGGATTTTGGTTAAAACATGATTTTGGACAATGTTCATGGAACTCAGCTGAAAACGTACTTGCAGACTTGAAAACCCTTGCCTATTGTAGAGCGCGCCTCCTACTTCCACTGCTGAACGAAAACCCATGATTTTGGACCCTGTTTTCATGCAAAAAGGCTAAAAGAAATGTTTCACGTTTGTTACACTCAAACAGTGTCTCCTCTCATATGCTGAACTGGTCGCATTGTGGATTTTGGTAAAAACATGATTTTGGACAATGTTCATGGAACTCAGCTTAAAACGTACTTGCAGACTTGAAAACCCTTGCCTATTGTAGAGCGCGCCTCCTACTTCCAGTGCTGAACGAAAACCCATGATTTTGGACCCTGTTTTCATGCAAAAAGGCTAAAAGAAATGTTTCACGTTTGTTACACTCAAACAGTGTCTCCTCTCATATGCTGAACTGGTCGCATTGTGGATTTTGGTTAAAACATGATTTTGGACAATGTTCATGGAACTCAGCTGAAAACGTACTTGCAGACTTGAAAACCCTTGCCTATTGTAGAGCGCGCCTCCTACTTCCAGTGCTGAACGAAAACCCATGATTTTGGACCCTGTTTTCATGCGAAAAGGCTAAAAGAAATGTTTCACGTTTGTTACACTCAAACAGTGTCTCCTCTCATATGCTGAACTGGTCGCATTGTGGATTTTGGATAAAACATGATTTTGGACAATGTTCATGGAACTCAGCTTAAAACGTACTTGCAGACTTGAAAACCCTTGCCTATTGTAGAGCGCGCCTCCTACTTCAACTGCTGAATGAAAACCCATGATTTTGGACCCTGTTTTCATGCAAAAAGGCTAAAAGAAATGTTTCACGTTTGTTACACTCAAACAGTGTCTCCTCTCATATGCTGAACTGGTCGCATTGTGGATTTCGGTTAAAACATGATTTTGGACAATGTTCTTGGAACTCAGCTGAAAACGTACTTGCAGACTTGAAAACCCTTGCCTATTGTAGAGCGCGCCTCCTACTTCCAGTGCTGAACGAAAACCCATGATTTTGGACCCTGTTTTCATGCAAAAAGGCTAAAAGAAATGTTTCACGTTTGTTACACTCAAACAGTGTCTCCTCTCATATGCTGAACTGGTCGCATTGTGGATTTTGGTTAAAACATGATTTTGGACAATGTTCATGGAACTCAGCTTAAAACGTACTTGCAGACTTGAAAACCCTTGCCTATTGTAGAGCGCGCCTCCTACTTCCAGTGCTGAACGAAAACCCATGATTTTGGACCCTGTTTTCATGCAAAAAGGCTAAAATAAATGTTTCACGTTTGTTACACTCAAACAGTGTCTCCTCTCATATGCTGAACTGGTCGCATTGTGGATTTTGGTTAAAACATGATTTTGGACAATGTTCATGGAACTCAGCTGAAAACGTACTTGCAGACTTGAAAACCCTTGCCTATTGTAGAGCGCGCCTCCTACTTCCACTGCTGAACGAAAACCCATGATTTTGGACCCTGTTTTCATGCGAAAAGGCTAAAAGAAATGTTTCACGTTTGTTACACTCAAACAGTGTCTCCTCTCATATGCTGAACTGGTCGCATTGTGGATTTTGGATAAAACGATTTTGGACAATGTTCATGGAACTCAGCTTAAAACGTACTTGCAGACTTGAAAACCCTTGCCTATTGTAGAGCGCGCCTCCTACTTCCACTGCTGAATGAAAACCCATGATTTTGGACCCTGTTTTCATGCAAAAAGGCTAAAAGAAATGTTTCACGTTTGTTACACTCAAACAGTGTCTCCTCTCATATGCTGAACTGGTCGCATTGTGGATTTTGGATAAAACATGATTTTGGACAATGTTCATGGAACTCAGCTGAAAACGTACTTGCAGACTTGAAAACCCTTGCCTATTGTAGAGCGCGCCTCCTACTTCCAGTGCTGAACGAAAACCCATGATTTTGGACCCTGTTTTCATGCAAAAAGGCTAAAAGAAATGTTTCACGTTTGTTACACTCAAACAGTGTCTCCTCTCATATGCTGAACTGGTCGCATTGTGGATTTTGGTTAAAACATGATTTTGGACAATGTTCATGGAACTCAGCTTAAAACGTACTTGCAGACTTGAAAACCCTTGCCTATTGTAGAGCGCGCCTCCTACTTCCACTGCTGAATGAAAACCCATGATTTTGGACCCTGTTTTCATGCAAAAAGGCTAAAAGAAATGTTTCACGTTTGTTACACTCAAACAGTGTCTCCTCTCATATGCTGAACTGGTCGCATTGTGGATTTTGGTTAAAACATGATTTTGGACAATGTTCATGGAACTCAGCTGAAAACGTACTTGCAGACTTGAAAACCCTTGCCTATTGTAGAGCGCGCCTCCTACTTCCACTGCTGAACGAAAACCCATGATTTTGGACCCTGTTTTCATGCAAAAAGGCTAAAAGAAATGTTTCACGTTTGTTACACTCAAACAGTGTCTCCTCTCATATGCTGAACTGGTCGCATTGTGGATTTTGGTAAAAACATGATTTTGGACAATGTTCATGGAACTCAGCTTAAAACGTACTTGCAGACTTGAAAACCCTTGCCTATTGTAGAGCGCGCCTCCTACTTCCAGTGCTGAACGAAAACCCATGATTTTGGACCCTGTTTTCATGCAAAAAGGCTAAAAGAAATGTTTCACGTTTGTTACACTCAAACAGTGTCTCCTCTCATATGCTGAACTGGTCGCATTGTGGATTTTGGTTAAAACATGATTTTGGACAATGTTCATGGAACTCAGCTGAAAACGTACTTGCAGACTTGAAAACCCTTGCCTATTGTAGAGCGCGCCTCCTACTTCCACTGCTGAACGAAAACCCATGATTTTGGACCCTGTTTTCATGCGAAAAGGCTAAAAGAAATGTTTCACGTTTGTTACACTCAAACAGTGTCTCCTGTCATATGCTGATCTGGTCGCAATGTGGATTTGGCCTAAAACATGATTTTGGACAATGTTCATGGAACTCAGCTTAAAACGTACTTGCAGACTTGAAAACCCTTGCCTATTGTAGAGCGCGCCTCCTACTTCCAGTGCTGAACGAAAACCCATGATTTTGGACCCTGTTTTCATGCGAAAAGGCTAAAAGAAATGTTTCACGTTTGTTACACTCAAACAGTGTCTCCTCTCATATGCTGAACTGGTCGCATTGTGGATTTTGGATAAAACATGATTTTGGACAATGTTCATGGAACTCAGCTGAAAACGTACTTGCAGACTTGAAAACCCTTGCCTATTGTAGAGCGCGCCTCCTACTTCCACTGCTGAACGAAAACCCATGATTTTGGACCCTGTTTTCATGCGAAAAGGCTAAAAGAAATGTTTCACGTTTGTTACACTCAAACAGTGTCTCCTGTCATATGCTGATCTGGTCGCAATGTGGATTTGGCCTAAAACATGATTTTGGACAATGTTCATGGAACTCAGCTTAAAACGTACTTGCAGACTTGAAAACCCTTGCCTATTGTAGAGCGCGCCTCCAACTTCCACTGCTGAACGAAAACCCATGATTTTGGACCCTGTTTTCATGCGAAAAGCCTAAAAGAAATGTTTCACGTTTGTTACACTCAAACAGTGTCTCCTCTCATATGCTGAACTGGTCGCATTGTGGATTTTGGTTAAAACATGATTTTGGACAATGTTCATGGAACTCAGCTTAAAACGTACTTGCAGACTTGAAAACCCTTGCCTATTGTAGAGCGCACCTCCTACTTCCACTGCTGAACGAAAACCCATGATTTTGGACCCTGTTTTCATGCGAAAGGGCTAAAAGAAATGTTTCACGTTTGTTACACTCAAACAGTGTCTCCTCTCATATGCTGAACTGGTCGCATTGTGGATTTTGGTTAAAACATGATTTTGGACAATGTTCATGGAATTCAGCTTAAAACGTACTTGCAGACTTGAAAACCCTTGCCTATTGTAGAGCGCGCCTCCTACTTCCACTGCTGAACGAAAACCCATGATTTTGGACCCTGTTTTCATGCGAAAAGGCTAAAAGAAATGTTTCACGTTTGTTACACTCAAACAGTGTCTCCTGTCATATGCTGAACTGGTCGCATTGTGGATTTTGGTTAAAACATGATTTTGGACAATGTTCATGGAACTCAGCTTAAAACGTACTTGCAGACTTGAAAACCCTTGCCTATTGTAGAGCGCGCCTCCTACTTCCAGTGCTGAACGAAAACCCATGATTTTGGACCCTGTTTTCATGTGAAAAGGCTAAAAGAAATGTTTCACGTTTGTTACACTCAAACAGTGTCTCCTCTCATATGCTGAACTGGTCGCATTGTGGATTTTGGATAAAACATGATTTTGGACAATGTTCATGGAACTCAGCTTAAAACGTACTTGCAGACTTGAAAACCCTTGCCTATTGTAGAGAGCGCCTCCTACTTCAACTGCTGAATGAAAACCCATGATTTTGGACCCTGTTTTCATGCAAAAAGGCTAAAAGAAATGTTTCACGTTTGTTACACTCAAACAGTGTCTCCTCTCATATGCTGAACTGGTCGCATTGTGAATTTTGGTTAAAACATGATTTTGGACAATGTTCATGGAACTCAGCTTAAAACGTACTTGCAGACTTGAAAACCCTTGCCTATTGTAGAGCGCGCCTCCTACTTCCACTGCTGAATGAAAACCCATGATTTTGGACCCTGTTTTCATGCGAAAGGGCTAAAAGAAATGTTTCACGTTTGTTACACTCAAACAGTGTCTCCTCTCATATGCTGAACTGGTCGCATTGTGGATTTTGGTTAAAACATGATTTTGGACAATGTTCATGGAACTCAGCTTAAAACGTACTTGCAGACTTGAAAACCCTTGCCTATTGTAGAGCGCGCCTCCTACTTCCACTGCTGAATGAAAACCCATGATTTTGGACCCTGTTTTCATGCAAAAAGGCTAAAAGAAATGTTTCACGTTTGTTACACTCAAACAGTGTCTCCTCTCATATGCTGAACTGGTCGCATTGTGGATTTTGGTTAAAACATGATTTTGGACAATGTTCATGGAACTCAGCTGAAAACGTACTTGCAGACTTGAAAACCCTTGCCTATTGTAGAGCGCGCCTCCTACTTCCACTGCTGAACGAAAACCCATGATTTTGGACCCTGTTTTCATGCGAAAAGGCTAAAAGAAATGTTTCACGTTTGTTACACTCAAACAGTGTCTCCTGTCATATGCTGATCTGGTCGCAATGTGGATTTGGCCTAAAACATGATTTTGGACAATGTTCATGGAACTCAGCTTAAAACGTACTTGCAGACTTGAAAACCCTTGCCTATTGTAGAGCGCACCTCCTACTTCCACTGCTGAACGAAAACCCATGATTTTGGACCCTGTTTTCATGCGAAAGGGCTAAAAGAAATGTTTCACGTTTGTTACACTCAAACAGTGTCTCCTCTCATATGCTGAACTGGTCGCATTGTGGATTTTGGTTAAAACATGATTTTGGACAATGTTCATGGAACTCAGCTGAAAACGTACTTGCAGACTTGAAAACCCTTGCCTATTGTAGAGCGCGCCTCCTACTTCCACTGCTGAACGAAAACCCATGATTTTGGACCCTGTTTTCATGCGAAAAGGCTAAAAGAAATGTTTCACGTTTGTTACACTCAAACAGTGTCTCCTGTCATATGCTGATCTGGTCGCAATGTGGATTTGGCCTAAAACATGATTTTGGACAATGTTCATGGAACTCAGCTTAAAACGTACTTGCAGACTTGAAAACCCTTGCCTATTGTAGAGCGCGCCTCCTACTTCCAGTGCTGAACGAAAACCCATGATTTTGGACCCTGTTTTCATGCGAAAAGGCTAAAAGAAATGTTTCACGTTTGTTACACTCAAACAGTGTCTCCTCTCATATGCTGAACTGGTCGCATTGTGGATTTTGGTTAAAACATGATTTTGGACAATGTTCATGGAACTCAGCTGAAAACGTACTTGCAGACTTGAAAACCCTTGCCTATTGTAGAGCGCGCCTCCTACTTCCACTGCTGAACGAAAACCCTTGATTTTGGACCCTGTTTTCATGCGAAAAGGCTAAAAGAAATGTTTCACGTTTGTTACACTCAAACAGTGTCTCCTGTCATATGCTGATCTGGTCGCAATGTGGATTTGGCCTAAAACATGATTTTGGACAATGTTCATGGAACTCAGCTGAAAACGTACTTGCAGACTTGAAAACCCTTGCCTATTGTAGAGCGCGCCTCCTACTTCCACTGCTGAACGAAAACCCATGATTTTGGACCCTGTTTTCATGCGAAAGGGCTAAAAGAAATGTTTCACGTTTGTTACACTCAAACAGTGTCTCCTCTCATATGCTGAACTGGTCGCATTGTGGATTTTGGTTAAAACATGATTTTGGACAATGTTCATGGAATTCAGCTTAAAACGTACTTGCAGACTTGAAAACCCTTGCCTATTGTAGAGCGCGCCTCCTACTTCCACTGCTGAACGAAAACCCATGATTTTGGACCCTGTTTTCATGCGAAAAGGCTAAAAGAAATGTTTCACGTTTGTTACACTCAAACAGTGTCTCCTGTCATATGCTGAACTGGTCAAATTGTGGATTTTGGTTAAAACATGATTTTGGACAATGTTCATGGAACTCAGCTTAAAACGTACTTGCAGACTTGAAAACCCTTGCCTATTGTAGAGCGCGCCTCCTACTTCCAGTGCTGAACGAAAACCCATGATTTTGGACCCTGTTTTCATGCGAAAAGGCTAAAAGAAATGTTTCACGTTTGTTACACTCAAACAGTGTCTCCTCTCATATGCTGAACTGGTCGCATTGTGGATTTTGGTTAAAACATGATTTTGGACAATGTTCATGGAACTCAGCTTAAAACGTACTTGCAGACTTGAAAACCCTTGCCTATTGTAGAGCGCGCCTCCTACTTCCACTGCTGAATGAAAACCCATGATTTTGGACCCTGTTTTCATGCAAAAAGGCTAAAAGAAATGTTTCACGTTTGTTACACTCAAACAGTGTCTCCTCTCATATGCTGAACTGGTCGCATTGTGGATTTTGGTTAAAACATGATTTTGGACAATGTTCATGGAACTCAGCTGAAAACGTACTTGCAGACTTGAAAACCCTTGCCTATTGTAGAGCGCGCCTCCTACTTCCACTGCTGAATGAAAACCCATGATTTTGGACCCTGTTTTCATGCGAAAGGGCTAAAAGAAATGTTTCACGTTTGTTACACTCAAACAGTGTCTCCTCTCATATGCTGAACTGGTCGCATTGTGGATTTTGGTTAAAACATGATTTTGGACAATGTTCATGGAACTCAGCTTAAAACGTACTTGCAGACTTGAAAACCCTTGCCTATTGTAGAGCGCGCCTCCTACTTCCACTGCTGAATGAAAACCCATGATTTTGGACCCTGTTTTCATGCAAAAAGGCTAAAAGAAATGTTTCACGTTTGTTACACTCAAACAGTGTCTCCTCTCATATGCTGAACTGGTCGCATTGTGGATTTTGGTTAAAACATGATTTTGGACAATGTTCATGGAACTCAGCTGAAAACGTACTTGCAGACTTGAAAACCCTTGCCTATTGTAGAGCGCGCCTCCTACTTCCACTGCTGAACGAAAACCCATGATTTTGGACCCTGTTTTCATGCGAAAAGGCTAAAAGAAATGTTTCACGTTTGTTACACTCAAACAGTGTCTCCTGTCATATGCTGATCTGGTCGCAATGTGGATTTGGCCTAAAACATGATTTTGGACAATGTTCATGGAACTCAGCTTAAAACGTACTTGCAGACTTGAAAACCCTTGCCTATTGTAGAGCGCACCTCCTACTTCCACTGCTGAACGAAAACCCATGATTTTGGACCCTGTTTTCATGCGAAAGGGCTAAAAGAAATGTTTCACGTTTGTTACACTCAAACAGTGTCTCCTCTCATATGCTGAACTGGTCGCATTGTGGATTTTGGTTAAAACATGATTTTGGACAATGTTCATGGAACTCAGCTGAAAACGTACTTGCAGACTTGAAAACCCTTGCCTATTGTAGAGCGCGCCTCCTACTTCCACTGCTGAACGAAAACCCATGATTTTGGACCCTGTTTTCATGCGAAAAGGCTAAAAGAAATGTTTCACGTTTGTTACACTCAAACAGTGTCTCCTGTCATATGCTGATCTGGTCGCAATGTGGATTTGGCCTAAAACATGATTTTGGACAATGTTCATGGAACTCAGCTTAAAACGTACTTGCAGACTTGAAAACCCTTGCCTATTGTAGAGCGCACCTCCTACTTCCACTGCTGAACGAAAACCCATGATTTTGGACCCTGTTTTCATGCGAAAGGGCTAAAAGAAATGTTTCACGTTTGTTACACTCAAACAGTGTCTCCTCTCATATGCTGAACTGGTCGCATTGTGGATTTTGGTTAAAACATGATTTTGGACAATGTTCATGGAATTCAGCTTAAAACGTACTTGCAGACTTGAAAACCCTTGCCTATTGTAGAGCGCGCCTCCTACTTCCACTGCTGAACGAAAACCCATGATTTTGGACCCTGTTTTCATGCGAAAAGGCTAAAAGAAATGTTTCACGTTTGTTACACTCAAACAGTGTCTCCTGTCATATGCTGAACTGGTCAAATTGTGGATTTTGGTTAAAACATGATTTTGGACAATGTTCATGGAACTCAGCTTAAAACGTACTTGCAGACTTGAAAACCCTTGCCTATTGTAGAGCGCGCCTCCTACTTCCAGTGCTGAACGAAAACCCATGATTTTGGACCCTGTTTTCATGCGAAAAGGCTAAAAGAAATGTTTCACGTTTGTTACACTCAAACAGTGTCTCCTCTCATATGCTGAACTGGTCGCATTGTGGATTTTGGTTAAAACATGATTTTGGACAATGTTCATGGAACTCAGCTTAAAACGTACTTGCAGACTTGAAAACCCTTGCCTATTGTAGAGCGCGCCTCCTACTTCCACTGCTGAATGAAAACCCATGATTTTGGACCCTGTTTTCATGCAAAAAGGCTAAAAGAAATGTTTCACGTTTGTTACACTCAAACAGTGTCTCCTCTCATATGCTGAACTGGTCGCATTGTGGATTTTGGTTAAAACATGATTTTGGACAATGTTCATGGAACTCAGCTGAAAACGTACTTGCAGACTTGAAAACCCTTGCCTATTGTAGAGCGCGCCTCCTACTTCCACTGCTGAACGAAAACCCATGATTTTGGACCCTGTTTTCATGCGAAAAGGCTAAAAGAAATGTTTCACGTTTGTTACACTCAAACAGTGTCTCCTGTCATATGCTGAACTGGTCGCATTGTGGATTTTGGTTAAAACATGATTTTGGACAATGTTCATGGAACTCAGCTGAAAACGTACTTGCAGACTTGAAAACCCTTGCCTATTGTAGAGCGCGCCTCCTACTTCCAGTGCTGAACGAAAACCCATGATTTTGGACCCTGTTTTCATGCGAAAAGGCTAAAAGAAATGTTTCACGTTTGTTACACTCAAACAGTGTCTCCTCTCATATGCTGAACTGGTCGCATTGTGGATTTTGGATAAAACGATTTTGGACAATGTTCATGGAACTCAGCTTAAAACGTACTTGCAGACTTGAAAACCCTTGCCTATTGTAGAGCGCGCCTCCTACTTCCACTGCTGAATGAAAACCCATGATTTTGGACCCTGTTTTCATGCAAAAACGCTAAAAGAAATGTTTCACGTTTGTTACACTCAAACAGTGTCTCCTCTCATATGCTGAACTGGTCGCATTGTGGATTTTGGATAAAACATGATTTTGGACAATGTTCATGGAACTCAGCTGAAAACGTACTTGCAGACTTGAAAACCCTTGCCTATTGTAGAGCGCGCCTCCTACTTCCAGTGCTGAACGAAAACCCATGATTTTGGACCCTGTTTTCATGCAAAAAGGCTAAAAGAAATGTTTCACGTTTGTTACACTCAAACAGTGTCTCCTCTCATATGCTGAACTGGTCGCATTGTGGATTTCGGTTAAAACATGATTTTGGACAATGTTCATGGAACTCAGCTTAAAACGTACTTGCAGACTTGAAAACCCTTGCCTATTGTAGAGCGCGCCTCCTACTTCCACTGCTGAACGAAAACCCATGATTTTGGACCCTGTTTTCATGCGAAAAGGCTAAAAGAAATGTTTCACGTTTGTTACACTCAAACAGTGTCTCCTCTCATATGCTGAACTGGTCGCATTGTGGATTTTGGATAAAACGATTTTGGACAATGTTCATGGAACTCAGCTTAAAACGTACTTGCAGACTTGAAAACCCTTGCCTATTGTAGAGCGCGCCTCCTACTTCCAGTGCTGAACGAAAACCCATGATTTTGGACCCTGTTTTCATGCAAAAAGGCTAAAAGAAATGTTTCACGTTTGTTACACTCAAACAGTGTCTCCTCTCATATGCTGAACTGGTCGCATTGTGGATTTTGGTTAAAACATGATTTTGGACAATGTTCATGGAACTCAGCTTAAAACGTACTTGCAGACTTGAAAACCCTTGCCTATTGTAGAGCGCGCCTCCTACTTCCACTGCTGAATGAAAACCCATGATTTTGGACCCTGTTTTCATGCAAAAAGGCTAAAAGAAATGTTTCACGTTTGTTACACTCAAACAGTGTCTCCTCTCATATGCTGAACTGGTCGCATTGTGGATTTCGGTTAAAACATGATTTTGGACAATGTTCATGGAACTCAGCTGAAAACGTACTTGCAGACTTGAAAACCCTTGCCTATTGTAGAGCGCGCCTCCTACTTCCACTGCTGAACGAAAACCCATGATTTTGGACCCTGTTTTCATGCGAAAAGGCTAAAAGAAATGTTTCACGTTTGTTACACTCAAACAGTGTCTCCTCTCATATGCTGAACTGGTCGCATTGTGGATTTTGGATAAAACGATTTTGGACAATGTTCATGGAACTCAGCTTAAAACGTACTTGCAGACTTGAAAACCCTTGCCTATTGTAGAGCGCGCCTCCTACTTCCACTGCTGAATGAAAACCCATGATTTTGGACCCTGTTTTCATGCAAAAAGGCTAAAAGAAATGTTTCACGTTTGTTACACTCAAACAGTGTCTCCTCTCATATGCTGAACTGGTCGCATTGTGGATTTTGGATAAAACATGATTTTGGACAATGTTCATGGAACTCAGCTTAAAACGTACTTGCAGACTTGAAAACCCTTGCCTATTGTAGAGCGCGCCTCCTACTTCCAGTGCTGAACGAAAACCCATGTTTTTGGACCCTGTTTTCATGCGAAAAGGCTAAAAGAAATGTTTCACGTTTGTTACACTCAAACAGTGTCTCCTCTCATATGCTGAACTGGTCGCATTGTGGATTTTGGTTAAAACATGATTTTGGACAATGTTCATGGAACTCAGCTTAAAACGTACTTGCAGACTTGAAAACCCTTGCCTATTGTAGAGCGCGCCTCCTACTTCCACTGCTGAATGAAAACCCATGATTTTGGACCCTGTTTTCATGCAAAAAGGCTAAAAGAAATGTTTCACGTTTGTTACACTCAAACAGTGTCTCCTCTCATATGCTGAACTGGTCGCATTGTGGATTTTGGTTAAAACATGATTTTGGACAATGTTCATGGAACTCAGCTGAAAACGTACTTGCAGACTTGAAAACCCTTGCCTATTGTAGAGCGCGCCTCCTACTTCCAGTGCTGAACGAAAACCCATGATTTTGGACCCTGTTTTCATGCGAAAAGGCTAAAAGAAATGTTTCACGTTTGTTACACTCAAACAGTGTCTCCTCTCATATGCTGAACTGGTCGCATTGTGGATTTTGGATAAAACGATTTTGGACAATGTTCATGGAACTCAGCTTAAAACGTACTTGCAGACTTGAAAACCCTTGCCTATTGTAGAGCGCGCCTCCTACTTCCACTGCTGAATGAAAACCCATGATTTTGGACCCTGTTTTCATGCAAAAAGGCTAAAAGAAATGTTTCACGTTTGTTACACTCAAACAGTGTCTCCTCTCATATGCTGAACTGGTCGCATTGTGGATTTTGGATAAAACATGATTTTGGACAATGTTCATGGAACTCAGCTGAAAACGTACTTGCAGACTTGAAAACCCTTGCCTATTGTAGAGCGCGCCTCCTACTTCCAGTGCTGAACGAAAACCCATGATTTTGGACCCTGTTTTCATGCAAAAAGGCTAAAAGAAATGTTTCACGTTTGTTACACTCAAACAGTGTCTCCTCTCATATGCTGAACTGGTCGCATTGTGGATTTCGGTTAAAACATGATTTTGGACAATGTTCATGGAACTCAGCTTAAAACGTACTTGCAGACTTGAAAACCCTTGCCTATTGTAGAGCGCGCCTCCTACTTCCACTGCTGAACGAAAACCCATGATTTTGGACCCTGTTTTCATGCGAAAAGGCTAAAAGAAATGTTTCACGTTTGTTACACTCAAACAGTGTCTCCTCTCATATGCTGAACTGGTCGCATTGTGGATTTTGGATAAAACGATTTTGGACAATGTTCATGGAACTCAGCTTAAAACGCACTTGCAGACTTGAAAACCCTTGCCTATTGTAGAGCGCGCCTCCTACTTCCAGTGCTGAACGAAAACCCATGATTTTGGACCCTGTTTTCATGCAAAAAGGCTAAAAGAAATGTTTCACGTTTGTTACACTCAAACAGTGTCTCCTCTCATATGCTGAACTGGTCGCATTGTGGATTTTGGTTAAAACATGATTTTGGACAATGTTCATGGAACTCAGCTTAAAACGTACTTGCAGACTTGAAAACCCTTGCCTATTGTAGAGCGCGCCTCCTACTTCCACTGCTGAATGAAAACCCATGATTTTGGACCCTGTTTTCATGCAAAAAGGCTAAAAGAAATGTTTCACGTTTGTTACACTCAAACAGTGTCTCCTCTCATATGCTGAACTGGTCGCATTGTGGATTTCGGTTAAAACATGATTTTGGACAATGTTCATGGAACTCAGCTGAAAACGTACTTGCAGACTTGAAAACCCTTGCCTATTGTAGAGCGCGCCTCCTACTTCCACTGCTGAACGAAAACCCATGATTTTGGACCCTGTTTTCATGCGAAAAGGCTAAAAGAAATGTTTCACGTTTGTTACACTCAAACAGTGTCTCCTCTCATATGCTGAACTGGTCGCATTGTGGATTTTGGATAAAACGATTTTGGACAATGTTCATGGAACTCAGCTTAAAACGTACTTGCAGACTTGAAAACCCTTGCCTATTGTAGAGCGCGCCTCCTACTTCCACTGCTGAATGAAAACCCATGATTTTGGACCCTGTTTTCATGCAAAAAGGCTAAAAGAAATGTTTCACGTTTGTTACACTCAAACAGTGTCTCCTCTCATATGCTGAACTGGTCGCATTGTGGATTTTGGATAAAACATGATTTTGGACAATGTTCATGGAACTCAGCTTAAAACGTACTTGCAGACTTGAAAACCCTTGCCTATTGTAGAGCGCGCCTCCTACTTCCAGTGCTGAACGAAAACCCATGATTTTGGACCCTGTTTTCATGCGAAAAGGCTAAAAGAAATGTTTCACGTTTGTTACACTCAAACAGTGTCTCCTCTCATATGCTGAACTGGTCGCATTGTGGATTTTGGTTAAAACATGATTTTGGACAATGTTCATGGAACTCAGCTTAAAACGTACTTGCAGACTTGAAAACCCTTGCCTATTGTAGAGCGCGCCTCCTACTTCCACTGCTGAATGAAAACCCATGATTTTGGACCCTGTTTTCATGCAAAAAGGCTAAAAGAAATGTTTCACGTTTGTTACACTCAAACAGTGTCTCCTCTCATATGCTGAACTGGTCGCATTGTGGATTTTGGTTAAAACATGATTTTGGACAATGTTCATGGAACTCAGCTGAAAACGTACTTGCAGACTTGAAAACCCTTGCCTATTGTAGAGCGCGCCTCCTACTTCCACTGCTGAATGAAAACCCATGATTTTGGACCCTGTTTTCATGCAAAAAGGCTAAAAGAAATGTTTCACGTTTGTTACACTCAAACAGTGTCTCCTCTCATATGCTGAACTGGTCGCATTGTGGATTTTGGTTAAAACATGATTTTGGACAATGTTCATGGAACTCAGCTGAAAACGTACTTGCAGACTTGAAAACCCTTGCCTATTGTAGAGCGCGCCTCCTACTTCCACTGCTGAACGAAAACCCATGATTTTGGACCCTGTTTTCATGCGAAAAGGCTAAAAGAAATGTTTCACGTTTGTTACACTCAAACAGTGTCTCCTGTCATATGCTGAACTGGTCGCATTGTGGATTTTGGTTAAAACATGATTTTGGACAATGTTCATGGAACTCAGCTGAAAACGTACTTGCAGACTTGAAAACCCTTGCCTATTGTAGAGCGCGCCTCCTACTTCCAGTGCTGAACGAAAACCCATGATTTTGGACCCTGTTTTCATGCGAAAAGGCTAAAAGAAATGTTTCACGTTTGTTACACTCAAACAGTGTCTCCTCTCATATGCTGAACTGGTCGCATTGTGGATTTTGGATAAAACGATTTTGGACAATGTTCATGGAACTCAGCTTAAAACGTACTTGCAGACTTGAAAACCCTTGCCTATTGTAGAGCGCGCCTCCTACTTCCACTGCTGAATGAAAACCCATGATTTTGGACCCTGTTTTCATGCAAAAAGGCTAAAAGAAATGTTTCACGTTTGTTACACTCAAACAGTGTCTCCTCTCATATGCTGAACTGGTCGCATTGTGGATTTTGGATAAAACATGATTTTGGACAATGTTCATGGAACTCAGCTGAAAACGTACTTGCAGACTTGAAAACCCTTGCCTATTGTAGAGCGCGCCTCCTACTTCCAGTGCTGAACGAAAACCCATGATTTTGGACCCTGTTTTCATGCAAAAAGGCTAAAAGAAATGTTTCACGTTTGTTACACTCAAACAGTGTCTCCTCTCATATGCTGAACTGGTCGCATTGTGGATTTCGGTTAAAACATGATTTTGGACAATGTTCATGGAACTCAGCTTAAAACGTACTTGCAGACTTGAAAACCCTTGCCTATTGTAGAGCGCGCCTCCTACTTCCACTGCTGAACGAAAACCCATGATTTTGGACCCTGTTTTCATGCGAAAAGGCTAAAAGAAATGTTTCACGTTTGTTACACTCAAACAGTGTCTCCTCTCATATGCTGAACTGGTCGCATTGTGGATTTTGGATAAAACGATTTTGGACAATGTTCATGGAACTCAGCTTAAAACGCACTTGCAGACTTGAAAACCCTTGCCTATTGTAGAGCGCGCCTCCTACTTCCAGTGCTGAACGAAAACCCATGATTTTGGACCCTGTTTTCATGCAAAAAGGCTAAAAGAAATGTTTCACGTTTGTTACACTCAAACAGTGTCTCCTCTCATATGCTGAACTGGTCGCATTGTGGATTTTGGTTAAAACATGATTTTGGACAATGTTCATGGAACTCAGCTTAAAACGTACTTGCAGACTTGAAAACCCTTGCCTATTGTAGAGCGCGCCTCCTACTTCCACTGCTGAATGAAAACCCATGATTTTGGACCCTGTTTTCATGCAAAAAGGCTAAAAGAAATGTTTCACGTTTGTTACACTCAAACAGTGTCTCCTCTCATATGCTGAACTGGTCGCATTGTGGATTTCGGTTAAAACATGATTTTGGACAATGTTCATGGAACTCAGCTGAAAACGTACTTGCAGACTTGAAAACCCTTGCCTATTGTAGAGCGCGCCTCCTACTTCCACTGCTGAACGAAAACCCATGATTTTGGACCCTGTTTTCATGCGAAAAGGCTAAAAGAAATGTTTCACGTTTGTTACACTCAAACAGTGTCTCCTCTCATATGCTGAACTGGTCGCATTGTGGATTTTGGATAAAACGATTTTGGACAATGTTCATGGAACTCAGCTTAAAACGTACTTGCAGACTTGAAAACCCTTGCCTATTGTAGAGCGCGCCTCCTACTTCCACTGCTGAATGAAAACCCATGATTTTGGACCCTGTTTTCATGCAAAAAGGCTAAAAGAAATGTTTCACGTTTGTTACACTCAAACAGTGTCTCCTCTCATATGCTGAACTGGTCGCATTGTGGATTTTGGATAAAACATGATTTTGGACAATGTTCATGGAACTCAGCTTAAAACGTACTTGCAGACTTGAAAACCCTTGCCTATTGTAGAGCGCGCCTCCTACTTCCAGTGCTGAACGAAAACCCATGATTTTGGACCCTGTTTTCATGCGAAAAGGCTAAAAGAAATGTTTCACGTTTGTTACACTCAAACAGTGTCTCCTCTCATATGCTGAACTGGTCGCATTGTGGATTTTGGTTAAAACATGATTTTGGACAATGTTCATGGAACTCAGCTTAAAACGTACTTGCAGACTTGAAAACCCTTGCCTATTGTAGAGCGCGCCTCCTACTTCCACTGCTGAATGAAAACCCATGATTTTGGACCCTGTTTTCATGCAAAAAGGCTAAAAGAAATGTTTCACGTTTGTTACACTCAAACAGTGTCTCCTCTCATATGCTGAACTGGTCGCATTGTGGATTTTGGTTAAAACATGATTTTGGACAATGTTCATGGAACTCAGCTGAAAACGTACTTGCAGACTTGAAAACCCTTGCCTATTGTAGAGCGCGCCTCCTACTTCCACTGCTGAATGAAAACCCATGATTTTGGACCCTGTTTTCATGCAAAAAGGCTAAAAGAAATGTTTCACGTTTGTTACACTCAAACAGTGTCTCCTCTCATATGCTGAACTGGTCGCATTGTGGATTTTGGTTAAAACATGATTTTGGACAATGTTCATGGAACTCAGCTGAAAACGTACTTGCAGACTTGAAAACCCTTGCCTATTGTAGAGCGCGCCTCCTACTTCCACTGCTGAACGAAAACCCATGATTTTGGACCCTGTTTTCATGCGAAAAGGCTAAAAGAAATGTTTCACGTTTGTTACACTCAAACAGTGTCTCCTGTCATATGCTGAACTGGTCGCATTGTGGATTTTGGTTAAAACATGATTTTGGACAATGTTCATGGAACTCAGCTGAAAACGTACTTGCAGACTTGAAAACCCTTGCCTATTGTAGAGCGCGCCTCCTACTTCCAGTGCTGAACGAAAACCCATGATTTTGGACCCTGTTTTCATGCGAAAAGGCTAAAAGAAATGTTTCACGTTTGTTACACTCAAACAGTGTCTCCTCTCATATGCTGAACTGGTCGCATTGTGGATTTTGGATAAAACGATTTTGGACAATGTTCATGGAACTCAGCTTAAAACGTACTTGCAGACTTGAAAACCCTTGCCTATTGTAGAGCGCGCCTCCTACTTCCACTGCTGAATGAAAACCCATGATTTTGGACCCTGTTTTCATGCAAAAAGGCTAAAAGAAATGTTTCACGTTTGTTACACTCAAACAGTGTCTCCTCTCATATGCTGAACTGGTCGCATTGTGGATTTTGGATAAAACATGATTTTGGACAATGTTCATGGAACTCAGCTGAAAACGTACTTGCAGACTTGAAAACCCTTGCCTATTGTAGAGCGCGCCTCCTACTTCCAGTGCTGAACGAAAACCCATGATTTTGGACCCTGTTTTCATGCAAAAAGGCTAAAAGAAATGTTTCACGTTTGTTACACTCAAACAGTGTCTCCTCTCATATGCTGAACTGGTCGCATTGTGGATTTCGGTTAAAACATGATTTTGGACAATGTTCATGGAACTCAGCTTAAAACGTACTTGCAGACTTGAAAACCCTTGCCTATTGTAGAGCGCGCCTCCTACTTCCACTGCTGAACGAAAACCCATGATTTTGGACCCTGTTTTCATGCGAAAAGGCTAAAAGAAATGTTTCACGTTTGTTACACTCAAACAGTGTCTCCTGTCATATGCTGAACTGGTCGCATTGTGGATTTTGGTTAAAACATGATTTTGGACAATGTTCATGGAACTCAGCTGAAAACGTACTTGCAGACTTGAAAACCCTTGCCTATTGTAGAGCGCGCCTCCTACTTCCAGTGCTGAACGAAAACCCATGATTTTGGACCCTGTTTTCATGCGAAAAGGCTAAAAGAAATGTTTCACGTTTGTTACACTCAAACAGTGTCTCCTCTCATATGCTGAACTGGTCGCATTGTGGATTTTGGATAAAACGATTTTGGACAATGTTCATGGAACTCAGCTTAAAACGTACTTGCAGACTTGAAAACCCTTGCCTATTGTAGAGCGCGCCTCCTACTTCCACTGCTGAATGAAAACCCATGATTTTGGACCCTGTTTTCATGCAAAAAGGCTAAAAGAAATGTTTCACGTTTGTTACACTCAAACAGTGTCTCCTCTCATATGCTGAACTGGTCGCATTGTGGATTTTGGATAAAACATGATTTTGGACAATGTTCATGGAACTCAGCTGAAAACGTACTTGCAGACTTGAAAACCCTTGCCTATTGTAGAGCGCGCCTCCTACTTCCAGTGCTGAACGAAAACCCATGATTTTGGACCCTGTTTTCATGCAAAAAGGCTAAAAGAAATGTTTCACGTTTGTTACACTCAAACAGTGTCTCCTCTCATATGCTGAACTGGTCGCATTGTGGATTTCGGTTAAAACATGATTTTGGACAATGTTCATGGAACTCAGCTTAAAACGTACTTGCAGACTTGAAAACCCTTGCCTATTGTAGAGCGCGCCTCCTACTTCCACTGCTGAACGAAAACCCATGATTTTGGACCCTGTTTTCATGCGAAAAGGCTAAAAGAAATGTTTCACGTTTGTTACACTCAAACAGTGTCTCCTCTCATATGCTGAACTGGTCGCATTGTGGATTTTGGATAAAACGATTTTGGACAATGTTCATGGAACTCAGCTTAAAACGTACTTGCAGACTTGAAAACCCTTGCCTATTGTAGAGCGCGCCTCCTACTTCCAGTGCTGAACGAAAACCCATGATTTTGGACCCTGTTTTCATGCAAAAAGGCTAAAAGAAATGTTTCACGTTTGTTACACTCAAACAGTGTCTCCTCTCATATGCTGAACTGGTCGCATTGTGGATTTTGGTTAAAACATGATTTTGGACAATGTTCATGGAACTCAGCTTAAAACGTACTTGCAGACTTGAAAACCCTTGCCTATTGTAGAGCGCGCCTCCTACTTCCAGTGCTGAACGAAAACCCATGATTTTGGACCCTGTTTTCATGCAAAAAGGCTAAAAGAAATGTTTCACGTTTGTTACACTCAAACAGTGTCTCCTCTCATATGCTGAACTGGTCGCATTGTGGATTTTGGTTAAAACATGATTTTGGACAATGTTCATGGAACTCAGCTGAAAACGTACTTGCAGACTTGAAAACCCTTGCCTATTGTAGAGCGCGCCTCCTACTTCCACTGCTGAACGAAAACCCATGATTTTGGACCCTGTTTTCATGCGAAAAGGCTAAAAGAAATGTTTCACGTTTGTTACACTCAAACAGTGTCTCCTGTCATATGCTGAACTGGTCGCATTGTGGATTTTGGTTAAAACATGATTTTGGACAATGTTCATGGAACTCAGCTGAAAACGTACTTGCAGACTTGAAAACCCTTGCCTATTGTAGAGCGCGCCTCCTACTTCCAGTGCTGAACGAAAACCCATGATTTTGGACCCTGTTTTCATGCGAAAAGGCTAAAAGAAATGTTTCACGTTTGTTACACTCAAACAGTGTCTCCTCTCATATGCTGAACTGGTCGCATTGTGGATTTTGGATAAAACGATTTTGGACAATGTTCATGGAACTCAGCTTAAAACGTACTTGCAGACTTGAAAACCCTTGCCTATTGTAGAGCGCGCCTCCTACTTCCACTGCTGAATGAAAACCCATGATTTTGGACCCTGTTTTCATGCAAAAAGGCTAAAAGAAATGTTTCACGTTTGTTACACTCAAACAGTGTCTCCTCTCATATGCTGAACTGGTCGCATTGTGGATTTTGGATAAAACATGATTTTGGACAATGTTCATGGAACTCAGCTGAAAACGTACTTGCAGACTTGAAAACCCTTGCCTATTGTAGAGCGCGCCTCCTACTTCCAGTGCTGAACGAAAACCCATGATTTTGGACCCTGTTTTCATGCAAAAAGGCTAAAAGAAATGTTTCACGTTTGTTACACTCAAACAGTGTCTACTCTCATATGCTGAACTGGTCGCATTGTGGATTTCGGTTAAAACATGATTTTGGACAATGTTCATGGAACTCAGCTTAAAACGTACTTGCAGACTTGAAAACCCTTGCCTATTGTAGAGCGCGCCTCCTACTTCCACTGCTGAACGAAAACCCATGATTTTGGACCCTGTTTTCATGCGAAAAGGCTAAAAGAAATGTTTCACGTTTGTTACACTCAAACAGTGTCTCCTCTCATATGCTGAACTGGTCGCATTGTGGATTTTGGATAAAACGATTTTGGACAATGTTCATGGAACTCAGCTTAAAACGTACTTGCAGACTTGAAAACCCTTGCCTATTGTAGAGCGCGCCTCCTACTTCCAGTGCTGAACGAAAACCCATGATTTTGGACCCTGTTTTCATGCAAAAAGGCTAAAAGAAATGTTTCACGTTTGTTACACTCAAACAGTGTCTCCTCTCATATGCTGAACTGGTCGCATTGTGGATTTTGGTTAAAACATGATTTTGGACAATGTTCATGGAACTCAGCTTAAAACGTACTTGCAGACTTGAAAACCCTTGCCTATTGTAGAGCGCGCCTCCTACTTCCACTGCTGAACGAAAACCCATGATTTTGGACCCTGTTTTCATGCGAAAAGGCTAAAAGAAATGTTTCACGTTTGTTACACTCAAACAGTGTCTCCTCTCATATGCTGAACTGGTCGCATTGTGGATTTTGGATAAAACGATTTTGGACAATGTTCATGGAACTCAGCTTAAAACGTACTTGCAGACTTGAAAACCCTTGCCTATTGTAGAGCGCGCCTCCTACTTCCAGTGCTGAACGAAAACCCATGATTTTGGACCCTGTTTTCATGCAAAAAGGCTAAAAGAAATGTTTCACGTTTGTTACACTCAAACAGTGTCTCCTCTCATATGCTGAACTGGTCGCATTGTGGATTTTGGTTAAAACATGATTTTGGACAATGTTCATGGAACTCAGCTTAAAACGTACTTGCAGACTTGAAAACCCTTGCCTATTGTAGAGCGCGCCTCCTACTTCCACTGCTGAATGAAAACCAATGATTTTGGACCCTGTTTTCATGCAAAAAGGCTAAAAGAAATGTTTCACGTTTGTTACACTCAAACAGTGTCTCCTCTCATATGCTGAACTGGTCGCATTGTGGATTTCGGTTAAAACATGATTTTGGACAATGTTCATGGAACTCAGCTGAAAACGTACTTGCAGACTTGAAAACCCTTGCCTATTGTAGAGCGCGCCTCCTACTTCCACTGCTGAACGAAAACCCATGATTTTGGACCCTGTTTTCATGCGAAAAGGCTAAAAGAAATGTTTCACGTTTGTTACACTCAAACAGTGTCTCCTCTCATATGCTGAACTGGTCGCATTGTGGATTTTGGATAAAACGATTTTGGACAATGTTCATGGAACTCAGCTTAAAACGTACTTGCAGACTTGAAAACCCTTGCCTATTGTAGAGCACGCATCCTACTTCCACTGCTGAATGAAAACCCATGATTTTGGACCCTGTTTTCATGCAAAAAGGCTAAAAGAAATGTTTCACGTTTGTTACACTCAAACAGTGTCTCCTCTCATATGCTGAACTGGTCGCATTGTGGATTTTGGATAAAACATGATTTTGGACAATGTTCATGGAACTCAGCTTAAAACGTACTTGCAGACTTGAAAACCCTTGCCTATTGTAGAGCGCGCCTCCTACTTCCAGTGCTGAACGAAAACCCATGATTTTGGACCCTGTTTTCATGCAAAAAGGCTAAAAGAAATGTTTCACGTTTGTTACACTCAAACAGTGTCTCCTCTCATATGCTGAACTGGTCGCATTGTGGATTTTGGTTAAAACATGATTTTGGACAATGTTCATGGAACTCAGCTTAAAACGTACTTGCAGACTTGAAAACCCTTGCCTATTGTAGAGCGCGCCTCCTACTTCCACTGCTGAATGAAAACCCATGATTTTGGACCCTGTTTTCATGCAAAAAGGCTAAAAGAAATGTTTCACGTTTGTTACACTCAAACAGTGTCTCCTCTCATATGCTGAACTGGTCGCATTGTGGATTTTGGTTAAAACATGATTTTGGACAATGTTCATGGAACTCAGCTGAAAACGTACTTGCAGACTTGAAAACCCTTGCCTATTGTAGAGCGCGCCTCCTACTTCCACTGCTGAACGAAAACCCATGATTTTGGACCCTGTTTTCATGCAAAAAGGCTAAAAGAAATGTTTCACGTTTGTTACACTCAAACAGTGTCTCCTCTCATATGCTGAACTGGTCGCATTGTGGATTTTGGTTAAAACATGATTTTGGACAATGTTCATGGAACTCAGCTTAAAACGTACTTGCAGACTTGAAAACCCTTGCCTATTGTAGAGCGCGCCTCCTACTTCCAGTGCTGAACGAAAACCCATGATTTTGGACCCTGTTTTCATGCAAAAAGGCTAAAAGAAATGTTTCACGTTTGTTACACTCAAACAGTGTCTCCTCTCATATGCTGAACTGGTCGCATTGTGGATTTTGGTTAAAACATGATTTTGGACAATGTTCATGGAACTCAGCTTAAAACGTACTTGCAGACTTGAAAACCCTTGCCTATTGTAGAGCGCGCCTCCTACTTCCACTGCTGAACGAAAACCCATGATTTTGGACCCTGTTTTCATGCGAAAAGGCTAAAAGAAATGTTTCACGTTTGTTACACTCAAACAGTGTCTCCTGTCATATGCTGAACTGGTCGCATTGTGGATTTTGGTTAAAACATGATTTTGGACAATGTTCATGGAACTCAGCAGAAAACGTACTTGCAGACTTGAAAACCCTTGCCTATTGTAGAGCGCGCCTCCTACTTCCAGTGCTGAACGAAAACCCATGATTTTGGACCCTGTTTTCATGCGAAAAGGCTAAAAGAAATGTTTCACGTTTGTTACACTCAAACAGTGTCTCCTCTCATATGCTGAACTGGTCGCATTGTGGATTTTGGTTAAAACATGATTGTGGACAATGTTCATGGAACTCAGCTTAAAACGTACTTGCAGACTTGAAAACCCTTGCCTATTGTAGAGCGCGCCTCCTACTTCCACTGCTGAATGAAAACCCATGATTTTGGACCCTGTTTTCATGCGAAAAGGCTAAAAGAAATGTTTCACGTTTGTTACACTCAAACAGTGTCTCCTCTCATATGCTGAACTGGTCGCATTGTGGATTTTGGTTAAAACATGATTTTGGACAATGTTCATGGAACTCAGCTGAAAACGTACTTGCAGACTTGAAAACCCTTGCCTATTGTAGAGCGCGCCTCCTACTTCCAGTGCTGAATGAAAACCCATGATTTTGGACCCTGTTTTCATGCAAAAAGGCTAAAAGAAATGTTTCACGTTTGTTACACTCAAACAGTGTCTCCTCTCATATGCTGAACTGGTCGCATTGTGGATTTTGGTTAAAACATGATTTTGGACAATGTTCATGGAACTCAGCTTAAAACGTACTTGCAGACTTGAAAACCCTTGCCTATTGTAGAGCGCGCCTCCTACTTCCAGTGCTGAACGAAAACCCATGATTTTGGACCCTGTTTTCATGCAAAAAGGCTAAAAGAAATGTTTCACGTTTGTTACACTCAAACAGTGTCTCCTCTCATATGCTGAACTGGTCGCATTGTGGATTTTGGTTAAAACATGATTTTGGACAATGTTCATGGAACTCAGCTTAAAACGTACTTGCAGACTTGAAAACCCTTGCCTATTGTAGAGCGCGCCTCCTACTTCCACTGCTGAACGAAAACCCATGATTTTGGACCCTGTTTTCATGCGAAAAGGCTAAAAGAAATGTTTCACGTTTGTTACACTCAAACAGTGTCTCCTCTCATATGCTGAACTGGTCGCATTGTGGATTTTGGTTAAAACATGATTTTGGACAATGTTCATGGAACTCAGCTGAAAACGTACTTGCAGACTTGAAAACCCTTGCCTATTGTAGAGCGCGCCTCCTACTTCCACTGCTGAACGAAAACCCATGATTTTGGACCCTGTTTTCATGCAAAAAGGCTAAAAGAAATGTTTCACGTTTGTTACACTCAAACAGTGTCTCCTCTCATATGCTGAACTGGTCGCATTGTGGATTTTGGTTAAAACATGATTTTGGACAATGTTCATGGAACTCAGCTTAAAACGTACTTGCAGACTTGAAAACCCTTGCCTATTGTAGAGCGCGCCTCCTACTTCCACTGCTGAATGAAAACCCATGATTTTGGACCCTGTTTTCATGCAAAAAGGCTAAAAGAAATGTTTCACGTTTGTTACACTCAAACAGTGTCTCCTCTCATATGCTGAACTGGTCGCATTGTGGATTTTGGATAAAACATGATTTTGGACAATGTTCATGGAACTCAGCTTAAAACGTACTTGCAGACTTGAAAACCCTTGCCTATTGTAGAGCGCGCCTCCTACTTCCAGTGCTGAACGAAAACCCATGATTTTGGACCCTGTTTTCATGCGAAAAGGCTAAAAGAAATGTTTCACGTTTGTTACACTCAAACAGTGTCTCCTCTCATATGCTGAACTGGTCGCATTGTGGATTTTGGATAAAACATGATTTTGGACAATGTTCATGGAACTCAGCTTAAAACGTACTTGCAGACTTGAAAACCCTTGCCTATTGTAGAGCGCGCCTCCTACTTCCACTGCTGAATGAAAACCCATGATTTTGGACCCTGTTTTCATGCGAAAGGGCTAAAAGAAATGTTTCACGTTTGTTACACTCAAACAGTGTCTCCTCTCATATGCTGAACTGGTCGCATTGTGGATTTTGGTTAAAACATGATTTTGGACAATGTTCATGGAATTCAGCTTAAAACGTACTTGCAGACTTGAAAACCCTTGCCTATTGTAGAGCGCGCCTCCTACTTCCACTGCTGAACGAAAACCCATGATTTTGGACCCTGTTTTCATGCGAAAAGGCTAAAAGAAATGTTTCACGTTTGTTACACTCAAACAGTGTCTCCTCTCATATGCTGAACTGGTCGCATTGTGGATTTTGGATAAAACATGATTTTGGACAATGTTCATGGAACTCAGCTTAAAACGTACTTGCAGACTTGAAAACCCTTGCCTATTGTAGAGCGCGCCTCCTACTTCCACTGCTGAATGAAAACCCATGATTTTGGACCCTGTTTTCATGCGAAAGGGCTAAAAGAAATGTTTCACGTTTGTTACACTCAAACAGTGTCTCCTCTCATATGCTGAACTGGTCGCATTGTGGATTTTGGTTAAAACATGATTTTGGACAATGTTCATGGAATTCAGCTTAAAACGTACTTGCAGACTTGAAAACCCTTGCCTATTGTAGAGCGCGCCTCCTACTTCCACTGCTGAACGAAAACCCATGATTTTGGACCCTGTTTTCATGCGAAAAGGCTAAAAGAAATGTTTCACGTTTGTTACACTCAAACAGTGTCTCCTGTCATATGCTGAACTGGTCGCATTGTGGATTTTGGTTAAAACATGATTTTGGACAATGTTCATGGAACTCAGCTTAAAACGTACTTGCAGACTTGAAAACCCTTGCCTATTGTAGAGCGCGCCTCCTACTTCCAGTGCTGAACGAAAACCCATGATTTTGGACCCTGTTTTCATGCGAAAAGGCTAAAAGAAATGTTTCACGTTTGTTACACTCAAACAGTGTCTCCTCTCATATGCTGAACTGGTCGCATTGTGGATTTTGGATAAAACATGATTTTGGACAATGTTCATGGAACTCAGCTTAAAACGTACTTGCAGACTTGAAAACCCTTGCCTATTGTAGAGCGCGCCTCCTACTTCCACTGCTGAATGAAAACCCATGATTTTGGACCCTGTTTTCATGCAAAAAGGCTAAAAGAAATGTTTCACGTTTGTTACACTCAAACAGTGTCTCCTCTCATATGCTGAACTGGTCGCATTGTGAATTTTGGTTAAAACATGATTTTGGACAATGTTCATGGAACTCAGCTTAAAACGTACTTGCAGACTTGAAAACCCTTGCCTATTGTAGAGCGCGCCTCCTACTTCCACTGCTGAATGAAAACCCATGATTTTGGACCCTGTTTTCATGCGAAAGGGCTAAAAGAAATGTTTCACGTTTGTTACACTCAAACAGTGTCTCCTCTCATATGCTGAACTGGTCGCATTGTGGATTTTGGTTAAAACATGATTTTGGACAATGTTCATGGAATTCAGCTTAAAACGTACTTGCAGACTTGAAAACCCTTGCCTATTGTAGAGCGCGCCTCCTACTTCCAGTGCTGAACGAAAACCCATGATTTTGGACCCTGTTTTCATGCGAAAAGGCTAAAAGAAATGTTTCACGTTTGTTACACTCAAACAGTGTCTCCTCTCATATGCTGAACTGGTCGCATTGTGGATTTTGGATAAAACATGATTTTGGACAATGTTCATGGAACTCAGCTTAAAACGTACTTGCAGACTTGAAAACCCTTGCCTATTGTAGAGCGCGCCTCCTACTTCCACTGCTGAATGAAAACCCATGATTTTGGACCCTGTTTTCATGCGAAAAGGCTAAAATAAATGTTTCACGTTTGTTACACTCAAACAGTGTCTCCTCTCATATGCTGAACTGGTCGCATTGTGGATTTTGGATAAAACATGATTTTGGACAATGTTCATGGAACTCAGCTTAAAACGTACTTGCAGACTTGAAAACCCTTGCCTATTGTAGAGCGCGCCTCCTACTTCCACTGCTGAATGAAAACCCATGATTTTGGACCCTGTTTTCATGCGAAAGGGCTAAAAGAAATGTTTCACGTTTGTTACACTCAAACAGTGTCTCCTCTCATATGCTGAACTGGTCGCATTGTGGATTTTGGTTAAAACATGATTTTGGACAATGTTCATGGAATTCAGCTTAAAACGTACTTGCAGACTTGAAAACCCTTGCCTATTGTAGAGCGCGCCTCCTACTTCCACTGCTGAACGAAAACCCATGATTTTGGACCCTGTTTTCATGCGAAAAGGCTAAAAGAAATGTTTCACGTTTGTTACACTCAAACAGTGTCTCCTGTCATATGCTGAACTGGTCGCATTGTGGATTTTGGTTAAAACATGATTTTGGACAATGTTCATGGAACTCAGCTTAAAACGTACTTGCAGACTTGAAAACCCTTGCCTATTGTAGAGCGCGCCTCCTACTTCCAGTGCTGAACGAAAACCCATGATTTTGGACCCTGTTTTCATGCGAAAAGGCTAAAAGAAATGTTTCACGTTTGTTACACTCAAACAGTGTCTCCTCTCATATGCTGAACTGGTCGCATTGTGGATTTTGGATAAAACATGATTTTGGACAATGTTCATGGAACTCAGCTTAAAACGTACTTGCAGACTTGAAAACCCTTGCCTATTGTAGAGCGCGCCTCCTACTTCCACTGCTGAATGAAAACCCATGATTTTGGACCCTGTTTTCATGCAAAAAGGCTAAAAGAAATGTTTCACGTTTGTTACACTCAAACAGTGTCTCCTCTCATATGCTGAACTGGTCGCATTGTGAATTTTGGTTAAAACATGATTTTGGACAATGTTCATGGAACTCAGCTTAAAACGTACTTGCAGACTTGAAAACCCTTGCCTATTGTAGAGCGCGCCTCCTACTTCCACTGCTGAATGAAAACCCATGATTTTGGACCCTGTTTTCATGCGAAAGGGCTAAAAGAAATGTTTCACGTTTGTTACACTCAAACAGTGTCTCCTCTCATATGCTGAACTGGTCGCATTGTGGATTTTGGTTAAAACATGATTTTGGACAATGTTCATGGAATTCAGCTTAAAACGTACTTGCAGACTTGAAAACCCTTGCCTATTGTAGAGCGCGCCTCCTACTTCCAGTGCTGAACGAAAACCCATGATTTTGGACCCTGTTTTCATGCGAAAAGGCTAAAAGAAATGTTTCACGTTTGTTACACTCAAACAGTGTCTCCTCTCATATGCTGAACTGGTCGCATTGTGGATTTTGGATAAAACATGATTTTGGACAATGTTCATGGAACTCAGCTTAAAACGTACTTGCAGACTTGAAAACCCTTGCCTATTGTAGAGCGCGCCTCCTACTTCCACTGCTGAATGAAAACCCATGATTTTGGACCCTGTTTTCATGCAAAAAGGCTAAAAGAAATGTTTCACGTTTGTTACACTCAAACAGTGTCTCCTCTCATATGCTGAACTGGTCGCATTGTGGATTTTGGTTAAAACATGATTTTGGACAATGTTCATGGAACTCAGCTGAAAACGTACTTGCAGACTTGAAAACCCTTGCCTATTGTAGAGCGCGCCTCCTACTTCCACTGCTGAACGAAAACCCATGATTTTGGACCCTGTTTTCATGCGAAAAGGCTAAAAGAAATGTTTCACGTTTGTTACACTCAAACAGTGTCTCCTGTCATATGCTGAACTGGTCGCATTGTGGATTTTGGTTAAAACATGATTTTGGACAATGTTCATGGAACTCAGCTGAAAACGTACTTGCAGACTTGAAAACCCTTGCCTATTGTAGAGCGCGCCTCCTACTTCCAGTGCTGAACGAAAACCCATGACTTTGGACCCTGTTTTCATGCGAAAAGGCTAAAAGAAATGTTTCACGTTTGTTACACTCAAACAGTGTCTCCTCTCATATGCTGAACTGGTCGCATTGTGGATTTTGGATAAAACGATTTTGGACAATGTTCATGGAACTCAGCTTAAAACGTACTTGCAGACTTGAAAACCCTTGCCTATTGTAGAGCGCGCCTCCTACTTCCACTGCTGAATGAAAACCCATGATTTTGGACCCTGTTTTCATGCAAAAAGGCTAAAAGAAATGTTTCACGTTTGTTACACTCAAACAGTGTCTCCTCTCATATGCTGAACTGGTCGCATTGTGGATTTTGGATAAAACATGATTTTGGACAATGTTCATGGAACTCAGCTGAAAACGTACTTGCAGACTTGAAAACCCTTGCCTATTGTAGAGCGCGCCTCCTACTTCCAACTGCTGAACGAAAACCCATGATTTTGGACCCTGTTTTCATGCAAAAAGGCTAAAAGAAATGTTTCACGTTTGTTACACTCAAACAGTGTCTCCTGTCTATGCTGATCTGGTCGCAATGTGGATTTGGCCTAAAACATGATTTTGGACAATGTTCATGGAACTCAGCTTAAAACGTACTTGCAGACTTGAAAACCCTTGCCTATTGTAGAGCGCGCCTCCTACTTCCAGTGCTGAACGAAAACCCATGATTTTGGACCCTGTTTTCATGCAAAAAGGCTAAAAGAAATGTTTCACGTTTGTTACACTCAAACAGTGTCTCCTCTCATATGCTGAACTGGTCGCATTGTGGATTTTGGTTAAAACATGATTTTGGACAATGTTCATGGAACTCAGCTTAAAACGTACTTGCAGACTTGAAAACCCTTGCCTATTGTAGAGCGCGCCTCCTACTTCCACTGCTGAATGAAAACCCATGATTTTGGACCCTGTTTTCATGCAAAAAGGCTAAAAGAAATGTTTCACGTTTGTTACACTCAAACAGTGTCTCCTCTCATATGCTGAACTGTTCGCATTGTGGATTTTGGTTAAAACACGATTTTGGACAATGTTCATGGAACTCAGCTGAAAACGTACTTGCAGACTTGAAAACCCTTGCCTATTGTAGAGCGCGCCTCCTACTTCCACTGCTGAATGAAAACCCATGATTTTGGACCCTGTTTTCATGCAAAAAGGCTAAAAGAAATGTTTCACGTTTGTTACACTCAAACAGTGTCTCCTCTCATATGCTGAACTGGTCGCATTGTGGATTTTGGATAAAACATGATTTTGGACAATGTTCATGGAACTCAGCTTAAAACGTACTTGCAGACTTGAAAACCCTTGCCTATTGTAGAGCGCGCCTCCTACTTCCACTGCTGAACGAAAACCCATGATTTTGGACCCTGTTTTCATGCGAAAAGGCTAAAAGAAATGTTTCACGTTTGTTACACTCAAACAGTGTCTCCTCTCATATGCTGAACTGGTCGCATTGTGGATTTTGGATAAAACATGATTTTGGACAATGTTCATGGAACTCAGCTGAAAACGTACTTGCAGACTTGAAAACCCTTGCCTATTGTAGAGCGCGCCTCCTACTTCCAGTGCTGAACGAAAACCCATGACTTTGGACCCTGTTTTCATGCGAAAAGGCTAAAAGAAATGTTTCACGTTTGTTACACTCAAACAGTGTCTCCTCTCATATGCTGAACTGGTCGCATTGTGGATTTTGGATAAAACCATTTTGGACAATGTTCATGGAACTCAGCTTAAAACGTACTTGCAGACTTGAAAACCCTTGCCTATTGTAGAGCGCGCCTCCTACTTCCACTGCTGAATGAAAACCCATGATTTTGGACCCTGTTTTCATGCAAAAAGGCTAAAAGAAATGTTTCACGTTTGTTACACTCAAACAGTGTCTCCTCTCATATGCTGAACTGGTCGCATTGTGGATTTTGGATAAAACATGATTTTGGACAATGTTCATGGAACTCAGCTGAAAACGTACTTGCAGACTTGAAAACCCTTGCCTATTGTAGAGCGCGCCTCCTACTTCCAACTGCTGAACGAAAACCCATGATTTTGGACCCTGTTTTCATGCAAAAAGGCTAAAAGAAATGTTTCACGTTTGTTACACTCAAACAGTGTCTCCTGTCTATGCTGATCTGGTCGCAATGTGGATTTGGCCTAAAACATGATTTTGGACAATGTTCATGGAACTCAGCTTAAAACGTACTTGCAGACTTGAAAACCCTTGCCTATTGTAGAGCGCGCCTCCTACTTCCAGTGCTGAACGAAAACCCATGATTTTGGACCCTGTTTTCATGCAAAAAGGCTAAAAGAAATGTTTCACGTTTGTTACACTCAAACAGTGTCTCCTCTCATATGCTGAACTGGTCGCATTGTGGATTTTGGTTAAAACATGATTTTGGACAATGTTCATGGAACTCAGCTTAAAACGTACTTGCAGACTTGAAAACCCTTGCCTATTGTAGAGCGCGCCTCCTACTTCCACTGCTGAATGAAAACCCATGATTTTGGACCCTGTTTTCATGCAAAAAGGCTAAAAGAAATGTTTCACGTTTGTTACACTCAAACAGTGTCTCCTCTCATATGCTGAACTGTTCGCATTGTGGATTTTGGTTAAAACATGATTTTGGACAATGTTCATGGAACTCAGCTGAAAACGTACTTGCAGACTTGAAAACCCTTGCCTATTGTAGAGCGCGCCTCCTACTTCCACTGCTGAATGAAAACCCATGATTTTGGACCCTGTTTTCATGCAAAAAGGCTAAAAGAAATGTTTCACGTTTGTTACACTCAAACAGTGTCTCCTCTCATATGCTGAACTGGTCGCATTGTGGATTTTGGATAAAACATGATTTTGGACAATGTTCATGGAACTCAGCTTAAAACGTACTTGCAGACTTGAAAACCCTTGCCTATTGTAGAGCGCGCCTCCTACTTCCAGTGCTGAACGAAAACCCATGATTTTGGACCCTGTTTTCATGCGAAAAGGCTAAAAGAAATGTTTCACGTTTGTTACACTCAAACAGTGTCTCCTCTCATATGCTGAACTGGTCGCATTGTGGATTTTGGATAAAACATGATTTTGGACAATGTTCATGGAACTCAGCTTAAAACGTACTTGCAGACTTGAAAACCCTTGCCTATTGTAGAGCGCGCCTCCTACTTCCACTGCTGAATGAAAACCCATGATTTTGGACCCTGTTTTCATGCAAAAAGGCTAAAAGAAATGTTTCACGTTTGTTACACTCAAACAGTGTCTCCTCTCATATGCTGAACTGGTCGCATTGTGAATTTTGGTTAAAACATGATTTTGGACAATGTTCATGGAACTCAGCTTAAAACGTACTTGCAGACTTGAAAACCCTTGCCTATTGTAGAGCGCGCCTCCTACTTCCACTGCTGAATGAAAACCCATGATTTTGGACCCTGTTTTCATGCGAAAGGGCTAAAAGAAATGTTTCACGTTTGTTACACTCAAACAGTGTCTCCTCTCATATGCTGAACTGGTCGCATTGTGGATTTTGGTTAAAACATGATTTTGGACAATGTTCATGGAATTCAGCTTAAAACGTACTTGCAGACTTGAAAACCCTTGCCTATTGTAGAGCGCGCCTCCTACTTCCAGTGCTGAACGAAAACCCATGATTTTGGACCCTGTTTTCATGCGAAAAGGCTAAAAGAAATGTTTCACGTTTGTTACACTCAAACAGTGTCTCCTCTCATATGCTGAACTGGTCGCATTGTGGATTTTGGATAAAACATGATTTTGGACAATGTTCATGGAACTCAGCTTAAAACGTACTTGCAGACTTGAAAACCCTTGCCTATTGTAGAGCGCGCCTCCTACTTCCACTGCTGAATGAAAACCCATGATTTTGGACCCTGTTTTCATGCAAAAAGGCTAAAAGAAATGTTTCACGTTTGTTACACTCAAACAGTGTCTCCTCTCATATGCTGAACTGGTCGCATTGTGGATTTTGGTTAAAACATGATTTTGGACAATGTTCATGGAACTCAGCTGAAAACGTACTTGCAGACTTGAAAACCCTTGCCTATTGTAGAGCGCGCCTCCTACTTCCACTGCTGAACGAAAACCCATGATTTTGGACCCTGTTTTCATGCGAAAAGGCTAAAAGAAATGTTTCACGTTTGTTACACTCAAACAGTGTCTCCTGTCATATGCTGAACTGGTCGCATTGTGGATTTTGGTTAAAACATGATTTTGGACAATGTTCATGGAACTCAGCTGAAAACGTACTTGCAGACTTGAAAACCCTTGCCTATTGTAGAGCGCGCCTCCTACTTCCAGTGCTGAACGAAAACCCATGATTTTGGACCCTGTTTTCATGCGAAAAGGCTAAAAGAAATGTTTCACGTTTGTTACACTCAAACAGTGTCTCCTCTCATATGCTGAACTGGTCGCATTGTGGATTTTGGATAAAACGATTTTGGACAATGTTCATGGAACTCAGCTTAAAACGTACTTGCAGACTTGAAAACCCTTGCCTATTGTAGAGCGCGCCTCCTACTTCCACTGCTGAATGAAAACCCATGATTTTGGACCCTGTTTTCATGCAAAAAGGCTAAAAGAAATGTTTCACGTTTGTTACACTCAAACAGTGTCTCCTCTCATATGCTGAACTGGTCGCATTGTGGATTTTGGATAAAACATGATTTTGGACAATGTTCATGGAACTCAGCTTAAAACGTACTTGCAGACTTGAAAACCCTTGCCTATTGTAGAGCGCGCCTCCTACTTCCACTGCTGAATGAAAACCCATGATTTTGGACCCTGTTTTCATGCAAAAAGGCTAAAAGAAATGTTTCACGTTTGTTACACTCAAACAGTGTCTCCTCTCATATGCTGAACTGGTCGCATTGTGGATTTTGGATAAAACATGATTTTGGACAATGTTCATGGAACTCAGCTGAAAACGTACTTGCAGACTTGAAAACCCTTGCCTATTGTAGAGCGCGCCTCCTACTTCCAACTGCTGAACGAAAACCCATGATTTTGGACCCTGTTTTCATGCAAAAAGGCTAAAAGAAATGTTTCACGTTTGTTACACTCAAACAGTGTCTCCTGTCTATGCTGATCTGGTCGCAATGTGGATTTGGCCTAAAACATGATTTTGGACAATGTTCATGGAACTCAGCTTAAAACGTACTTGCAGACTTGAAAACCCTTGCCTATTGTAGAGCGCGCCTCCTACTTCCAGTGCTGAACGAAAACCCATGATTTTGGACCCTGTTTTCATGCAAAAAGGCTAAAAGAAATGTTTCACGTTTGTTACACTCAAACAGTGTCTCCTCTCATATGCTGAACTGGTCGCATTGTGGATTTTGGTTAAAACATGATTTTGGACAATGTTCATGGAACTCAGCTTAAAACGTACTTGCAGACTTGAAAACCCTTGCCTATTGTAGAGCGCGCCTCCTACTTCCACTGCTGAATGAAAACCCATGATTTTGGACCCTGTTTTCATGCAAAAAGGCTAAAAGAAATGTTTCACGTTTGTTACACTCAAACAGTGTCTCCTCTCATATGCTGAACTGTTCGCATTGTGGATTTTGGTTAAAACATGATTTTGGACAATGTTCATGGAACTCAGCTGAAAACGTACTTGCAGACTTGAAAACCCTTGCCTATTGTAGAGCGCGCCTCCTACTTCCACTGCTGAATGAAAACCCATGATTTTGGACCCTGTTTTCATGCAAAAAGGCTAAAAGAAATGTTTCACGTTTGTTACACTCAAACAGTGTCTCCTCTCATATGCTGAACTGGTCGCATTGTGGATTTTGGATAAAACATGATTTTGGACAATGTTCATGGAACTCAGCTTAAAACGTACTTGCAGACTTGAAAACCCTTGCCTATTGTAGAGCGCGCCTCCTACTTCCAGTGCTGAACGAAAACCCATGATTTTGGACCCTGTTTTCATGCGAAAAGGCTAAAAGAAATGTTTCACGTTTGTTACACTCAAACAGTGTCTCCTCTCATATGCTGAACTGGTCGCATTGTGGATTTTGGATAAAACATGATTTTGGACAATGTTCATGGAACTCAGCTTAAAACGTACTTGCAGACTTGAAAACCCTTGCCTATTGTAGAGCGCGCCTCCTACTTCCACTGCTGAATGAAAACCCATGATTTTGGACCCTGTTTTCATGCAAAAAGGCTAAAAGAAATGTTTCACGTTTGTTACACTCAAACAGTGTCTCCTCTCATATGCTGAACTGGTCGCATTGTGAATTTTGGTTAAAACATGATTTTGGACAATGTTCATGGAACTCAGCTTAAAACGTACTTGCAGACTTGAAAACCCTTGCCTATTGTAGAGCGCGCCTCCTACTTCCACTGCTGAATGAAAACCCATGATTTTGGACCCTGTTTTCATGCGAAAGGGCTAAAAGAAATGTTTCACGTTTGTTACACTCAAACAGTGTCTCCTCTCATATGCTGAACTGGTCGCATTGTGGATTTTGGTTAAAACATGATTTTGGACAATGTTCATGGAATTCAGCTTAAAACGTACTTGCAGACTTGAAAACCCTTGCCTATTGTAGAGCGCGCCTCCTACTTCCAGTGCTGAACGAAAACCCATGATTTTGGACCCTGTTTTCATGCGAAAAGGCTAAAAGAAATGTTTCACGTTTGTTACACTCAAACAGTGTCTCCTCTCATATGCTGAACTGGTCGCATTGTGGATTTTGGATAAAACGATTTTGGACAATGTTCATGGAACTCAGCTTAAAACGTACTTGCAGACTTGAAAACCCTTGCCTATTGTAGAGCGCGCCTCCTACTTCCACTGCTGAATGAAAACCCATGATTTTGGACCCTGTTTTCATGCAAAAAGGCTAAAAGAAATGTTTCACGTTTGTTACACTCAAACAGTGTCTCCTCTCATATGCTGAACTGGTCGCATTGTGGATTTTGGATAAAACATGATTTTGGACAATGTTCATGGAACTCAGCTTAAAACGTACTTGCAGACTTGAAAACCCTTGCCTATTGTAGAGCGCGCCTCCTACTTCCACTGCTGAATGAAAACCCATGATTTTGGACCCTGTTTTCATGCAAAAAGGCTAAAAGAAATGTTTCACGTTTGTTACACTCAAACAGTGTCTCCTCTCATATGCTGAACTGGTCGCATTGTGAATTTTGGTTAAAACATGATTTTGGACAATGTTCATGGAACTCAGCTTAAAACGTACTTGCAGACTTGAAAACCCTTGCCTATTGTAGAGCGCGCCTCCTACTTCCACTGCTGAATGAAAACCCATGATTTTGGACCCTGTTTTCATGCGAAAGGGCTAAAAGAAATGTTTCACGTTTGTTACACTCAAACAGTGTCTCCTCTCATATGCTGAACTGGTCGCATTGTGGATTTTGGTTAAAACATGATTTTGGACAATGTTCATGGAATTCAGCTTAAAACGTACTTGCAGACTTGAAAACCCTTGCCTATTGTAGAGCGCGCCTCCTACTTCCAGTGCTGAACGAAAACCCATGATTTTGGACCCTGTTTTCATGCGAAAAGGCTAAAAGAAATGTTTCACGTTTGTTACACTCAAACAGTGTCTCCTCTCATATGCTGAACTGGTCGCATTGTGGATTTTGGATAAAACATGATTTTGGACAATGTTCATGGAACTCAGCTTAAAACGTACTTGCAGACTTGAAAACCCTTGCCTATTGTAGAGCGCGCCTCCTACTTCCACTGCTGAATGAAAACCCATGATTTTGGACCCTGTTTTCATGCAAAAAGGCTAAAAGAAATGTTTCACGTTTGTTACACTCAAACAGTGTCTCCTCTCATATGCTGAACTGGTCGCATTGTGGATTTTGGATAAAACATGATTTTGGACAATGTTCATGGAACTCAGCTGAAAACGTACTTGCAGACTTGAAAACCCTTGCCTATTGTAGAGCGCGCCTCCTACTTCCAACTGCTGAACGAAAACCCATGATTTTGGACCCTGTTTTCATGCAAAAAGGCTAAAAGAAATGTTTCACGTTTGTTACACTCAAACAGTGTCTCCTGTCTATGCTGATCTGGTCGCAATGTGGATTTGGCCTAAAACATGATTTTGGACAATGTTCATGGAACTCAGCTTAAAACGTACTTGCAGACTTGAAAACCCTTGCCTATTGTAGAGCGCGCCTCCTACTTCCAGTGCTGAACGAAAACCCATGATTTTGGACCCTGTTTTCATGCAAAAAGGCTAAAAGAAATGTTTCACGTTTGTTACACTCAAACAGTGTCTCCTCTCATATGCTGAACTGGTCGCATTGTGGATTTTGGTTAAAACATGATTTTGGACAATGTTCATGGAACTCAGCTTAAAACGTACTTGCAGACTTGAAAACCCTTGCCTATTGTAGAGCGCGCCTCCTACTTCCACTGCTGAATGAAAACCCATGATTTTGGACCCTGTTTTCATGCAAAAAGGCTAAAAGAAATGTTTCACGTTTGTTACACTCAAACAGTGTCTCCTCTCATATGCTGAACTGGTCGCATTGTGGATTTTGGATAAAACATGATTTTGGACAATGTTCATGGAACTCAGCTTAAAACGTACTTGCAGACTTGAAAACCCTTGCCTATTGTAGAGCGCGCCTCCTACTTCCAGTGCTGAACGAAAACCCATGATTTTGGACCCTGTTTTCATGCGAAAAGGCTAAAAGAAATGTTTCACGTTTGTTACACTCAAACAGTGTCTCCTCTCATATGCTGAACTGGTCGCATTGTGGATTTTGGATAAAACATGATTTTGGACAATGTTCATGGAACTCAGCTTAAAACGTACTTGCAGACTTGAAAACCCTTGCCTATTGTAGAGCGCGCCTCCTACTTCCACTGCTGAATGAAAACCCATGATTTTGGACCCTGTTTTCATGCAAAAAGGCTAAAAGAAATGTTTCACGTTTGTTACACTCAAACAGTGTCTCCTCTCATATGCTGAACTGGTCGCATTGTGAATTTTGGTTAAAACATGATTTTGGACAATGTTCATGGAACTCAGCTTAAAACGTACTTGCAGACTTGAAAACCCTTGCCTATTGTAGAGCGCGCCTCCTACTTCCACTGCTGAATGAAAACCCATGATTTTGGACCCTGTTTTCATGCGAAAGGGCTAAAAGAAATGTTTCACGTTTGTTACACTCAAACAGTGTCTCCTCTCATATGCTGAACTGGTCGCATTGTGGATTTTGGTTAAAACATGATTTTGGACAATGTTCATGGAATTCAGCTTAAAACGTACTTGCAGACTTGAAAACCCTTGCCTATTGTAGAGCGCGCCTCCTACTTCCAGTGCTGAACGAAAACCCATGATTTTGGACCCTGTTTTCATGCGAAAAGGCTAAAAGAAATGTTTCACGTTTGTTACACTCAAACAGTGTCTCCTCTCATATGCTGAACTGGTCGCATTGTGGATTTTGGATAAAACGATTTTGGACAATGTTCATGGAACTCAGCTTAAAACGTACTTGCAGACTTGAAAACCCTTGCCTATTGTAGAGCGCGCCTCCTACTTCCACTGCTGAATGAAAACCCATGATTTTGGACCCTGTTTTCATGCAAAAAGGCTAAAAGAAATGTTTCACGTTTGTTACACTCAAACAGTGTCTCCTCTCATATGCTGAACTGGTCGCATTGTGGATTTTGGATAAAACATGATTTTGGACAATGTTCATGGAACTCAGCTTAAAACGTACTTGCAGACTTGAAAACCCTTGCCTATTGTAGAGCGCGCCTCCTACTTCCACTGCTGAATGAAAACCCATGATTTTGGACCCTGTTTTCATGCAAAAAGGCTAAAAGAAATGTTTCACGTTTGTTACACTCAAACAGTGTCTCCTCTCATATGCTGAACTGGTCGCATTGTGAATTTTGGTTAAAACATGATTTTGGACAATGTTCATGGAACTCAGCTTAAAACGTACTTGCAGACTTGAAAACCCTTGCCTATTGTAGAGCGCGCCTCCTACTTCCACTGCTGAATGAAAACCCATGATTTTGGACCCTGTTTTCATGCGAAAGGGCTAAAAGAAATGTTTCACGTTTGTTACACTCAAACAGTGTCTCCTCTCATATGCTGAACTGGTCGCATTGTGGATTTTGGTTAAAACATGATTTTGGACAATGTTCATGGAATTCAGCTTAAAACGTACTTGCAGACTTGAAAACCCTTGCCTATTGTAGAGCGCGCCTCCTACTTCCAGTGCTGAACGAAAACCCATGATTTTGGACCCTGTTTTCATGCGAAAAGGCTAAAAGAAATGTTTCACGTTTGTTACACTCAAACAGTGTCTCCTCTCATATGCTGAACTGGTCGCATTGTGGATTTTGGATAAAACATGATTTTGGACAATGTTCATGGAACTCAGCTTAAAACGTACTTGCAGACTTGAAAACCCTTGCCTATTGTAGAGCGCGCCTCCTACTTCCACTGCTGAATGAAAACCCATGATTTTGGACCCTGTTTTCATGCAAAAAGGCTAAAAGAAATGTTTCACGTTTGTTACACTCAAACAGTGTCTCCTCTCATATGCTGAACTGGTCGCATTGTGGATTTTGGATAAAACATGATTTTGGACAATGTTCATGGAACTCAGCTGAAAACGTACTTGCAGACTTGAAAACCCTTGCCTATTGTAGAGCGCGCCTCCTACTTCCAACTGCTGAACGAAAACCCATGATTTTGGACCCTGTTTTCATGCAAAAAGGCTAAAAGAAATGTTTCACGTTTGTTACACTCAAACAGTGTCTCCTGTCTATGCTGATCTGGTCGCAATGTGGATTTGGCCTAAAACATGATTTTGGACAATGTTCATGGAACTCAGCTTAAAACGTACTTGCAGACTTGAAAACCCTTGCCTATTGTAGAGCGCGCCTCCTACTTCCAGTGCTGAACGAAAACCCATGATTTTGGACCCTGTTTTCATGCAAAAAGGCTAAAAGAAATGTTTCACGTTTGTTACACTCAAACAGTGTCTCCTCTCATATGCTGAACTGGTCGCATTGTGGATTTTGGTTAAAACATGATTTTGGACAATGTTCATGGAACTCAGCTTAAAACGTACTTGCAGACTTGAAAACCCTTGCCTATTGTAGAGCGCGCCTCCTACTTCCACTGCTGAATGAAAACCCATGATTTTGGACCCTGTTTTCATGCAAAAAGGCTAAAAGAAATGTTTCACGTTTGTTACACTCAAACAGTGTCTCCTCTCATATGCTGAACTGTTCGCATTGTGGATTTTGGTTAAAACATGATTTTGGACAATGTTCATGGAACTCAGCTGAAAACGTACTTGCAGACTTGAAAACCCTTGCCTATTGTAGAGCGCGCCTCCTACTTCCACTGCTGAATGAAAACCCATGATTTTGGACCCTGTTTTCATGCAAAAAGGCTAAAAGAAATGTTTCACGTTTGTTACACTCAAACAGTGTCTCCTCTCATATGCTGAACTGGTCGCATTGTGGATTTTGGATAAAACATGATTTTGGACAATGTTCATGGAACTCAGCTTAAAACGTACTTGCAGACTTGAAAACCCTTGCCTATTGTAGAGCGCGCCTCCTACTTCCACTGCTGAATGAAAACCCATGATTTTGGACCCTGTTTTCATGCAAAAAGGCTAAAAGAAATGTTTCACGTTTGTTACACTCAAACAGTGTCTCCTCTCATATGCTGAACTGTTCGCATTGTGGATTTTGGTTAAAACATGATTTTGGACAATGTTCATGGAACTCAGCTGAAAACGTACTTGCAGACTTGAAAACCCTTGCCTATTGTAGAGCGCGCCTCCTACTTCCACTGCTGAATGAAAACCCATGATTTTGGACCCTGTTTTCATGCAAAAAGGCTAAAAGAAATGTTTCACGTTTGTTACACTCAAACAGTGTCTCCTCTCATATGCTGAACTGTTCGCATTGTGGATTTTGGTTAAAACATGATTTTGGACAATGTTCATGGAACTCAGCTGAAAACGTACTTGCAGACTTGAAAACCCTTGCCTATTGTAGAGCGCGCCTCCTACTTCCACTGCTGAACGAAAACCCATGATTTTGGACCCTGTTTTCATGCGAAAAGGCTAAAAGAAATGTTTCACGTTTGTTACACTCAAACAGTGTCTCCTCTCATATGCTGAACTGGTCGCATTGTGGATTTTGGATAAAACGATTTTGGACAATGTTCATGGAACTCAGCTTAAAACGTACTTGCAGACTTGAAAACCCTTGCCTATTGTAGAGCGCGCCTCCTACTTCCACTGCTGAATGAAAACCCATGATTTTGGACCCTGTTTTCATGCAAAAAGGCTAAAAGAAATGTTTCACGTTTGTTACACTCAAACAGTGTCTCCTCTCATATGCTGAACTGGTCGCATTGTGGATTTTGGATAAAACATGATTTTGGACAATGTTCATGGAACTCAGCTGAAAACGTACTTGCAGACTTGAAAACCCTTGCCTATTGTAGAGCGCGCCTCCTACTTCCAACTGCTGAACGAAAACCCATGATTTTGGACCCTGTTTTCATGCAAAAAGGCTAAAAGAAATGTTTCACGTTTGTTACACTCAAACAGTGTCTCCTGTCTATGCTGATCTGGTCGCAATGTGGATTTGGCCTAAAACATGATTTTGGACAATGTTCATGGAACTCAGCTTAAAACGTACTTGCAGACTTGAAAACCCTTGCCTATTGTAGAGCGCGCCTCCTACTTCCACTGCTGAATGAAAACCCATGATTTTGGACCCTGTTTTCATGCAAAAAGGCTAAAAGAAATGTTTCACGTTTGTTACACTCAAACAGTGTCTCCTCTCATATGCTGAACTGGTCGCATTGTGGATTTTGGATAAAACATGATTTTGGACAATGTTCATGGAACTCAGCTGAAAACGTACTTGCAGACTTGAAAACCCTTGCCTATTGTAGAGCGCGCCTCCTACTTCCAACTGCTGAACGAAAACCCATGATTTTGGACCCTGTTTTCATGCAAAAAGGCTAAAAGAAATGTTTCACGTTTGTTACACTCAAACAGTGTCTCCTGTCTATGCTGATCTGGTCGCAATGTGGATTTGGCCTAAAACATGATTTTGGACAATGTTCATGGAACTCAGCTTAAAACGTACTTGCAGACTTGAAAACCCTTGCCTATTGTAGAGCGCGCCTCCTACTTCCAGTGCTGAACGAAAACCCATGATTTTGGACCCTGTTTTCATGCAAAAAGGCTAAAAGAAATGTTTCACGTTTGTTACACTCAAACAGTGTCTCCTCTCATATGCTGAACTGGTCGCATTGTGGATTTTGGTTAAAACATGATTTTGGACAATGTTCATGGAACTCAGCTGAAAACGTACTTGCAGACTTGAAAACCCTTGCCTATTGTAGAGCGCGCCTCCTACTTCCACTGCTGAACGAAAACCCATGATTTTGGACCCTGTTTTCATGCGAAAAGGCTAAAAGAAATGTTTCACGTTTGTTACACTCAAACAGTGTCTCCTCTCATATGCTGAACTGGTCGCATTGTGGATTTTGGATAAAACGATTTTGGACAATGTTCATGGAACTCAGCTTAAAACGTACTTGCAGACTTGAAAACCCTTGCCTATTGTAGAGCGCGCCTCCTACTTCCACTGCTGAATGAAAACCCATGATTTTGGACCCTGTTTTCATGCAAAAAGGCTAAAAGAAATGTTTCACGTTTGTTACACTCAAACAGTGTCTCCTCTCATATGCTGAACTGGTCGCATTGTGGATTTTGGATAAAACATGATTTTGGACAATGTTCATGGAACTCAGCTGAAAACGTACTTGCAGACTTGAAAACCCTTGCCTATTGTAGAGCGCGCCTCCTACTTCCAACTGCTGAACGAAAACCCATGATTTTGGACCCTGTTTTCATGCAAAAAGGCTAAAAGAAATGTTTCACGTTTGTTACACTCAAACAGTGTCTCCTCTCATATGCTGAACTGGTCGCATTGTGGATTTTGGTTAAAACATGATTTTGGACAATGTTCATGGAACTCAGCTTAAAACGTACTTGCAGACTTGAAAACCCTTGCCTATTGTAGAGCGCGCCTCCTACTTCCACTGCTGAATGAAAACCCATGATTTTGGACCCTGTTTTCATGCAAAAAGGCTAAAAGAAATGTTTCACGTTTGTTACACTCAAACAGTGTCTCCTCTCATATGCTGAACTGTTCGCATTGTGGATTTTGGTTAAAACATGATTTTGGACAATGTTCATGGAACTCAGCTTAAAACGTACTTGCAGACTTGAAAACCCTTGCCTATTGTAGAGCGCGCCTCCTACTTCCACTGCTGAATGAAAACCCATGATTTTGGACCCTGTTTTCATGCAAAAAGGCTAAAAGAAATGTTTCACGTTTGTTACACTCAAACAGTGTCTCCTCTCATATGCTGAACTGGTCGCATTGTGAATTTTGGTTAAAACATGATTTTGGACAATGTTCATGGAACTCAGCTTAAAACGTACTTGCAGACTTGAAAACCCTTGCCTATTGTAGAGCGCGCCTCCTACTTCCACTGCTGAATGAAAACCCATGATTTTGGACCCTGTTTTCATGCGAAAGGGCTAAAAGAAATGTTTCACGTTTGTTACACTCAAACAGTGTCTCCTCTCATATGCTGAACTGGTCGCATTGTGGATTTTGGTTAAAACATGATTTTGGACAATGTTCATGGAATTCAGCTTAAAACGTACTTGCAGACTTGAAAACCCTTGCCTATTGTAGAGCGCGCCTCCTACTTCCAGTGCTGAACGAAAACCCATGATTTTGGACCCTGTTTTCATGCGAAAAGGCTAAAAGAAATGTTTCACGTTTGTTACACTCAAACAGTGTCTCCTCTCATATGCTGAACTGGTCGCATTGTGGATTTTGGATAAAACATGATTTTGGACAATGTTCATGGAACTCAGCTTAAAACGTACTTGCAGACTTGAAAACCCTTGCCTATTGTAGAGCGCGCCTCCTACTTCCACTGCTGAATGAAAACCCATGATTTTGGACCCTGTTTTCATGCAAAAAGGCTAAAAGAAATGTTTCACGTTTGTTACACTCAAACAGTGTCTCCTCTCATATGCTGAACTGGTCGCATTGTGGATTTTGGTTAAAACATGATTTTGGACAATGTTCATGGAACTCAGCTGAAAACGTACTTGCAGACTTGAAAACCCTTGCCTATTGTAGAGCGCGCCTCCTACTTCCACTGCTGAACGAAAACCCATGATTTTGGACCCTGTTTTCATGCGAAAAGGCTAAAAGAAATGTTTCACGTTTGTTACACTCAAACAGTGTCTCCTGTCATATGCTGAACTGGTCGCATTGTGGATTTTGGTTAAAACATGATTTTGGACAATGTTCATGGAACTCAGCTGAAAACGTACTTGCAGACTTGAAAACCCTTGCCTATTGTAGAGCGCGCCTCCTACTTCCAGTGCTGAACGAAAACCCATGATTTTGGACCCTGTTTTCATGCGAAAAGGCTAAAAGAAATGTTTAACGTTTGTTACACTCAAACAGTGTCTCCTCTCATATGCTGAACTGGTCGCATTGTGGATTTTGGATAAAACGATTTTGGACAATGTTCATGGAACTCAGCTTAAAACGTACTTGCAGACTTGAAAACCCTTGCCTATTGTAGAGCGCGCCTCCTACTTCCACTGCTGAATGAAAACCCATGATTTTGGACCCTGTTTTCATGCAAAAAGGCTAAAAGAAATGTTTCACGTTTGTTACACTCAAACAGTGTCTCCTCTCATATGCTGAACTGGTCGCATTGTGGATTTTGGATAAAACATGATTTTGGACAATGTTCATGGAACTCAGCTGAAAACGTACTTGCAGACTTGAAAACCCTTGCCTATTGTAGAGCGCGCCTCCTACTTCCAACTGCTGAACGAAAACCCATGATTTTGGACCCTGTTTTCATGCAAAAAGGCTAAAAGAAATGTTTCACGTTTGTTACACTCAAACAGTGTCTCCTGTCTATGCTGATCTGGTCGCAATGTGGATTTGGCCTAAAACATGATTTTGGACAATGTTCATGGAACTCAGCTTAAAACGTACTTGCAGACTTGAAAACCCTTGCCTATTGTAGAGCGCGCCTCCTACTTCCAGTGCTGAACGAAAACCCATGATTTTGGACCCTGTTTTCATGCAAAAAGGCTAAAAGAAATGTTTCACGTTTGTTACACTCAAACAGTGTCTCCTCTCATATGCTGAACTGGTCGCATTGTGGATTTTGGTTAAAACATGATTTTGGACAATGTTCATGGAACTCAGCTTAAAACGTACTTGCAGACTTGAAAACCCTTGCCTATTGTAGAGCGCGCCTCCTACTTCCACTGCTGAATGAAAACCCATGATTTTGGACCCTGTTTTCATGCAAAAAGGCTAAAAGAAATGTTTCACGTTTGTTACACTCAAACAGTGTCTCCTCTCATATGCTGAACTGTTCGCATTGTGGATTTTGGTTAAAACATGATTTTGGACAATGTTCATGGAACTCAGCTGAAAACGTACTTGCAGACTTGAAAACCCTTGCCTATTGTAGAGCGCGCCTCCTACTTCCACTGCTGAATGAAAACCCATGATTTTGGACCCTGTTTTCATGCAAAAAGGCTAAAAGAAATGTTTCACGTTTGTTACACTCAAACAGTGTCTCCTCTCATATGCTGAACTGTTCGCATTGTGGATTTTGGTTAAAACATGATTTTGGACAATGTTCATGGAACTCAGCTGAAAACGTACTTGCAGACTTGAAAACCCTTGCCTATTGTAGAGCGCGCCTCCTACTTCCACTGCTGAACGAAAACCCATGATTTTGGACCCTGTTTTCATGCGAAAAGGCTAAAAGAAATGTTTCACGTTTGTTACACTCAAACAGTGTCTCCTCTCATATGCTGAACTGGTCGCATTGTGGATTTTGGATAAAACGATTTTGGACAATGTTCATGGAACTCAGCTTAAAACGTACTTGCAGACTTGAAAACCCTTGCCTATTGTAGAGCGCGCCTCCTACTTCCACTGCTGAATGAAAACCCATGATTTTGGACCCTGTTTTCATGCAAAAAGGCTAAAAGAAATGTTTCACGTTTGTTACACTCAAACAGTGTCTCCTCTCATATGCTGAACTGGTCGCATTGTGGATTTTGGATAAAACATGATTTTGGACAATGTTCATGGAACTCAGCTGAAAACGTACTTGCAGACTTGAAAACCCTTGCCTATTGTAGAGCGCGCCTCCTACTTCCAACTGCTGAACGAAAACCCATGATTTTGGACCCTGTTTTCATGCAAAAAGGCTAAAAGAAATGTTTCACGTTTGTTACACTCAAACAGTGTCTCCTGTCTATGCTGATCTGGTCGCAATGTGGATTTGGCCTAAAACATGATTTTGGACAATGTTCATGGAACTCAGCTTAAAACGTACTTGCAGACTTGAAAACCCTTGCCTATTGTAGAGCGCGCCTCCTACTTCCACTGCTGAATGAAAACCCATGATTTTGGACCCTGTTTTCATGCAAAAAGGCTAAAAGAAATGTTTCACGTTTGTTACACTCAAACAGTGTCTCCTCTCATATGCTGAACTGGTCGCATTGTGGATTTTGGATAAAACATGATTTTGGACAATGTTCATGGAACTCAGCTGAAAACGTACTTGCAGACTTGAAAACCCTTGCCTATTGTAGAGCGCGCCTCCTACTTCCAACTGCTGAACGAAAACCCATGATTTTGGACCCTGTTTTCATGCAAAAAGGCTAAAAGAAATGTTTCACGTTTGTTACACTCAAACAGTGTCTCCTGTCTATGCTGATCTGGTCGCAATGTGGATTTGGCCTAAAACATGATTTTGGACAATGTTCATGGAACTCAGCTTAAAACGTACTTGCAGACTTGAAAACCCTTGCCTATTGTAGAGCGCGCCTCCTACTTCCAGTGCTGAACGAAAACCCATGATTTTGGACCCTGTTTTCATGCAAAAAGGCTAAAAGAAATGTTTCACGTTTGTTACACTCAAACAGTGTCTCCTCTCATATGCTGAACTGGTCGCATTGTGGATTTTGGTTAAAACATGATTTTGGACAATGTTCATGGAACTCAGCTTAAAACGTACTTGCAGACTTGAAAACCCTTGCCTATTGTAGAGCGCGCCTCCTACTTCCACTGCTGAATGAAAACCCATGATTTTGGACCCTGTTTTCATGCAAAAAGGCTAAAAGAAATGTTTCACGTTTGTTACACTCAAACAGTGTCTCCTCTCATATGCTGAACTGTTCGCATTGTGGATTTTGGTTAAAACATGATTTTGGACAATGTTCATGGAACTCAGCTGAAAACGTACTTGCAGACTTGAAAACCCTTGCCTATTGTAGAGCGCGCCTCCTACTTCCACTGCTGAACGAAAACCCATGATTTTGGACCCTGTTTTCATGCGAAAAGGCTAAAAGAAATGTTTCACGTTTGTTACACTCAAACAGTGTCTCCTCTCATATGCTGAACTGGTCGCATTGTGGATTTTGGATAAAACGATTTTGGACAATGTTCATGGAACTCAGCTTAAAACGTACTTGCAGACTTGAAAACCCTTGCCTATTGTAGAGCGCGCCTCCTACTTCCACTGCTGAATGAAAACCCATGATTTTGGACCCTGTTTTCATGCAAAAAGGCTAAAAGAAATGTTTCACGTTTGTTACACTCAAACAGTGTCTCCTCTCATATGCTGAACTGGTCGCATTGTGGATTTTGGATAAAACATGATTTTGGACAATGTTCATGGAACTCAGCTGAAAACGTACTTGCAGACTTGAAAACCCTTGCCTATTGTAGAGCGCGCCTCCTACTTCCAACTGCTGAACGAAAACCCATGATTTTGGACCCTGTTTTCATGCAAAAAGGCTAAAAGAAATGTTTCACGTTTGTTACACTCAAACAGTGTCTCCTCTCATATGCTGAACTGGTCGCATTGTGGATTTTGGTTAAAACATGATTTTGGACAATGTTCATGGAACTCAGCTTAAAACGTACTTGCAGACTTGAAAACCCTTGCCTATTGTAGAGCGCGCCTCCTACTTCCACTGCTGAATGAAAACCCATGATTTTGGACCCTGTTTTCATGCAAAAAGGCTAAAAGAAATGTTTCACGTTTGTTACACTCAAACAGTGTCTCCTCTCATATGCTGAACTGTTCGCATTGTGGATTTTGGTTAAAACATGATTTTGGACAATGTTCATGGAACTCAGCTGAAAACGTACTTGCAGACTTGAAAACCCTTGCCTATTGTAGAGCGCGCCTCCTACTTCCACTGCTGAACGAAAACCCATGATTTTGGACCCTGTTTTCATGCGAAAAGGCTAAAAGAAATGTTTCACGTTTGTTACACTCAAACAGTGTCTCCTCTCATATGCTGAACTGGTCGCAATGTGGATTTGGCCTAAAACATGATTTTGGACAATGTTCATGGAACTCAGCTTAAAACGTACTTGCAGACTTGAAAACCCTTGCCTATTGTAGAGCGCGCCTCCTACTTCCAGTGCTGAACGAAAACCCATGATTTAAAAAATATATTTTTCACGTTTTTTATAAAAAAACTTTGTATCCCTTCATATGCCGAACTAGTTGCATTGTGGATTTTGCATTAAACATGATTTTAGACAATATTCATTGAATTATTTATTTTTTTATTCACATTTGAAAACCCTTGTATGTTATATTCTACATATGTCCTTCTAGTGCTGAACGTTAAAACATATTTTAGACCCTTTTCATGCAAAATTTATAAAAAATATTATTCACGTTTGTTATGAAAAAATTTGTATCCCTTCATATGCCGAACTAGTTGCATTGTGGATTTAGCCTAAAACATGATTTTAGAAAATATTCATAGAATTATTTATTTTTTTAATCACATTTGAAAACCCTTGTATGTTATATTCTACATATGTCCTTCTAGTGCTGAACGTTAAAACATATTTTTGACCCTTTTCATGCAAAATTTTAAAAATATATTTTTCACGTTTAAAAAAAAAAAACTTTGTATCCCTTCATATGCCGAACTAGTTGCATTGTGGATTTTGCATTAAACATGATTTTAGACAATATTCATTGAATTATTTATTTTTTTATTCACATTTGAAAACCCTTGTATGTTATATTCTACATATGTCCTTCTAGTGCTGAACGTTAAAACATATTTTAGACCCTTTTCATGCAAAATTTAAAAAATATATATTTTTCACGTTTTTTATAAAAAAAAATTGTATCCCTTCATATGCCGAACTAGTTGCATTGTGGATTTTGCCTAAAACATGATTTTAGAAAATATTCATAGAATTATTTATTTTTTTAATCACATTTGAAAACCCTTGTATGTTATATTCTACATATGTCCTTCTAGTGCTGAACGTTAAAACATATTTTAGACCCTTTTCATGCAAAATGTATAAAAAATATTTTTCACGTTTGTTATAAAAAAAATGGTATCCCTTCATATGCCGAACTAGTTGCATTGTGGATTTTGCATAAAACATGATTTTAGAAAATATTCATAGAATAATTTATTTTTTTAATCACATTTGAAAACCCTTGTATGTTATATTCTACATATGTCCTTCTAGTGCTGAACGTTAAAACATATTTTAGACCCTTTTCATGCAAAATTTATAAAAAATATTATTCACGTTTGTTATGAAAAAAATTGTATCCCTTCATATGCCGAACTAGTTGCATGGTGGATTTTGCCTAAAACATGATTTTAGAAAATATTCATAGAATTTTTTATTTTTTAAATCACATTTGAAAACCCTTGTATGTTGAATTCTACATATGTCCTTCTAATGCTGAACGAAATAAAAATATTTTAGACCCTTTTCATGCAAAATGTATAAAAAATAGTTTTCACGTTTGTTATAAAAAAAATTGTATCCCTTCATATGCCGAACTAGTTGCATTGTGGATATTGCCTAAAACATGATTTTAGAAAATATTCATAGAATTATTTATTTTTTTAATCACATTTGAAAACCCTTGTATGTTATATTCTACATATGTCCTTCTAGTGCTGAACGTTAAAACATATTTTAGACCCTTTTCATGCAAAATTTAAAAAATATATTTTTCACGTTTTTTATTTAAAAAACTTTGTATCCCTTCATATGCCGAACTAGTTGCATTGTGGATTTTGCCTAAAACATGATTTTAGAAAATATTCATTGAATTATTTATTTTTTTAATCACATTTGAAAACCCTTGTATGTTATATTCTACATATGTCCTTCTAGTGCTGAACGTTAAAACATATTTTAGACCCTTTTCATGCAGAATGTAAAAAATATATTTTTCACGTTTTTTATAAAAAAAACTTTGTATCCCTTCATATGCCGAACTAGTTGCATTGTGGATTTTGCCTAAAACATGATTTTAGAAAATATTCATAGAATTATTTTATTTTTTTATCACATTTGAAAACCCTTGTATGTTATATTCTACATATGTCCTTCTAGTGCTGAACGTTAAAACATATTTTAGACCCTTTTCATGCAAAATGTATAAAAAATATTTTTCACGTTTGTTATAAAAAAAATTGTATCCCTTCATATGCCGAACTAGTTGCATTGTGGATTTTGCATAAAACATGATTTTAGAAAATATTCATAGAATAATTTTTTTTAAAATCACATTTGAAAACCCTTGTATGTTGAATTCTACATATGTCCTTCTAATGCTGAACGTAATAAAAATATTTTAGACCCTTTTCATGCAAAATGTATAAAAAATAGTTTTCACGTTTGTTATAAAAAAAATTGTATCCCTTCATATGCCGAACTAGTTGCATTGTGGATTTTGCCTAAAACATGATTTTAGAAAATATTCATAGAATTATTTATCTTTTTAATCACATTTGAAAACCCTTGTATGTTATATTCTACATATGTCCTTCTAGTGCTGAACGTTAAAACATATTTTTGACCCTTTTCATGCAAAATTTAAAAAATATATTTTTCACGTTTTTTATAAAAAAACTTTGTATCCCTTCATATGCCGAACTAGTTGCATTGTGGATTTTGCATTAAACATGATTTTAGACAATATTCATTGAATTATTTATTTTTTTATTCACATTTGAAAACCCTTGTATGTTATATTCTACATATGTCCTTCTAGTGCTGAACGTTAAAACATATTTTAGACCCTTTTCATGCAAAATTTATAAAAAATATTATTCACGTTTGTTATGAAAAAATTTGTATCCCTTTTAGTTGCATTGTGGATTTAGCCTAAAACATGATTTTAGAAAATATTCATAGAATTATTTATTTTTTTAATCACATTTGAAAACCCTTGTATGTTATATTCTACATATGTCCTTCTAGTGCTGAACGTTAAAACATATTTTTGACCCTTTTCATGCAAAATTTAAAAAATATATTTTTCACGTTTAAAAAAAAAAAACTTTGTATCCCTTCATATGCCGAACTAGTTGCATTGTGGATTTTGCATTAAACATGATTTTAGACAATATTCATTGAATTATTTATTTTTTTATTCACATTTGAAAACCCTTGTATGTTATATTCTACATATGTCCTTCTAGTGCTGAACGTTAAAACATATTTTAGACCCTTTTCATGCAAAATTTAAAAAATATATATTTTTCACGTTTTTTATTAAAAAAAATTGTATCCCTTCATATGCCGAACTAGTTGCATTGTGGATTTTGCCTAAAACATGATTTTAGAAAATATTCATAGAATTATTTATTTTTTTAATCACATTTGAAAACCCTTGTATGTTATATTCTACATATGTCCTTCTAGTGCTGAACGTTAAAACATATTTTAGACCCTTTTCATGCAAAATGTATAAAAAATATTTTTCACGTTTGTTATAAAAAAAATGGTATCCCTTCATATGCCGAACTAGTTGCATTGTGGATTTTGCATAAAACATGATTTTAGAAAATATTCATAGAATAATTTATTTTTTTAATCACATTTGAAAACCCTTGTATGTTATATTCTACATATGTCCTTCTAGTGCTGAACGTTAAAACATATTTTAGACCCTTTTCATGCAAAATTTATAAAAAATATTATTCACGTTTGTTATGAAACATTTTTTATCCCTTCATATGCCGAACTAGTTGCATGGTGGATTTTGCCTAAAACATGATTTTAGAAAATATTCATAGAATTTTTTATTTTTTAAATCACATTTGAAAACCCTTGTATGTTGAATTCTACATATGTCCTTCTAATGCTGAACGAAATAAAAATATTTTAGACCCTTTTCATGCAAAATGTATAAAAAATAGTTTTCACGTTTGTTATAAACAAAATTGTATCCCTTCATATGCCGAACTAGTTGCATTGTGGATATTGCCTAAAACATGATTTTAGAAAATATTCATAGAATTATTTATTTTTTTAATCACATTTGAAAACCCTTGTATGTTATATTCTACATATGTCCTTCTAGTGCTGAACGTTAAAACATATTTTAGACCCTTTTCATGCAAAATTTAAAAAATATATTTTTCACGTTTTTTATTTAAAAAACTTTGTATCCCTTCATATGCCGAACTAGTTGCATTGTGGATTTTGCCTAAAACATGATTTTAGAAAATATTCATTGAATTATTTATTTTTTTAATCACATTTGAAAACCCTTGTATGTTATATTCTACATATGTCCTTCTAGTGCTGAACGTTAAAACATATTTTAGACCCTTTTCATGCAGAATGTAAAAAATATATTTTTCACGTTTTTTATAAAAAAACTTTGTATCCCTTCATATGCCGAACTAGTTGCATTGTGGATTTTGCCTAAAACATGATTTTAGAAAATATTCATAGAATTATTTTATTTTTTTATCACATTTGAAAACCCTTGTATGTTATATTCTACATATGTCCTTCTAGTGCTGAACGTTAAAACATATTTTAGACCCTTTTCATGCAAAATGTATAAAAAAAAAATTTCACGTTTGTTATAAAAAAAATTGTATCCCTTCATATGCCGAACTAGTTGCATTGTGGATTTTGCATAAAACATGATTTTAGAAAATATTCATAGAATAATATTTTTAAAAATCACATTTGAAAACCCTTGTATGTTGAATTCTACATATGTCCTTCTAATGCTGAACGTAATAAAAATATTTTAGACCCTTTTCATGCAAAATGTATAAAAAATAGTTTTCACGTTTGTTATAAAAAAAATTGTATCCCTTCATATGCCGAACTAGTTGCATTGTGGAGTTTGCCTAAAACATGATTTTAGAAAATATTCATAGAATTATTTATTTTTTTAATCACATTTGAAAACCCTTGTATGTTATATTCTACATATGTCCTTCTAGTGCTGAACGTTAAAACATATTTTAGACCCTTTTCATGCAAAATTTATAAAAAATATTATTCACGTTTGTTATGAAAAAAATAGTATCCCTTCATATGCCGAACTAGTTGCATTGTGGATTTTGCCTAAAACATGATTTTAGAAAATATTCATAGAATTATTTTTTTTTTTAATCACATTTGAAAACCCTTGTATGTTATATTCTACATATGTCCTTCTAGTGCTGAACGTTAAAACATATTTTTGACCCTTTTCATGCAAAATTTAAAAAATATATTTTTCATGTTTTTTATAAAAAAACTTTGTATCCCTTCATATGCCGAACTAGTTGCATTGTGGATTTTGCATTAAACATGATTTTAGACAATATTCATTGAATTATTTATTTTTTTATTCACATTTGAAAACCCTTGTATGTTATATTCTACATATGTCCTTCTAGTGCTGAACGTTAAAACATATTTTAGACCCTTTTCATGCAAAATTTAAAAAATATATATTTTTCACGTTTTTTATTTAAAAAAAATGTATCCCTTCATATGCCGAACTAGTTGCATTGTGGATTTTGCCTAAAACATGATTTTAGAAAATATTCATAGAATTATTTTATTTTTTTATCACATTTGAAAACCCTTGTATGTTATATTCTACATATGTCCTTCTAATGCTGAACGTAATAAAAATATTTTAGACCCTTTTCATGCAAAATGTATAAAAAATAGTTTTCACGTTTGTTATAAAAAAAATTGTATCCCTTCATATGCCGAACTAGTTGCATTGTGGATTTTGCATAAAACATGATTTTAGAAAATATTCATAGAATAATTTTTTTTAAAATCACATTTGAAAACCCTTGTATGTTGAATTCTACATATGTCCTTCTAATGCTGAACGTAATAAAAATATTTTAGACCCTTTTCATGCAAAATGTATAAAAAATAGTTTTCACGTTTGTTATAAAAAAAATTGTATCCCTTCATATGCCGAACTAGTTGCATTGTGGATTTTGCCTAAAACATGATTTTAGAAAATATTCATAGAATTATTTATTTTTTTAATCACATTTGAAAACCCTTGTATGTTATATTCTACATATGTCCTTCTAGTGCTGAACGTTAAAACATATTTTAGACCCTTTTCATGCAAAATGTATAAAAAATATTTTTCACGTTTGTTATAAAAAAAATGGTATCCCTTCATATGCCGAACTAGTTGCATTGTGGATTTTGCATAAAACATGATTTTAGAAAATATTCATAGAATAATTTATTTTTTTAATCACATTTGAAAACCCTTGTATGTTATATTCTACATATGTCCTTCTAGTGCTGAACGTTAAAACATATTTTAGACCCTTTTCATGCAAAATTTATAAAAAATATTATTCACGTTTGTTATGAAAAAAATTGTATCCCTTCATATGCCGAACTAGTTGCATGGTGGATTTTGCCTAAAACATGATTTTAGAAAATATTCATAGAATTTTTTATTTTTTAAATCACATTTGAAAACCCTTGTATGTTGAATTCTACATATGTCCTTCTAATGCTGAACGAAATAAAAATATTTTAGACCCTTTTCATGCAAAATGTATAAAAAATAGTTTTCACGTTTGTTATAAACAAAATTGTATCCCTTCATATGCCGAACTAGTTTCATTGTGGATTTTGCCTAAAACATGATTTTAGAAAATATTCATTGAATTATTTTATTTTTTAATCACATTTGAAAACCCTTGTATGTTATATTCTACATATGTCCTTCTAGTGCTGAACGTTAAAACATATTTTAGACCCTTTTCATGCAAAATTTATAAAAAATATTATTCACGTTTGTTATGAAAAAAATTGTATCCCTTCATATGCCGAACTAGTTGCATTGTGGATTTTGCCTAAAACATGATTTTAGAAAATATTCATAGAATTATTATTTTTTTTTATCACATTTGAAAACCCTTGTATGTTATATTCTACATATGTCCTTCTAGTGCTGAACGTTAAAACATATTTTTGACCCTTTTCATGCAAAATTTAAAAAATATATTTTTCACGTTTTTTATAAAAAAACTTTGTATCCCTTCATATGCCGAACTAGTTTCATTGTGGATTTTGCATTAAACATGATTTTAGACAATATTCATTGAATTATTTATTTTTTTATTCACATTTGAAAACCCTTGTATGTTATATTCTACATATGTCCTTCTAGTGCTGAACGTTAAAACATATTTTAGACCCTTTTCATGCAAAATTTAAAAAATATATATTTTTCACGTTTTTTATTTTAAAAAAATGTATCCCTTCATATGCCGAACTAGTTGCATTGTGGATTTTGCCTAAAACATGATTTTAGAAAATATTCATAGAATTATTTTATTTTTTTATCACATTTGAAAACCCTTGTATGTTATATTCTACATATGTCCTTCTAGTGCTGAACGTTAAAACATATTTTAGACCCTTTTCATGCAAAATTTATAAAAAATATTATTCACGTTTGTTATGAAAAAAATTGTATCCCTTCATATGCCGAACTAGTTGCATTGTGGATTTTGCCTAAAACATGATTTTAGAAAATATTCATAGAATTATTATTTTTTTTTATCACATTTGAAAACCCTTGTATGTTATATTCTACATATGTCCTTCTAGTGCTGAACGTTAAAACATATTTTTGACCCTTTTCATGCAAAATTTAAAAAATAAATTTTTCACGTTTTTTATAAAAAAACTTTGTATCCCTTCATATGCCGAACTAGTTGCATTGTGGATTTTGCATTAAACATGATTTTAGACAATATTCATAGAATTATTTATTTTTTTAATCACATTTGAAAACCCTTGTATGTTATATTCTACATATGTCCTTCTAGTGCTGAACGTTAAAACATATTTTAGACCCTTTTCATGCAAAATTTATAAAAAAATATTATTCACGTTTGTTATGAAAAAAATTGTATCCCTTCATATGCCGAACTAGTTGCATTGTGGATTTTGCCTAAAACATGATTTTAGAAAATATTCATAGAATTATTTATTTTTTTAATCACATTTGAAAACCCTTGTATGTTATATTCTACATATGTCCTTCTAGTGCTGAACGTTAAAACATATTTTTGACCCTTTTCATGCAAAATTTAAAAAATATATTTTTCACGTTTTTTATAAAAAAACTTTGTATCCCTTCATATGCCGAACTAGTTGCATTGTGGATTTTGCATTAAACATGATTTTAGACAATATTCATTGAATTATTTATTTTTTTATTCACATTTGAAAACCCTTGTATGTTATATTCTACATATGTCCTTCTAGTGCTGAACGTTAAAACATATTTTAGACCCTTTTCATGCAAAATTTAAAAAATATATTTTTCACGTTTTTTATAAAAAAAAATTGTATCCCTTCATATGCCGAACTAGTTGCATTGTGGATTTTGCCTAAAACATGATTTTAGAAAATATTCATAGAATTATTTATTTTTTTAATCACATTTGAAAACCCTTGTATGTTATATTCTACATATGTCCTTCTAGTGCTGAACGTTAAAACATATTTTAGACCCTTTTCATGCAAAATGTATAAAAAATATTTTTCACGTTTGTTATAAAAAAAATGGTATCCCTTCATATGCCGAACTAGTTGCATGGTGGATTTTGCCTAAAACATGATTTTAGAAAATATTCATAGAATTATTTTATTTTTTTATCACATTTGAAAACCCTTGTATGTTATATTCTACATATGTCCTTCTAGTGCTGAACGTTAAAACATATTTTAGACCCTTTTCATGCAAAATGTATAAAAAATATTTTTCACGTTTGTTATAAAAAAAATTGTATCCCTTCATATGCCGAACTAGTTGCATTGTGGATTTTGCATAAAACATGATTTTAGAAAATATTCATAGAATAATTTTTTTAAAAATCACATTTGAAAACCCTTGTATGTTGAATTCTACATATGTCCTTCTAATGCTGAACGTAATAAAAATATTTTAGACCCTTTTCATGCAAAATGTATAAAAAATAGTTTTCACGTTTGTTATAAAAAAAATTGTATCCCTTCATATGCCGAACTAGTTGCATTGTGGATTTTGCCTAAAACATGATTTTAGAAAATATTCATAGAATTATTTATTTTTTTAATCACATTTGAAAACCCTTGTATGTTATATTCTACATATGTCCTTCTAGTGCTGAACGTTAAAACATATTTTAGACCCTTTTCATGCAAAATTTATAAAAAATATTATTCACGTTTGTTATGAAAAAAATTGTATCCCTTCATATGCCGAACTAGTTGCATTGTGGATTTTGCCTAAAACATGATTTTAGAAAATATTCATAGAATTATTTATTTTTTTAATCACATTTGAAAACCCTTGTATGTTATATTCTACATATGTCCTTCTAGTGCTGAACGTTAAAACATATTTTTGACCCTTTTCATGCAAAATTTAAAAAATATATTTTTCACGTTTTTTATAAAAAAACTTTGTATCCCTTCATATGCCGAACTAGTTGCATTGTGGATTTTGCATTAAACATGATTTTAGACAATATTCATTGAATTATTTATTTTTTTATTCACATTTGAAAACCCTTGTATGTTATATTCTACATATGTCCTTCTAGTGCTGAACGTTAAAACATATTTTAGACCCTTTTCATGCAAAATTTAAAAAATATATATTTTTCACGTTTTTTATTAAAACAAATTGTATCCCTTCATATGCCGAACTAGTTGCATTGTGGATTTTGCCTAAAACATGATTTTAGAAAATATTCATAGAATTATTTATTTTTTTAATCACATTTGAAAACCCTTGTATGTTATATTCTACATATGTCCTTCTAGTGCTGAACGTTAAAACATATTTTAGACCCTTTTCATGCAAAATTTATAAAAAAATATTATTCACGTTTGTTATGAAAAAAATTGTATCCCTTCATATGCCGAACTAGTTGCATTGTGGATTTTGCCTAAAACATGATTTTAGAAAATATTCATAGAATTATTTATTTTTTTAATCACATTTGAAAACCCTTGTATGTTATATTCTACATATGTCCTTCTAGTGCTGAACGTTAAAACATATTTTTGACCCTTTTCATGCAAAATTAAAAAAATATATTTTTCACGTTTTTTATAAAAAAACTTTGTATCCCTTCATATGCCGAACTAGTTGCATTGTGGATTTTGCATTAAACATGATTTTAGACAATATTCATTGAATTATTTATTTTTTTATTCACATTTGAAAACCCTTGTATGTTATATTCTACATATGTCCTTCTAGTGCTGAACGTTAAAACATATTTTAGACCCTTTTCATGCAAAATTTAAAAAATATATTTTTCACGTTTTTTATAAAAAAAAATTGTATCCCTTCATATGCCGAACTAGTTGCATTGTGGATTTTGCCTAAAACATGATTTTAGAAAATATTCTTAGAATTATTTATTTTTTTAATCATATTTGAAAACCCTTGTATGTTATATTCTACATATGTCCTTCTAGTGCTGAACGTTAAAACATATTTTAGACCCTTTTCATGCAAAATGTATAAAAATTATTTTTCACGTTTGTTATAAAAAAAATGGTATCCCTTCATATGCCGAACTAGTTGCATTGTGGATTTTGCATAAAACATGATTTTAGAAAATATTCATAGAATAATTTATTTATTTAATCACATTTGAAAACCCTTGTATGTTATATTCTACATATGTCCTTCTAGTGCTGAACGTTAAAACATATTTTTGACCCTTTTCATGCAAAATTTAAAAAATATATTTTTCACGTTTTTTATAAAAAAACTTTGTATCCCTTCATATGCCGAACTAGTTGCATTGTGGATTTAGCATAAAACATGATTTTAGAAAATATTCATAGAATAATTTTTTTTTAAATCACATTTGAAAACCCTTGTATGTTATATTCTACATATGTCCTACTAGTGCTGAACGTTAAAACATATTTTAGACCCTTTTCATGCAAAATTTATAAAAAATATTATTCACGTTTGTTATGAAAAAAATTGTATCCCTTCATATGCCGAACTAGTTGCATGGTGGATTTTGCCTAAAACATGATTTTAGAAAATATTCATAGAATTATTTATTTTTTTAATCACATTTGAAAACCCTTGTATGTTATATTCTACATATGTCCTTCTAGTGCTGAACGTTAAAACATATTTTTGACCCTTTTCATGCAAAATTTAAAAAATATATTTTTCACGTTTTTTATAAAAAAACTTTGTATCCCTTCATATGCCGAACTAGTTGCATTGTGGATTTTGCATTAAACATGATTTTAGACAATATTCATTGAATTATTTATTTTTTTATTCACATTTGAAAACCCTTGTATGTTATATTCTACATATGTCCTTCTAGTGCTGAACGTTAAAACATATTTTAGACCCTTTTCATGCAAAATTTAAAAAATATATTTTTCACGTTTTTTATAAAAAAAAATTGTATCCCTTCATATGCCGAACTAGTTGCATTGTGGATTTTGCCTAAAACATGATTTTAGAAAATATTCATAGAATTATTTATTTTTTTAATCACATTTGAAAACCCTTGTATGTTATATTCTACATATGTCCTTCTAGTGCTGAACGTTAAAACATATTTTAGACCCTTTTCATGCAAAATTTATAAAAAATATGATTCACGTTTGTTATGAAAAAAATTGTATCCCTTCATATGCCGAACTAGTTGCATGGTGGATTTTGCCTAAAACATGATTTTAGAAAATATTCATAGAATTTTTTATTTTTTAAATCACATTTGAAACCCTTGTATGTTGAATTCTACATATGTCCTTCTAATGCTGAACGTAATAAAAATATTTTAGACCCTTTTCATGCAAAATGTATAAAAAATAGTTTTCACGTTTGTTATAAAAAAAATTGTATCCCTTCATATGCCGAACTAGTTGCATTGTGGATTTTGCCTAAAACATGATTTTAGAAAATATTCATAGAATTATTTATTTTTTTAATCACATTTGAAAACCCTTGTATGTTATATTCTACATATGTCCTTCTAGTGCTGAACGTTAAAACATATTTTAGACCCTTTTCATGCAAAATGTATAAAAAATATTTTTCACGTTTGTTATAAAAAAAATGGTATCCCTTCATATGCCGAACTAGTTGCATGGTGGATTTTGCCTAAAACATGATTTTAGAAAATATTCATAGAATTATTTTATTTTTTTATCACATTTGAAAACCCTTGTATGTTATATTCTACATATGTCCTTCTAGTGCTGAACGTTAAAACATATTTTAGACCCTTTTCATGCAAAATGTATAAAAAATATTTTTCACGTTTGTTATAAAAAAAATTGTATCCCTTCATATGCCGAACTAGTTGCATTGTGGATTTTGCATAAAACATGATTTTAGAAAATATTCATAGAATAATTTTTTTAAAAATCACATTTGAAAACCCTTGTATGTTGAATTCTACATATGTCCTTCTAATGCTGAACGTAATAAAAATATTTTAGACCCTTTTCATGCAAAATGTATAAAAAATAGTTTTCACGTTTGTTATAAAAAAAATTGTATCCCTTCATATGCCGAACTAGTTGCATTGTGGATTTTGCCTAAAACATGATTTTAGAAAATATTCATAGAATTATTTATTTTTTTAATCACATTTGAAAACCCTTGTATGTTATATTCTACATATGTCCTTCTAGTGCTGAACGTTAAAACATATTTTAGACCCTTTTCATGCAAAATTTATAAAAAATATTATTCACGTTTGTTATGAAAAAAATTGTATCCCTTCATATGCCGAACTAGTTGCATTGTGGATTTTGCCTAAAACATGATTTTAGAAAATATTCATAGAATTATTTATTTTTTTAATCACATTTGAAAACCCTTGTATGTTATATTCTACATATGTCCTTCTAGTGCTGAACGTTAAAACATATTTTTGACCCTTTTCATGCAAAATTTAAAAAATATATTTTTCACGTTTTTTATAAAAAAACTTTGTATCCCTTCATATGCCGAACTAGTTGCATTGTGGATTTTGCATTAAACATGATTTTAGACAATATTCATTGAATTATTTATTTTTTTATTCACATTTGAAAACCCTTGTATGTTATATTCTACATATGTCCTTCTAGTGCTGAACGTTAAAACATATTTTAGACCCTTTTCATGCAAAATTTAAAAAATATATATTTTTCACGTTTTTTATTAAAACAAATTGTATCCCTTCATATGCCGAACTAGTTGCATTGTGGATTTTGCCTAAAACATGATTTTAGAAAATATTCATAGAATTATTTATTTTTTTAATCACATTTGAAAACCCTTGTATGTTATATTCTACATATGTCCTTCTAGTGCTGAACGTTAAAACATATTTTAGACCCTTTTCATGCAAAATTTATAAAAAAATATTATTCACGTTTGTTATGAAAAAAATTGTATCCCTTCATATGCCGAACTAGTTGCATTGTGGATTTTGCCTAAAACATGATTTTAGAAAATATTCATAGAATTATTTATTTTTTTAATCACATTTGAAAACCCTTGTATGTTATATTCTACATATGTCCTTCTAGTGCTGAACGTTAAAACATATTTTAGACCCTTTTCATGCAAAATTTATAAAAAATATTATTCACGTTTGTTATGAAAAAAATTGTATCCCTTCATATGCCGAACTAGTTGCATGGTGGATTTTGCCTAAAACATGATTTTAGAAAATATTCATAGAATTTTTTATTTTTTAAATCACATTTGAAAACCCTTGTATGTTGAATTCTACATATGTCCTTCTAATGCTGAACGAAATAAAAATATTTTAGACCCTTTTCATGCAAAATGTATAAAAAATAGTTTTCACGTTTGTTATAAACAAAATTGTATCCCTTCATATGCCGAACTAGTTGCATTGTGGATTTTGCCTAAAACATGATTTTAGAAAATATTCATTGAATTATTTTATTTTTTAATCACATTTGAAAACCCTTGTATGTTATATTCTACATATGTCCTTCTAGTGCTGAACGTTAAAACATATTTTAGACCCTTTTCATGCAGAATGTAAAAAATATATTTTTCACGTTTTTTATAAAAAAACTTTGTATCCCTTCATATGCCGAACTAGTTGCATTGTGGATTTTGCCTAAAACATGATTTTAGAAAATATTCATAGAATTATTTTATTTTTTTATCACATTTGAAAACCCTTGTATGTTATATTCTACATATGTCCTTCTAGTGCTGAACGTTAAAACATATTTTAGACCCTTTTCATGCAAAATGTATAAAAAATATTTTTCACGTTTGTTATAAAAAAAATTGTATCCCTTCATATGCCGAACTAGTTGCATTGTGGATTTTGCATAAAACATGATTTTAGAAAATATTCATAGAATAATTTTTTTAAAAATCACATTTGAAAACCCTTGTATGTTGAATTCTACATATGTCCTTCTAATGCTGAACGTAATAAAAATATTTTAGACCCTTTTCATGCAAAATGTATAAAAAATAGTTTTCACGTTTGTTATAAAAAAAATTGTATCCCTTCATATGCCGAACTAGTTGCATTGTGGAGTTTGCCTAAAACATGATTTTAGAAAATATTCATAGAATTATTTATTTTTTTAATCACATTTGAAAACCCTTGTATGTTATATTCTACATATGTCCTTCTAGTGCTGAACGTTAAAACATATTTTAGACCCTTTTCATGCAAAATTTATAAAAAATATTATTCACGTTTGTTATGAAAAAAATTGTATCCCTTCATATGCCGAACTAGTTGCATTGTGGATTTTGCCTAAAACATGATTTTAGAAAATATTCATAGAATTATTATTATTTTTTATCACATTTGAAAACCCTTGTATGTTATATTCTACATATGTCCTTCTAGTGCTGAACGTTAAAACATATTTTTGACCCTTTTCATGCAAAATTTAAAAAATATATTTTTCACGTTTTTTATAAAAAAACTTTGTATCCCTTCATATGCCGAACTAGTTTCATTGTGGATTTTGCATTAAACATGATTTTAGACAATATTCATTGAATTATTTATTTTTTTATTCACATTTGAAAACCCTTGTATGTTATATTCTACATATGTCCTTCTAGTGCTGAACGTTAAAACATATTTTAGACCCTTTTCATGCAAAATTTAAAAAATATATATTTTTCACGTTTTTTATTTTAAAAAAATGTATCCCTTCATATGCCGAACTAGTTGCATTGTGGATTTTGCCTAAAACATGATTTTAGAAAATATTCATAGAATTATTTTATTTTTTTATCACATTTGAAAACCCTTGTATGTTATATTCTACATATGTCCTTCTAGTGCTGAACGTTAAAACATATTTTAGACCCTTTTCATGCAAAATTTATAAAAAATATTATTCACGTTTGTTATGAAAAAAATTGTATCCCTTCATATGCCGAACTAGTTGCATTGTGGATTTTGCCTAAAACATGATTTTAGAAAATATTCATAGAATTATTATTTTTTTTTATCACATTTGAAAACCCTTGTATGTTATATTCTACATATGTCCTTCTAGTGCTGAACGTTAAAACATATTTTTGACCCTTTTCATGCAAAATTTAAAAAATAAATTTTTCACGTTTTTTATAAAAAAACTTTGTATCCCTTCATATGCCGAACTAGTTGCATTGTGGATTTTGCATTAAACATGATTTTAGACAATATTCATAGAATTATTTATTTTTTTAATCACATTTGAAAACCCTTGTATGTTATATTCTACATATGTCCTTCTAGTGCTGAACGTTAAAACATATTTTAGACCCTTTTCATGCAAAATTTATAAAAAAATATTATTCACGTTTGTTATGAAAAAAATTGTATCCCTTCATATGCCGAACTAGTTGCATTGTGGATTTTGCCTAAAACATGATTTTAGAAAATATTCATAGAATTATTTATTTTTTTAATCACATTTGAAAACCCTTGTATGTTATATTCTACATATGTCCTTCTAGTGCTGAACGTTAAAACATATTTTTGACCCTTTTCATGCAAAATTTAAAAAATATATTTTTCACGTTTTTTATAAAAAAACTTTGTATCCCTTCATATGCCGAACTAGTTGCATTGTGGATTTTGCATTAAACATGATTTTAGACAATATTCATTGAATTATTTATTTTTTTATTCACATTTGAAAACCCTTGTATGTTATATTCTACATATGTCCTTCTAGTGCTGAACGTTAAAACATATTTTAGACCCTTTTCATGCAAAATTTAAAAAATATATTTTTCACGTTTTTTATAAAAAAAAATTGTATCCCTTCATATGCCGAACTAGTTGCATTGTGGATTTTGCCTAAAACATGATTTTAGAAAATATTCATAGAATTATTTATTTTTTTAATCACATTTGAAAACCCTTGTATGTTATATTCTACATATGTCCTTCTAGTGCTGAACGTTAAAACATATTTTAGACCCTTTTCATGCAAAATGTATAAAAAATATTTTTCACGTTTGTTATAAAAAAAATGGTATCCCTTCATATGCCGAACTAGTTGCATGGTGGATTTTGCCTAAAACATGATTTTAGAAAATATTCATAGAATTATTTTATTTTTTTATCACATTTGAAAACCCTTGTATGTTATATTCTACATATGTCCTTCTAGTGCTGAACGTTAAAACATATTTTAGACCCTTTTCATGCAAAATGTATAAAAAATATTTTTCACGTTTGTTATAAAAAAAATTGTATCCCTTCATATGCCGAACTAGTTGCATTGTGGATTTTGCATAAAACATGATTTTAGAAAATATTCATAGAATAATTTTTTTAAAAATCACATTTGAAAACCCTTGTATGTTGAATTCTACATATGTCCTTCTAATGCTGAACGTAATAAAAATATTTTAGACCCTTTTCATGCAAAATGTATAAAAAATAGTTTTCACGTTTGTTATAAAAAAAATTGTATCCCTTCATATGCCGAACTAGTTGCATTGTGGATTTTGCCTAAAACATGATTTTAGAAAATATTCATAGAATTATTTATTTTTTTAATCACATTTGAAAACCCTTGTATGTTATATTCTACATATGTCCTTCTAGTGCTGAACGTTAAAACATATTTTAGACCCTTTTCATGCAAAATTTATAAAAAATATTATTCACGTTTGTTATGAAAAAAATTGTATCCCTTCATATGCCGAACTAGTTGCATTGTGGATTTTGCCTAAAACATGATTTTAGAAAATATTCATAGAATTATTTATTTTTTTAATCACATTTGAAAACCCTTGTATGTTATATTCTACATATGTCCTTCTAGTGCTGAACGTTAAAACATATTTTTGACCCTTTTCATGCAAAATTTAAAAAATATATTTTTCACGTTTTTTATAAAAAAACTTTGTATCCCTTCATATGCCGAACTAGTTGCATTGTGGATTTTGCATTAAACATGATTTTAGACAATATTCATTGAATTATTTATTTTTTTATTCACATTTGAAAACCCTTGTATGTTATATTCTACATATGTCCTTCTAGTGCTGAACGTTAAAACATATTTTAGACCCTTTTCATGCAAAATTTAAAAAATATATATTTTTCACGTTTTTTATTAAAACAAATTGTATCCCTTCATATGCCGAACTAGTTGCATTGTGGATTTTGCCTAAAACATGATTTTAGAAAATATTCATAGAATTATTTATTTTTTTAATCACATTTGAAAACCCTTGTATGTTATATTCTACATATGTCCTTCTAGTGCTGAACGTTAAAACATATTTTAGACCCTTTTCATGCAAAATTTATAAAAAAATATTATTCACGTTTGTTATGAAAAAAATTGTATCCCTTCATATGCCGAACTAGTTGCATTGTGGATTTTGCCTAAAACATGATTTTAGAAAATATTCATAGAATTATTTATTTTTTTAATCACATTTGAAAACCCTTGTATGTTATATTCTACATATGTCCTTCTAGTGCTGAACGTTAAAACATATTTTTGACCCTTTTCATGCAAAATTAAAAAAATATATTTTTCACGTTTTTTATAAAAAAACTTTGTATCCCTTCATATGCCGAACTAGTTGCATTGTGGATTTTGCATTAAACATGATTTTAGACAATATTCATTGAATTATTTATTTTTTTATTCACATTTGAAAACCCTTGTATGTTATATTCTACATATGTCCTTCTAGTGCTGAACGTTAAAACATATTTTAGACCCTTTTCATGCAAAATTTAAAAAATATATTTTTCACGTTTTTTATAAAAAAAAATTGTATCCCTTCATATGCCGAACTAGTTGCATTGTGGATTTTGCCTAAAACATGATTTTAGAAAATATTCTTAGAATTATTTATTTTTTTAATCATATTTGAAAACCCTTGTATGTTATATTCTACATATGTCCTTCTAGTGCTGAACGTTAAAACATATTTTAGACCCTTTTCATGCAAAATGTATAAAAATTATTTTTCACGTTTGTTATAAAAAAAATGGTATCCCTTCATATGCCGAACTAGTTGCATTGTGGATTTTGCATAAAACATGATTTTAGAAAATATTCATAGAATAATTTATTTTTTTAATCACATTTGAAAACCCTTGTATGTTATATTCTACATATGTCCTTCTAGTGCTGAACGTTAAAACATATTTTTGACCCTTTTCATGCAAAATTTAAAAAATATATTTTTCACGTTTTTTATAAAAAAACTTTGTATCCCTTCATATGCCGAACTAGTTGCATTGTGGATTTAGCATAAAACATGATTTTAGAAAATATTCATAGAATAATTTTTTTTTAAATCACATTTGAAAACCCTTGTATGTTATATTCTACATATGTCCTACTAGTGCTGAACGTTAAAACATATTTTAGACCCTTTTCATGCAAAATTTATAAAAAATATTATTCACGTTTGTTATGAAAAAAATTGTATCCCTTCATATGCCGAACTAGTTGCATGGTGGATTTTGCCTAAAACATGATTTTAGAAAATATTCATAGAATTATTTATTTTTTTAATCACATTTGAAAACCCTTGTATGTTATATTCTACATATGTCCTTCTAGTGCTGAACGTTAAAACATATTTTTGACCCTTTTCATGCAAAATTTAAAAAATATATTTTTCACGTTTTTTATAAAAAAACTTTGTATCCCTTCATATGCCGAACTAGTTGCATTGTGGATTTTGCATTAAACATGATTTTAGACAATATTCATTGAATTATTTATTTTTTTATTCACATTTGAAAACCCTTGTATGTTATATTCTACATATGTCCTTCTAGTGCTGAACGTTAAAACATATTTTAGACCCTTTTCATGCAAAATTTAAAAAATATATTTTTCACGTTTTTTATAAAAAAAAATTGTATCCCTTCATATGCCGAACTAGTTGCATTGTGGATTTTGCCTAAAACATGATTTTAGAAAATATTCATAGAATTATTTATTTTTTTAATCACATTTGAAAACCCTTGTATGTTATATTCTACATATGTCCTTCTAGTGCTGAACGTTAAAACATATTTTAGACCCTTTTCATGCAAAATGTATAAAAAATATTTTTCACGTTTGTTATAAAAAAAATGGTATCCCTTCATATGCCGAACTAGTTGCATGGTGGATTTTGCCTAAAACATGATTTTAGAAAATATTCATAGAATTATTTTATTTTTTTATCACATTTGAAAACCCTTGTATGTTATATTCTACATATGTCCTTCTAGTGCTGAACGTTAAAACATATTTTAGACCCTTTTCATGCAAAATGTATAAAAAATATTTTTCACGTTTGTTATAAAAAAAATTGTATCCCTTCATATGCCGAACTAGTTGCATTGTGGATTTTGCATAAAACATGATTTTAGAAAATATTCATAGAATAATTTTTTTAAAAATCACATTTGAAAACCCTTGTATGTTGAATTCTACATATGTCCTTCTAATGCTGAACGTAATAAAAATATTTTAGACCCTTTTCATGCAAAATGTATAAAAAATAGTTTTCACGTTTGTTATAAAAAAAATTGTATCCCTTCATATGCCGAACTAGTTGCATTGTGGATTTTGCCTAAAACATGATTTTAGAAAATATTCATAGAATTATTTATTTTTTTAATCACATTTGAAAACCCTTGTATGTTATATTCTACATATGTCCTTCTAGTGCTGAACGTTAAAACATATTTTAGACCCTTTTCATGCAAAATTTATAAAAAATATTATTCACGTTTGTTATGAAAAAAATTGTATCCCTTCATATGCCGAACTAGTTGCATTGTGGATTTTGCCTAAAACATGATTTTAGAAAATATTCATAGAATTATTTATTTTTTTAATCACATTTGAAAACCCTTGTATGTTATATTCTACATATGTCCTTCTAGTGCTGAACGTTAAAACATATTTTTGACCCTTTTCATGCAAAATTTAAAAAATATATTTTTCACGTTTTTTATAAAAAAACTTTGTATCCCTTCATATGCCGAACTAGTTGCATTGTGGATTTTGCATTAAACATGATTTTAGACAATATTCATTGAATTATTTATTTTTTTATTCACATTTGAAAACCCTTGTATGTTATATTCTACATATGTCCTTCTAGTGCTGAACGTTAAAACATATTTTAGACCCTTTTCATGCAAAATTTAAAAAATATATATTTTTCACGTTTTTTATTAAAACAAATTGTATCCCTTCATATGCCGAACTAGTTGCATTGTGGATTTTGCCTAAAACATGATTTTAGAAAATATTCATAGAATTATTTATTTTTTTAATCACATTTGAAAACCCTTGTATGTTATATTCTACATATGTCCTTCTAGTGCTGAACGTTAAAACATATTTTAGACCCTTTTCATGCAAAATTTATAAAAAAATATTATTCACGTTTGTTATGAAAAAAATTGTATCCCTTCATATGCCGAACTAGTTGCATTGTGGATTTTGCCTAAAACATGATTTTAGAAAATATTCATAGAATTATTTATTTTTTTAATCACATTTGAAAACCCTTGTATGTTATATTCTACATATGTCCTTCTAGTGCTGAACGTTAAAACATATTTTTGACCCTTTTCATGCAAAATTAAAAAAATATATTTTTCACGTTTTTTATAAAAAAACTTTGTATCCCTTCATATGCCGAACTAGTTGCATTGTGGATTTTGCATTAAACATGATTTTAGACAATATTCATTGAATTATTTATTTTTTTATTCACATTTGAAAACCCTTGTATGTTATATTCTACATATGTCCTTCTAGTGCTGAACGTTAAAACATATTTTAGACCCTTTTCATGCAAAATTTAAAAAATATATTTTTCACGTTTTTTATAAAAAAAAATTGTATCCCTTCATATGCCGAACTAGTTGCATTGTGGATTTTGCCTAAAACATGATTTTAGAAAATATTCTTAGAATTATTTATTTTTTTAATCATATTTGAAAACCCTTGTATGTTATATTCTACATATGTCCTTCTAGTGCTGAACGTTAAAACATATTTTAGACCCTTTTCATGCAAAATGTATAAAAATTATTTTTCACGTTTGTTATAAAAAAAATGGTATCCCTTCATATGCCGAACTAGTTGCATTGTGGATTTTGCATAAAACATGATTTTAGAAAATATTCATAGAATAATTTATTTTTTTAATCACATTTGAAAACCCTTGTATGTTATATTCTACATATGTCCTTCTAGTGCTGAACGTTAAAACATATTTTTGACCCTTTTCATGCAAAATTTAAAAAATATATTTTTCACGTTTTTTATAAAAAAACTTTGTATCCCTTCATATGCCGAACTAGTTGCATTGTGGATTTAGCATAAAACATGATTTTAGAAAATATTCATAGAATAATTTTTTTTTAAATCACATTTGAAAACCCTTGTATGTTATATTCTACATATGTCCTACTAGTGCTGAACGTTAAAACATATTTTAGACCCTTTTCATGCAAAATTTATAAAAAATATTATTCACGTTTGTTATGAAAAAAATTGTATCCCTTCATATGCCGAACTAGTTGCATGGTGGATTTTGCCTAAAACATGATTTTAGAAAATATTCATAGAATTATTTATTTTTTTAATCACATTTGAAAACCCTTGTATGTTATATTCTACATATGTCCTTCTAGTGCTGAACGTTAAAACATATTTTTGACCCTTTTCATGCAAAATTTAAAAAATATATTTTTCACGTTTTTTATAAAAAAACTTTGTATCCCTTCATATGCCGAACTAGTTGCATTGTGGATTTTGCATTAAACATGATTTTAGACAATATTCATTGAATTATTTATTTTTTTATTCACATTTGAAAACCCTTGTATGTTATATTCTACATATGTCCTTCTAGTGCTGAACGTTAAAACATATTTTAGACCCTTTTCATGCAAAATTTAAAAAATATATTTTTCACGTTTTTTATAAAAAAAAATTGTATCCCTTCATATGCCGAACTAGTTGCATTGTGGATTTTGCCTAAAACATGATTTTAGAAAATATTCATAGAATTATTTATTTTTTTAATCACATTTGAAAACCCTTGTATGTTATATTCTACATATGTCCTTCTAGTGCTGAACGTTAAAACATATTTTAGACCCTTTTCATGCAAAATGTATAAAAAATATTTTTCACGTTTGTTATAAAAAAAATGGTATCCCTTCATATGCCGAACTAGTTGCATGGTGGATTTTGCCTAAAACATGATTTTAGAAAATATTCATAGAATTATTTTATTTTTTTATCACATTTGAAAACCCTTGTATGTTATATTCTACATATGTCCTTCTAGTGCTGAACGTTAAAACATATTTTAGACCCTTTTCATGCAAAATGTATAAAAAATATTTTTCACGTTTGTTATAAAAAAAATTGTATCCCTTCATATGCCGAACTAGTTGCATTGTGGATTTTGCATAAAACATGATTTTAGAAAATATTCATAGAATAATTTTTTTAAAAATCACATTTGAAAACCCTTGTATGTTGAATTCTACATATGTCCTTCTAATGCTGAACGTAATAAAAATATTTTAGACCCTTTTCATGCAAAATGTATAAAAAATAGTTTTCACGTTTGTTATAAAAAAAATTGTATCCCTTCATATGCCGAACTAGTTGCATTGTGGATTTTGCCTAAAACATGATTTTAGAAAATATTCATAGAATTATTTATTTTTTTAATCACATTTGAAAACCCTTGTATGTTATATTCTACATATGTCCTTCTAGTGCTGAACGTTAAAACATATTTTAGACCCTTTTCATGCAAAATTTATAAAAAATATTATTCACGTTTGTTATGAAAAAAATTGTATCCCTTCATATGCCGAACTAGTTGCATTGTGGATTTTGCCTAAAACATGATTTTAGAAAATATTCATAGAATTATTTTTTTTTTTAATCACATTTGAAAACCCTTGTATGTTATATTCTACATATGTCCTTCTAGTGCTGAACGTTAAAACATATTTTTGACCCTTTTCATGCAAAATTTAAAAAATATATTTTTCACGTTATTTATAAAAAAACTTTGTATCCCTTCATATGCCGAACTAGTTGCATTGTGGATTTTGCATTAAACATGATTTTAGACAATATTCATTGAATTATTTATTTTTTTATTCACATTTGAAAACCCTTGTATGTTATATTCTACATATGTCCTTCTAGTGCTGAACGTTAAAACATATTTTAGACCCTTTTCATGCAAAATTTAAAAAATATATATTTTTCACGTTTTTTATTAAAACAAATTGTATCCCTTCATATGCCGAACTAGTTGCATTGTGGATTTTGCCTAAAACATGATTTTAGAAAATATTCATAGAATTATTTATTTTTTTAATCACATTTGAAAACCCTTGTATGTTATATTCTACATATGTCCTTCTAGTGCTGAACGTTAAAACATATTTTAGACCCTTTTCATGCAAAATTTATAAAAAAATATTATTCACGTTTGTTATGAAAAAAATTGTATCCCTTCATATGCCGAACTAGTTGCATGGTGGATTTTGCCTAAAACATGATTTTAGAAAATATTCATAGAATTATTTTATTTTTTTATCACATTTGAAAACCCTTGTATGTTATATTCTACATATGTCCTTCTAGTGCTGAACGTTAAAACATATTTTAGACCCTTTTCATGCAAAATGTATAAAAAATATTTTTCACGTTTGTTATAAAAAAAATTGTATCCCTTCATATGCCGAACTAGTTGCATTGTGGATTTTGCATAAAACATGATTTTAGAAAATATTCATAGAATAATTTTTTTAAAAATCACATTTGAAAACCCTTGTATGTTGAATTCTACATATGTCCTTCTAATGCTGAACGTAATAAAAATATTTTAGACCCTTTTCATGCAAAATGTATAAAAAATAGTTTTCACGTTTGTTATAAAAAAAATTGTATCCCTTCATATGCCGAACTAGTTGCATTGTGGATTTTGCCTAAAACATGATTTTAGAAAATATTCATAGAATTATTTATTTTTTTAATCACATTTGAAAACCCTTGTATGTTATATTCTACATATGTCCTTCTAGTGCTGAACGTTAAAACATATTTTAGACCCTTTTCATGCAAAATTTATAAAAAATATTATTCACGTTTGTTATGAAAAAAATTGTATCCCTTCATATGCCGAACTAGTTGCATTGTGGATTTTGCCTAAAACATGATTTTAGAAAATATTCATAGAATTATTTATTTTTTTAATCACATTTGAAAACCCTTGTATGTTATATTCTACATATGTCCTTCTAGTGCTGAACGTTAAAACATATTTTTGACCCTTTTCATGCAAAATTTAAAAAATATATTTTTCACGTTTTTTATAAAAAAACTTTGTATCCCTTCATATGCCGAACTAGTTGCATTGTGGATTTTGCATTAAACATGATTTTAGACAATATTCATTGAATTATTTATTTTTTTATTCACATTTGAAAACCCTTGTATGTTATATTCTACATATGTCCTTCTAGTGCTGAACGTTAAAACATATTTTAGACCCTTTTCATGCAAAATTTAAAAAATATATATTTTTCACGTTTTTTATTAAAACAAATTGTATCCCTTCATATGCCGAACTAGTTGCATTGTGGATTTTGCCTAAAACATGATTTTAGAAAATATTCATAGAATTATTTATTTTTTTAATCACATTTGAAAACCCTTGTATGTTATATTCTACATATGTCCTTCTAGTGCTGAACGTTAAAACATATTTTAGACCCTTTTCATGCAAAATTTATAAAAAAATATTATTCACGTTTGTTATGAAAAAAATTGTATCCCTTCATATGCCGAACTAGTTGCATTGTGGATTTTGCCTAAAACATGATTTTAGAAAATATTCATAGAATTATTTATTTTTTTAATCACATTTGAAAACCCTTGTATGTTATATTCTACATATGTCCTTCTAGTGCTGAACGTTAAAACATATTTTTGACCCTTTTCATGCAAAATTAAAAAAATATATTTTTCACGTTTTTTATAAAAAAACTTTGTATCCCTTCATATGCCGAACTAGTTGCATTGTGGATTTTGCATTAAACATGATTTTAGACAATATTCATTGAATTATTTATTTTTTTATTCACATTTGAAAACCCTTGTATGTTATATTCTACATATGTCCTTCTAGTGCTGAACGTTAAAACATATTTTAGACCCTTTTCATGCAAAATTTAAAAAATATATTTTTCACGTTTTTTATAAAAAAAAATTGTATCCCTTCATATGCCGAACTAGTTGCATTGTGGATTTTGCCTAAAACATGATTTTAGAAAATATTCTTAGAATTATTTATTTTTTTAATCATATTTGAAAACCCTTGTATGTTATATTCTACATATGTCCTTCTAGTGCTGAACGTTAAAACATATTTTAGACCCTTTTCATGCAAAATGTATAAAAATTATTTTTCACGTTTGTTATAAAAAAAATGGTATCCCTTCATATGCCGAACTAGTTGCATTGTGGATTTTGCATAAAACATGATTTTAGAAAATATTCATAGAATAATTTATTTTTTTAATCACATTTGAAAACCCTTGTATGTTATATTCTACATATGTCCTTCTAGTGCTGAACGTTAAAACATATTTTTGACCCTTTTCATGCAAAATTTAAAAAATATATTTTTCACGTTTTTTATAAAAAAACTTTGTATCCCTTCATATGCCGAACTAGTTGCATTGTGGATTTAGCATAAAACATGATTTTAGAAAATATTCATAGAATAATTTTTTTTTAAATCACATTTGAAAACCCTTGTATGTTATATTCTACATATGTCCTACTAGTGCTGAACGTTAAAACATATTTTAGACCCTTTTCATGCAAAATTTATAAAAAATATTATTCACGTTTGTTATGAAAAAAATTGTATCCCTTCATATGCCGAACTAGTTGCATGGTGGATTTTGCCTAAAACATGATTTTAGAAAATATTCATAGAATTATTTATTTTTTTAATCACATTTGAAAACCCTTGTATGTTATATTCTACATATGTCCTTCTAGTGCTGAACGTTAAAACATATTTTTGACCCTTTTCATGCAAAATTTAAAAAATATATTTTTCACGTTTTTTATAAAAAAACTTTGTATCCCTTCATATGCCGAACTAGTTGCATTGTGGATTTTGCATTAAACATGATTTTAGACAATATTCATTGAATTATTTATTTTTTTATTCACATTTGAAAACCCTTGTATGTTATATTCTACATATGTCCTTCTAGTGCTGAACGTTAAAACATATTTTAGACCCTTTTCATGCAAAATTTAAAAAATATATTTTTCACGTTTTTTATAAAAAAAAATTGTATCCCTTCATATGCCGAACTAGTTGCATTGTGGATTTTGCCTAAAACATGATTTTAGAAAATATTCATAGAATTATTTATTTTTTTAATCACATTTGAAAACCCTTGTATGTTATATTCTACATATGTCCTTCTAGTGCTGAACGTTAAAACATATTTTAGACCCTTTTCATGCAAAATGTATAAAAAATATTTTTCACGTTTGTTATAAAAAAAATGGTATCCCTTCATATGCCGAACTAGTTGCATGGTGGATTTTGCCTAAAACATGATTTTAGAAAATATTCATAGAATTATTTTATTTTTTTATCACATTTGAAAACCCTTGTATGTTATATTCTACATATGTCCTTCTAGTGCTGAACGTTAAAACATATTTTAGACCCTTTTCATGCAAAATGTATAAAAAATATTTTTCACGTTTGTTATAAAAAAAATTGTATCCCTTCATATGCCGAACTAGTTGCATTGTGGATTTTGCATAAAACATGATTTTAGAAAATATTCATAGAATAATTTTTTTAAAAATCACATTTGAAAACCCTTGTATGTTGAATTCTACATATGTCCTTCTAATGCTGAACGTAATAAAAATATTTTAGACCCTTTTCATGCAAAATGTATAAAAAATAGTTTTCACGTTTGTTATAAAAAAAATTGTATCCCTTCATATGCCGAACTAGTTGCATTGTGGATTTTGCCTAAAACATGATTTTAGAAAATATTCATAGAATTATTTATTTTTTTAATCACATTTGAAAACCCTTGTATGTTATATTCTACATATGTCCTTCTAGTGCTGAACGTTAAAACATATTTTAGACCCTTTTCATGCAAAATTTATAAAAAATATTATTCACGTTTGTTATGAAAAAAATTGTATCCCTTCATATGCCGAACTAGTTGCATTGTGGATTTTGCCTAAAACATGATTTTAGAAAATATTCATAGAATTATTTTTTTTTTTAATCACATTTGAAAACCCTTGTATGTTATATTCTACATATGTCCTTCTAGTGCTGAACGTTAAAACATATTTTTGACCCTTTTCATGCAAAATTTAAAAAATATATTTTTCACGTTATTTATAAAAAAACTTTGTATCCCTTCATATGCCGAACTAGTTGCATTGTGGATTTTGCATTAAACATGATTTTAGACAATATTCATTGAATTATTTATTTTTTTATTCACATTTGAAAACCCTTGTATGTTATATTCTACATATGTCCTTCTAGTGCTGAACGTTAAAACATATTTTAGACCCTTTTCATGCAAAATTTAAAAAATATATATTTTTCACGTTTTTTATTAAAACAAATTGTATCCCTTCATATGCCGAACTAGTTGCATTGTGGATTTTGCCTAAAACATGATTTTAGAAAATATTCATAGAATTATTTATTTTTTTAATCACATTTGAAAACCCTTGTATGTTATATTCTACATATGTCCTTCTAGTGCTGAACGTTAAAACATATTTTAGACCCTTTTCATGCAAAATTTATAAAAAAATATTATTCACGTTTGTTATGAAAAAAATTGTATCCCTTCATATGCCGAACTAGTTGCATTGTGGATTTTGCCTAAAACATGATTTTAGAAAATATTCATAGAATTATTTATTTTTTTAATCACATTTGAAAACCCTTGTATGTTATATTCTACATATGTCCTTCTAGTGCTGAACGTTAAAACATATTTTTGACCCTTTTCATGCAAAATTAAAAAAATATATTTTTCACGTTTTTTATAAAAAAACTTTGTATCCCTTCATATGCCGAACTAGTTGCATTGTGGATTTTGCATTAAACATGATTTTAGACAATATTCATTGAATTATTTATTTTTTTATTCACATTTGAAAACCCTTGTATGTTATATTCTACATATGTCCTTCTAGTGCTGAACGTTAAAACATATTTTAGACCCTTTTCATGCAAAATTTAAAAAATATATTTTTCACGTTTTTTATTAAAAAAAATTGTATCCCTTCATATGCCGAACTAGTTGCATTGTGGATTTTGCCTAAAACATGATTTTAGAAAATATTCATAGAATTATTTATTTTTTTAATCACATTTGAAAACCCTTGTATGTTATATTCTACATATGTCCTTCTAGTGCTGAACGTTAAAACATATTTTAGACCCTTTTCATGCAAAATGTATAAAAATTATTTTTCACGTTTGTTATAAAAAAAATGGTATCCCTTCATATGCCGAACTAGTTGCATTGTGGATTTTGCATAAAACATGATTTTAGAAAATATTCATAGAATAATTTATTTTTTTAATCACATTTGAAAACCCTTGTATGTTATATTCTACATATGTCCTTCTAGTGCTGAACGTTAAAACATATTTTTGACCCTTTTCATGCAAAATTTAAAAAATATATTTTTCACGTTTTTTATAAAAAAACTTTGTATCCCTTCATATGCCGAACTAGTTGCATTGTGGATTTAGCATAAAACATGATTTTAGAAAATATTCATAGAATAATTTTTTTTTAAATCACATTTGAAAACCCTTGTATGTTATATTCTACATATGTCCTACTAGTGCTGAACGTTAAAACATATTTTAGACCCTTTTCATGCAAAATTTATAAAAAATATTATTCACGTTTGTTATGAAAAAAATTGTATCCCTTCATATGCCGAACTAGTTGCATGGTGGATTTTGCCTAAAACATGATTTTAGAAAATATTCATAGAATTTTTTATTTTTTAAATCACATTTGAAACCCTTGTATGTTGAATTCTACATATGTCCTTCTAATGCTGAACGTAATAAAAATATTTTAGACCCTTTTCATGCAAAATGTATAAAAAATAGTTTTCACGTTTGTTATAAAAAAAATTGTATCCCTTCATATGCCGAACTAGTTGCATTGTGGATTTTGCCTAAAACATGATTTTAGAAAATATTCATAGAATTATTTTTTTTTTTAATCACATTTGAAAACCCTTGTATGTTATATTCTACATATGTCCTTCTAGTGCTGAACGTTAAAACATATTTTAGACCCTTTTCATGCAAAATTTATAAAAAATATTATTCACGTTTGTTATGAAAAAAATTGTATCCCTTCATATGCCGAACTAGTTGCATTGTGGATTTTGCCTAAAACATGATTTTAGAAAATATTCATAGAATTATTTATTTTTTTAATCACATTTGAAAACCCTTGTATGTTATATTCTACATATGTCCTTCTAGTGCTGAACGTTAAAACATATTTTAGACCCTTTTCATGCAAAATTTATAAAAAATATTATTCACGTTTGTTATGAAAAAAATTGTATCCCTTCATGTGCCGAACTAGTTGCATTGTGGATTTTGCCTAAAACATGATTTTAGAAAATATTCATAGAATTATTTATTTTTTTAATCACATTTGAAAACCCTTGTATGTTATATTCTACATATGTCCTTCTAGTGCTGAACGTTAAAACATATTTTTGACCCTTTTCATGCAAAATTTAAAAAATATATTTTTCACGTTTTTTATTTAAAAAAATTGTATCCCTTCATATGCCGAACTAGTTGCATTGTGGATTTTGACTAAAACATGATTTTAGAAAATATTCATAGAATTTTTTATTTTTTAAATCACATTTGAAACCCTTGTATGTTGAATTCTACATATGTCCTTCTAATGCTGAACGTAATAAAAATATTTTAGACCCTTTTCATGCAAAATGTATAAAAAATAGTTTTCACGTTTGTTATAAAAAAAATTGTATCCCTTCATATGCCGAACTAGTTGCATTGTGGATTTTGCCTAAAACATGATTTTAGAAAATATTCATAGAATTATTTATTTTTTTAATCACATTTGAAAACCCTTGTATGTTATATTCTACATATGTCCTTCTAGTGCTGAACGTTAAAACATATTTTAGACCCTTTTCATGCAAAATTTATAAAAAATATTATTCACGTTTGTTATGAAAAAAATTGTATCCCTTCATATGCCGAACTAGTTGCATTGTGGATTTTGCCTAAAACATGATTTTAGAAAATATTCATAGAATTATTTATTTTTTTAATCACATTTGAAAACCCTTGTATGTTATATTCTACATATGTCCTTCTAGTGCTGAACGTTAAAACATATTTTAGACCCTTTTCATGCAAAATTTATAAAAAATATTATTCACGTTTGTTATGAAAAAAATTGTATCCCTTCATATGCCGAACTAGTTGCATTGTGGATTTTGCCTAAAACATGATTTTAGAAAATATTCATAGAATTATTTATTTTTTTAATCACATTTGAAAACCCTTGTATGTTATATTCTACATATGTCCTTCTAGTGCTGAACGTTAAAACATATTTTTGACCCTTTTCATGCAAAATGTATAAAAAATATTTTTCACGTTTGTTATAAAAAAAATGGTATCCCTTCATATGCCGAACTAGTTGCATTGTGGATTTTGCATAAAACATGATTTTAGAAAATATTCATAGAATAATTTTTTTTTAAATCACATTTGAAAACCCTTGTATGTTATATTCTACATATGTCCTTCTAGTGCTGAACGTTAAAACATATTTTAGACCCTTTTCATGCAAAATTTATATAAAATATTATTCACGTTTGTTATGAAAAAAATTGTATCCCTTCATATGCCGAACTAGTTGCATGGTGGATTTTGCCTAAAACATGATTTTAGAAAATATTCATAGAATTTTTTATTTTTTAAATCACATTTGAAACCCTTGTATGTTGAATTATACATATGTCCTTCTAATGCTGAACGTAATAAAAATATTTTAGACCCTTTTCATGCAAAATGTATAAAAAATAGTTTTCACGTTTGTTATAAAAAAAATTGTATCCCTTCATATGCCGAACTAGTTGCATTGTGGATTTTGCCTAAAACATGATTTTAGAAAATATTCATAGAATTATTTATTTTTTTAATCACATTTGAAAACCCTTGTATGTTATATTCTACATATGTCCTTCTAGTGCTGAACGTTAAAACATATTTTAGACCCTTTTCATGCAAAATTTATAAAAAATATTATTCACGTTTGTTATGAAAAAAATTGTATCCCTTCATATGCCGAACTAGTTGCATTGTGGATTTTGCCTAAAACATGATTTTAGAAAATATTCATAGAATTATTTATTTTTTTAATCACATTTGAAAACCCTTGTATGTTATATTCTACATATGTCCTTCTAGTGCTGAACGTTAAAACATATTTTTGACCCTTTTCATGCAAAATTTAAAAAATATATTTTTCACGTTTTTTATAAAAAAACTTTGTATCCCTTCATATGCCGAACTAGTTGCATTGTGGATTTTGCATTAAACATGATTTTAGACAATATTCATTGAATTATTTATTTTTTTATTCACATTTGAAAACCCTTGTATGTTATATTCTACATATGTCCTTCTAGTGCTGAACGTTAAAACATATTTTAGACCCTTTTCATGCAAAATTTAAAAAATATATTTTTCACGTTTTTTATAAAAAAAAATTGTATCCCTTCATATGCCGAACTAGTTGCATTGTGGATTTTGCCTAAAACATGATTTTAGAAAATATTCATAGAATTATTTATTTTTTTAATCACATTTGAAAACCCTTGTATGTTATATTCTACATATGTCCTTCTAGTGCTGAACGTTAAAACATATTTTAGACCCTTTTCATGCAAAATTTATAAAAAATATTATTCACGTTTGTTATGAAAAAAACTGTATCCCTTCATATGCCGAACTAGTTGCATGGTGGATTTTGCCTAAAACATGATTTTAGAAAATATTCATAGAATTTTTTATTTTTAAAATCACATTTGAAAACCCTTGTATGTTGAATTCTACATATGTCCTTCGAATGCTGAACGTAATAAAAATATTTTAGACCCTTTTCATGCAAAATGTATAAAAAATAGTTTTCACGTTTATTATAAAAAAAAATTGTATCCCTTCATATGCCGAACTAGTTGCATTGTGGATTTTGCCTAAAACATGATTTTAGAAAATATTCATAGAATTATTTATTTTTTTAATCACATTTGAAAACCCTTGTATGTTATATTCTACATATGTCCTTCTAGTGCTGAACGTTAAAACATATTTTAGACCCTTTTCATGCAAAATTTTAAAAATATATTTTTCACGTTTTTTATAAAAAAACTTTGTATCCCTTCATTTGCCGAACTAGTTGCATTGTGGATTTTATATTAAACATGATTTTAGACAATATTCATTGAATTATTTATTTTTTTATTCACATTTGAAAACCCTTGTATGTTATATTCTACATATGTCCTTCTAGTGCTGAACGTTAAAACATATTTTAGACCCTTTTCATGCAAAATGTATAAAAAATATTTTTCACGTTTGTTATAAAAAAAATTGTATCCCTTCATATGCCGAACTAGTTGCATTGTGGATTTTGCATAAAACATGATTTTAGAAAATATTCATAGAATAATTTTTTTTTAAATCACATTTGAAAACCCTTGTATGTTATATTCTACATATGTCCTTCTAGTGCTGAACGTTAAAACTTATTTTAGACCCTTTTCATGCAAAATTTATAAAAAATATTATTCACGTTTGTTATGAAAAAAATTGTATCCCTTCATATGCCGAACTAGTTGCGTGGTGGATTTTGCCTAAAACATGATTTTAGAAAATATTCATAGAATTTTTTATTTTTTAAATCACATTTGAAAACCCTTGTATGTTGAATTCTACATATGTCCTTCTAATGCTGAACGTAATAAAAATATTTTAGACCCTTTTCATGCAAAATGTATAAAAAATAGTTTTCACGTTTGTTACAAAAAAAATTGTATCCCTTCATATGCCGAACTAGTTGCATTGTGGATTTTGCCTAAAACATGATTATATACAATATTAATTGAAAAAAGCTTTTAAAAAAATCACATTTGAAAACCCTTCTAAATTGTATTCTACGTCTGTCCTTCTAGTGCTGAACGTAAAAAAAATATTTTAGACACTTTTCATGCAAAATGTATAAAAAATATTATTCACGTTTGTTATGAAAAAAATTGTATCCCTTCATATGCCGAACTAGTTGTATGGTGGATTTTGCCTAAAACATGATTTTAGAAAATATTCATTGAATTTTTTATTTTTTAAATCACATTTGAGAACCCTTGTATGTTGAATTCTACATATGTCCTTCTAATGCTGAACGTAATAAAAATATTTTAGACCCTTTTCATGCAAAATGTATAAAAAATAGTTTTCACGTTTGTTATAAAAAAAATTGTATCCCTTCATATGCCGAACTAGTTGCATTGTGGATTTTACCTAAAACATGATTTTAGAAAATATTCATAGAATTTTTTATTTTTTAAATCACATTTGAAACCCTTGTATGTTGAATTCTACATATGTCCTTCTAATGCTGAACGTAATAAAAATATTTTAGACCCTTTTCATGCTAAATGTATAAAAAATAGTTTTCACGTTTGTTATAAAAAAAATTGTATCCTTCATGTGCCGAACTAGTTGCATTGTGGATTTTGCCTAAAACATGATTTTAGAAAATATTCATAGAATTATTTATTTTTTTAATCACATTTGAAAACCCTTGTATGTTATATTCTACATATGTCCTTCTAGTGCTGAACGTTAAAACATATTTTAGACCCTTTTCATTCAAAATTTATAAAAAATATTATTCACGTTTGTTATGAAAAAAATTGTATCCCTTCATATGCCGAACTAGTTGCATTGTGGATTTTGCCTAAAACATGATTTTAGAAAATATTCATAGAATTATTTATTTTTTTAATCACATTTGAAAACCCTTGTATGTTATATTCTACATATGTCCTTCTAGTGCTGAACGTTAAAACATATTTTAGACCCTTTTCATGCAAAATTTATAAAAAATATTATTCACGTTTGTTATGAAAAAAATGTTATCCCTTCATATGCCGAACTAGTTGCATTGTGGATTTTGCCTAAAACATGATTTTAGAAAATATTCATAGAATTATTTATTTTTTTAATCACATTTGAAAACCCTTGTATGTTATATTCTACATATGTCCTTCTAGTGCTGAACGTTAAAACATATTTTTGACCCTTTTCATGCAAAATTTAAAAAATATATTTTTCACGTTTTTTATAATAAAACTTTGTATCCCTTCATATGCCGATCTAGTTGCATTGTGGATTTTGCATTAAACATGATTTTAGACAATATTCATTGAATTATTTATTTTTTTATTCACATTTGAAAACCCTTGTATGTTATATTCTACATATGTCCTTCTAGTGCTGAACGTTAAAACATATTTTAGACCCTTTTCATGCAAAATTTAAAAAATATATTTTTCACGTTTTTTATAAAAAAAAATTGTATCCCTTCATATGCCGAACTAGTTGCATTGTGGATTTTGCCTAAAACATGATTTTAGAAAATATTCATAGAATTATTTATTTTTTTAATCACATTTGAAAACCCTTGTATGTTATATTCTACATATGTCCTTCTAGTGCTGAACGTTAAAACATATTTTAGACCCTTTTCATGCAAAATTTATAAAAAATATGATTCACGTTTGTTATGAAAAAAATTGTATCCCTTCATATGCCGAACTAGTTGCATGGTGGATTTTGCCTAAAACATGATTTTAGAAAATATTCATAGAATTTTTTATTTTTTAAATCACATTTGAAACCCTTGTATGTTGAATTCTACATATGTCCTTCTAATGCTGAACGTAATAAAAATATTTTAGACCCTTTTCATGCAAAATGTATAAAAAATAGTTTTCACGTTTGTTATAAAAAAAATTGTATCCCTTCATATGCCGAACTAGTTGCATTGTGGATTTTGCCTAAAACATGATTTTAGAAAATATTCATAGAATTATTTATTTTTTTAATCACATTTGAAAACCCTTGTATGTTATATTCTACATATGTCCTTCTAGTGCTGAACGTTAAAACATATTTTAGACCCTTTTCATGCAAAATGTATAAAAAATATTTTTCACGTTTGTTATAAAAAAAATGGTATCCCTTCATATGCCGAACTAGTTGCATTGTGGATTTTGCATAAAACATGATTTTAGAAAATATTCATAGAACAATTTATTTTTTTAATCACATTTGAAAACCCTTGTATGTTATATTCTACATATGTCCTTCTAGTGCTGAACGTTAAAACATATTTTTGACCCTTTTCATGCAAAATTAAAAAAATATATTTTTCACGTTTTTTATAAAAAAACTTTGTATCCCTTCATATGCCGAACTAGTTGCATTGTGGATTTAGCATAAAACATGATTTTAGAAAATATTAATAGAATTTTTTTTTTTTAAATCACATTTGAAAACCCTTGTATATTATATTCTACATATGTCCTACTAGTGCTGAACGTTAAAACATATTTTAGACCCTTTTCATGCAAAATTTATAAAAAATATTATTCACGTTTGTTATGAAAAAAATTGTATCCCTTCATATGCCGAACTAGTTGCATGGTGGATTTTGCCTAAAACATGATTTTAGAAAATATTCATAGAATTTTTTATTTTTTAAATCACATTTGAAACCCTTGTATGTTGAATTCTACATATGTCCTTCTAATGCTGAACGTAATAAAAATATTTTAGACCCTTTTCATGCAAAATGTATAAAAAATAGTTTTCACGTTTGTTATAAAAAAAATTGTATCCCTTCATATGCCGAACTAGTTGCATTGTGGATTTTGCCTAAAACATGATTTTAGAAAATATTCATAGAATTATTTATTTTTTTAATCACATTTGAAAACCCTTGTATGTTATATTCTACATATGTCCTTCTAGTGCTGAACGTTAAAACATATTTTAGACCCTTTTCATGCAACATTTATAAAAAATATTATTCACGTTTGTTATGAAAAAAATTGTATCCCTTCATATGCCGAACTAGTTGCATTGTGGATTTTGCCTAAAACATGATTTTAGAAAATATTCATAGAATTATTTATTTTTTTAATCACATTTGAAAACCCTTGTATGTTATATTCTACATATGTCCTTCTAGTGCTGAACGTTAAAACATATTTTAGACCCTTTTCATGCAAAATTTATAAAAAATATTATTCACGTTTGTTATGAAAAAAATTGTATCCCTTCATATGCCGAACTAGTTGCATTGTGGATTTTGCCTAAAACATGATTTTAGAAAATATTCATAGAATTATTTATTTTTTTAATCACATTTGAAAACCCTTGTATGTTATATTCTACATATGTCCTTCTAGTGCTGAACGTTAAAACATATTTTTGACCCTTTTCATGCAAAATTTAAAAAATATATTTTTCACGTTTTTTATTAAAAAAAATTGTATCCCTTCATATGCCGAACTAGTTGCATTGTGGATTTTGCCTAAAACATGATTTTAGAAAATATTCATAGAATTATTTATTTTTTTAATCACATTTGAAAACCCTTGTATGTTATATTCTACATATGTCCTTCTAGTGCTGAACGTTAAAACATATTTTAGACCCTTTTCATGCAAAATGTATAAAAAATATTTTTCACGTTTGTTATAAAAAAAATGGTATCCCTTCATATGCCGAACTAGTTGCATTGTGGATTTTGCATAAAACATGATTTTAGAAAATATTCATAGAATAATTTTTTTAAAAATCACATTTGAAAACCCTTGTATGTTATATTCTACATATGTCCTTCTAGTGCTGAACGTTAAAACATATTTTAGACCCTTTTCATGCAAAATTTATAAAAAATATTATTCACGTTTGTTATGAAAAAATTTGTATCCCTTCATATGCCGAACTAGTTGCATGGTGGATTTTGCCTAAAACATGATTTTAGAAAATATTCATAGAATTTTTTATTTTTTAAATCACATTTGAAACCCTTGTATGTTGAATTATACATATGTCCTTCTAATGCTGAACGTAATAAAAATATTTTAGACCCTTTTCATGCAAAATTTATAAAAAATATTATTCACGTTTGTTATGAAAAAAATTGTATCCCTTCATATGCCGAACTAGTTGCATTGTGGATTTTGCCTAAAACATGATTTTAGAAAATATTCATAGAATTATTTATTTTTTTAATCACATTTGAAAACCCTTGTATGTTATATTCTACATATGTCCTTCTAGTGCTGAACGTTAAAACATATTTTTGACCCTTTTCATGCAAAATTTAAAAAATATATTTTTCACGTTTTTTATAATAAAACTTTGTATCCCTTCATATGCCGATCTAGTTGCATTGTGGATTTTGCATTAAACATGATTTTAGACAATATTCATTGAATTATTTATTTTTTTATTCACATTTGAAAACCCTTGTATGTTATATTCTACATATGTCCTTCTAGTGCTGAACGTTAAAACATATTTTAGACCCTTTTCATGCAAAATTTAAAAAATATATTTTTCACGTTTTTTATTAAAAAAAATTGTATCCCTTCATATGCCGAACTAGTTGCATTGTGGATTTTGCCTAAAACATGATTTTAGAAAATATTCATAGAATTATTTATTTTTTTAATCACATTTGAAAACCCTTGTATGTTATATTCTACATATGTCCTTCTAGTGCTGAACGTTAAAACATATTTTAGACCCTTTTCATGCAAAATTTATAAAAAATATGATTCACGTTTGTTATGAAAAAAATTGTATCCCTTCATATGCCGAACTAGTTGCATGGTGGATTTTGCCTAAAACATGATTTTAGAAAATATTCATAGAATTTTTTATTTTTTAAATCACATTTGAAACCCTTGTATGTTGAATTCTACATATGTCCTTCTAATGCTGAACGTAATAAAAATATTTTAGACCCTTTTCATGCAAAATGTATAAAAAATAGTTTTCACGTTTGTTATAAAAAAAATTGTATCCCTTCATATGCCGAACTAGTTGCATTGTGGATTTTGCCTAAAACATGATTTTAGAAAATATTCATAGAATTATTTATTTTTTTAATCACATTTGAAAACCCTTGTATGTTATATTCTACATATGTCCTTCTAGTGCTGAACGTTAAAACATATTTTAGACCCTTTTCATGCAAAATGTATAAAAAATATTTTTCACGTTTGTTATAAAAAAAATGGTATCCCTTCATATGCCGAACTAGTTGCATTGTGGATTTTGCATAAAACATGATTTTAGAAAATATTCATAGAACAATTTATTTTTTTAATCACATTTGAAAACCCTTGTATGTTATATTCTACATATGTCCTTCTAGTGCTGAACGTTAAAACATATTTTTGACCCTTTTCATGCAAAATTAAAAAAATATATTTTTCACGTTTTTTATAAAAAAACTTTGTATCCCTTCATATGCCGAACTAGTTGCATTGTGGATTTAGCATAAAACATGATTTTAGAAAATATTCATAGAATTTTTTTTTTTTAAATCACATTTGAAAACCCTTGTATGTTATATTCTACATATGTCCTACTAGTGCTGAACGTTAAAACATATTTTAGACCCTTTTCATGCAAAATTTATAAAAAATATTATTCACGTTTGTTATGAAAAAAATTGTATCCCTTCATATGCCGAACTAGTTGCATGGTGGATTTTGCCTAAAACATGATTTTAGAAAATATTCATAGAATTTTTTATTTTTTAAATCACATTTGAAACCCTTGTATGTTGAATTCTACATATGTCCTTCTAATGCTGAACGTAATAAAAATATTTTAGACCCTTTTCATGCAAAATGTATAAAAAATAGTTTTCACGTTTGTTATAAAAAAAATTGTATCCCTTCATATGCCGAACTAGTTGCATTGTGGATTTTGCCTAAAACATGATTTTAGAAAATATTCATAGAATTATTTATTTTTTTAATCACATTTGAAAACCCTTGTATGTTATATTCTACATATGTCCTTCTAGTGCTGAACGTTAAAACATATTTTAGACCCTTTTCATGCAACATTTATAAAAAATATTATTCACGTTTGTTATGAAAAAAATTGTATCCCTTCATATGCCGAACTAGTTGCATTGTGGATTTTGCCTAAAACATGATTTTAGAAAATATTCATAGAATTATTTATTTTTTTAATCACATTTGAAAACCCTTGTATGTTCTATTCTACATATGTCCTTCTAGTGCTGAACGTTAAAACATATTTTAGACCCTTTTCATGCAAAATTTATAAAAAATATTATTCACGTTTGTTATGAAAAAAATTGTATCCCTTCATATGCCGAACTAGTTGCATTGTGGATTTTGCCTAAAACATGATTTTAGAAAATATTCATAGAATTATTTATTTTTTTAATCACATTTGAAAACCCTTGTATGTTATATTCTACATATGTCCTTCTAGTGCTGAACGTTAAAACATATTTTTGACCCTTTTCATGCAAAATTTATAAAAAATATTATTCACGTTTGTTATGAAAAAAATTGTATCCCTTCATATGCCGAACTAGTTGCATTGTGGATTTTGCATAAAACATGATTTTAGAAAATATTCATAGAATTATTTATTTTTTTAATCACATTTGAAAACCCTTGTATGTTATATTCTACATATGTCCTTCTAGTGCTGAACGTTAAAACATATTTTTGACCCTTTTCATGCAAAATTTAAAAAATATATTTTTCACGTTTTTTATTAAAAAAAATTGTATCCCTTCATATGCCGAACTAGTTGCATTGTGGATTTTGCCTAAAACATGATTTTAGAAAATATTCATAGAATTATTTATTTTTTTAATCACATTTGAAAACCCTTGTATGTTATATTCTACATATGTCCTTCTAGTGCTGAACGTTAAAACATATTTTAGACCCTTTTCATGCAAAATGTATAAAAAATATTTTTCACGTTTGTTATAAAAAAAATGGTATCCCTTCATATGCCGAACTAGTTGCATTGTGGATTTTGCATAAAACATGATTTTAGAAAATATTCATAGAATAATTTTTTTTAAAATCACATTTGAAAACCCTTGTATGTTATATTCTACATATGTCCTTCTAGTGCTGAACGTTAAAACATATTTTAGACCCTTTTCATGCAAAATGTATAAAAAATATTATTCACGTTTGTTATGAAAAAATTTGTATCCCTTCATATGCCGAACTAGTTGCATGGTGGATTTTGCCTAAAACATGATTTTAGAAAATATTCATAGAATTTTTTATTTTTTAAATCACATTTGAAACCCTTGTATGTTGAATTATACATATGTCCTTCTAATGCTGAACGTAATAAAAATATTTTAGACCCTTTTCATGCAAAATGTATAAAAAATAGTTTTCACGTTTGTTATAAAAAAAATTGTATCCCTTCATATGCCGAACTAGTTGCATTGTGGATTTTGCCTAAAACATGATTTTAGAAAATATTCATAGAATTATTTATTTTTTTAATCACATTTGAAAACCCTTGTATGTTATATTCTACATATGTCCTTCTAGTGCTGAACGTTAAAACATATTTTAGACCCTTTTCATGCAAAATGTATAAAAAATATTTTTCACGTTTGTTATAAAAAAAATGGTATCCCTTCATATGCCGAACTAGTTGCATTGTGGATTTTGCATAAAACATGATTTTAGAAAATATTCATAGAACAATTTATTTTTTTAATCACATTTGAAAACCCTTGTATGTTATATTCTACATATGTCCTTCTAGTGCTGAACGTTAAAACATATTTTTGACCCTTTTCATGCAAAATTAAAAAAATATATTTTTCACGTTTTTTATAAAAAAACTTTGTATCCCTTCATATGCCGAACTAGTTGCATTGTGGATTTAGCATAAAACATGATTTTAGAAAATATTCATAGAATTTTTTTTTTTTAAATCACATTTGAAAACCCTTGTATGTTATATTCTACATATGTCCTACTAGTGCTGAACGTTAAAACATATTTTAGACCCTTTTCATGCAAAATTTATAAAAAATATTATTCACGTTTGTTATGAAAAAAATTGTATCCCTTCATATGCCGAACTAGTTGCATGGTGGATTTTGCCTAAAACATGATTTTAGAAAATATTCATAGAATTTTTTATTTTTTAAATCACATTTGAAACCCTTGTATGTTGAATTCTACATATGTCCTTCTAATGCTGAACGTAATAAAAATATTTTAGACCCTTTTCATGCAAAATGTATAAAAAATAGTTTTCACGTTTGTTATAAAAAAAATTGTATCCCTTCATATGCCGAACTAGTTGCATTGTGGATTTTGCCTAAAACATGATTTTAGAAAATATTCATAGAATTATTTATTTTTTTAATCACATTTGAAAACCCTTGTATGTTATATTCTACATATGTCCTTCTAGTGCTGAACGTTAAAACATATTTTAGACCCTTTTCATGCAACATTTATAAAAAATATTATTCACGTTTGTTATGAAAAAAATTGTATCCCTTCATATGCCGAACTAGTTGCATTGTGGATTTTGCCTAAAACATGATTTTAGAAAATATTCATAGAATTATTTATTTTTTTAATCACATTTGAAAACCCTTGTATGTTCTATTCTACATATGTCCTTCTAGTGCTGAACGTTAAAACATATTTTAGACCCTTTTCATGCAAAATTTATAAAAAATATTATTCACGTTTGTTATGAAAAAAATTGTATCCCTTCATATGCCGAACTAGTTGCATTGTGGATTTTGCCTAAAACATGATTTTAGAAAATATTCATAGAATTATTTATTTTTTTAATCACATTTGAAAACCCTTGTATGTTATATTCTACATATGTCCTTCTAGTGCTGAACGTTAAAACATATTTTTGACCCTTTTCATGCAAAATTTATAAAAAATATTATTCACGTTTGTTATGAAAAAAATTGTATCCCTTCATATGCCGAACTAGTTGCATTGTGGATTTTGCATAAAACATGATTTTAGAAAATATTCATAGAATTATTTATTTTTTTAATCACATTTGAAAACCCTTGTATGTTATATTCTACATATGTCCTTCTAGTGCTGAACGTTAAAACATATTTTTGACCCTTTTCATGCAAAATTTATAAAAAATATTATTCACGTTTGTTATGAAAAAAATTGTATCCCTTCATATGCCGAACTAGTTGCATTGTGGATTTTGCATAAAACATGATTTTAGAAAATATTCATAGAATTATTTATTTTTTTAATCACATTTGAAAACCCTTGTATGTTATATTCTACATATGTCCTTCTAGTGCTGAACGTTAAAACATATTTTTGACCCTTTTCATGCAAAATTTAAAAAATATATTTTTCACGTTTTTTATTAAAAAAAATTGTATCCCTTCATATGCCGAACTAGTTGCATTGTGGATTTTGCCTAAAACATGATTTTAGAAAATATTCATAGAATTATTTATTTTTTTAATCACATTTGAAAACCCTTGTATGTTATATTCTACATATGTCCTTCTAGTGCTGAACGTTAAAACATATTTTAGACCCTTTTCATGCAAAATGTATAAAAAATATTTTTCACGTTTGTTATAAAAAAAATGGTATCCCTTCATATGCCGAACTAGTTGCATTGTGGATTTTGCATAAAACATGATTTTAGAAAATATTCATAGAATAATTTTTTTTAAAATCACATTTGAAAACCCTTGTATGTTATATTCTACATATGTCCTTCTAGTGCTGAACGTTAAAACATATTTTAGACCCTTTTCATGCAAAATGTATAAAAAATATTATTCACGTTTGTTATGAAAAAATTTGTATCCCTTCATATGCCGAACTAGTTGCATGGTGGATTTTGCCTAAAACATGATTTTAGAAAATATTCATAGAATTTTTTATTTTTTAAATCACATTTGAAACCCTTGTATGTTGAATTATACATATGTCCTTCTAATGCTGAACGTAATAAAAATATTTTAGACCCTTTTCATGCAAAATGTATAAAAAATAGTTTTCACGTTTGTTATAAAAAAAATTGTATCCCTTCATATGCCGAACTAGTTGCATTGTGGATTTTGCCTAAAACATGATTTTAGAAAATATTCATAGAATTATTTATTTTTTTAATCACATTTGAAAACCCTTGTATGTTATATTCTACATATGTCCTTCTAGTGCTGAACGTTAAAACATATTTTAGACCCTTTTCATGCAAAATTTATAAAAAATATTATTCACGTTTGTTATGAAAAAAATTGTATCCCTTCATATGCCGAACTAGTTGCATGGTGGATTTTGCCTAAAACATGATTTTAGAAAATATTCATAGAATTTTTTATTTTTTAAATCACATTTGAAACCCTTGTATGTTGAATTCTACATATGTCCTTCTAATGCTGAACGTAATAAAAATATTTTAGACCCTTTTCATGCAAAATGTATAAAAAATAGTTTTCACGTTTGTTATAAAAAAAATTGTATCCCTTCATATGCCGAACTAGTTGCATTGTGGATTTTGCCTAAAACATGATTGTAGAAAATATTCATAGAATTATTTATTTTTTTAATCACATTTGAAAACCCTTGTATGTTATATTCTACATATGTCCTTCTAGTGCTGAACGTTAAAACATATTTTAGACCCTTTTCATGCAAAATGTATAAAAAATATTTTTCACGTTTGTTATAAAAAAAATGGTATCCCTTCATATGCCGAACTAGTTGCATTGTGGATTTTGCATAAAACATGATTTTAGAAAATATTCATAGAACAATTTATTTTTTTAATCACATTTGAAAACCCTTGTATGTTATATTCTACATATGTCCTTCTAGTGCTGAACGTTAAAACATATTTTTGACCCTTTTCATGCAAAATTAAAAAAATATATTTTTCACGTTTTTTATAAAAAAACTTTGTATCCCTTCATATGCCGAACTAGTTGCATTGTGGATTTAGCATAAAACATGATTTTAGAAAATATTCATAGAATTTATTTTTTTTAAATCACATTTGAAAACCCTTGTATGTTATATTCTACATATGTCCTACTAGTGCTGAACGTTAAAACATATTTTAGACCCTTTTCATGCAAAATTTATAAAAAATATTATTCACGTTTGTTATGAAAAAAATTGTATCCCTTCATATGCCGAACTAGTTGCATGGTGGATTTTGCCTAAAACATGATTTTAGAAAATATTCATAGAATTTTTTATTTTTTAAATCACATTTGAAACCCTTGTATGTTGAATTCTACATATGTCCTTCTAATGCTGAACGTAATAAAAATATTTTAGACCCTTTTCATGCAAAATGTATAAAAAATAGTTTTCACGTTTGTTATAAAAAAAATTGTATCCCTTCATATGCCGAACTAGTTGCATTGTGGATTTTGCATAAAACATGATTTTAGAAAATATTCATAGAATAATTTTTTTTTAAATCACATTTGAAAACCCTTGTATGTTATATTCTACATATGTCCTTCTAGTGCTGAACGTTAAAACATATTTTAGACCCTTTTCATGCAACATTTATAAAAAATATTATTCACGTTTGTTATGAAAAAAATTGTATCCCTTCATATGCCGAACTAGTTGCATTGTGGATTTTGCCTAAAACATGATTTTAGAAAATATTCATAGAATTATTTATTTTTTTAATCACATTTGAAAACCCTTGTATGTTATATTCTACATATGTCCTTCTAGTGCTGAACGTTAAAACATATTTTAGACCCTTTTCATGCAAAATTTATAAAAAATATTATTCACGTTTGTTATGAAAAAAATTGTATCCCTTCATATGCCGAACTAGTTGCATTGTGGATTTTGCCTAAAACATGATTTTAGAAAATATTCATAGAATTATTTATTTTTTTAATCACATTTGAAAACCCTTGTATGTTATATTCTACATATGTCCTTCTAGTGCTGAACGTTAAAACATATTTTTGACCCTTTTCATGCAAAATTTAAAAAATATATTTTTCACGTTTTTTATTAAAAAAAATTGTATCCCTTCATATGCCGAACTAGTTGCATTGTGGATTTTGCCTAAAACATGATTTTAGAAAATATTCATAGAATTATTTATTTTTTTAATCACATTTGAAAACCCTTGTATGTTATATTCTACATATGTCCTTCTAGTGCTGAACGTTAAAACATATTTTAGACCCTTTTCATGCAAAATGTATAAAAAATATTTTTCACGTTTGTTATAAAAAAAATGGTATCCCTTCATATGCCGAACTAGTTGCATTGTGGATTTTGCATAAAACATGATTTTAGAAAATATTCATAGAATAATTTTTTTTAAAATCACATTTGAAAACCCTTGTATGTTATATTCTACATATGTCCTTCTAGTGCTGAACGTTAAAACATATTTTAGACCCTTTTCATGCAAAATTTATAAAAAATATTATTCACGTTTGTTATGAAAAAATTTGTATCCCTTCATATGCCGAACTAGTTGCATGGTGGATTTTGCCTAAAACATGATTTTAGAAAATATTCATAGAATTTTTTATTTTTTAAATCACATTTGAAACCCTTGTATGTTGAATTATACATATGTCCTTCTAATGCTGAACGTAATAAAAATATTTTAGACCCTTTTCATGCAAAATGTATAAAAAATAGTTTTCACGTTTGTTATAAAAAAAATTGTATTTCATATGCCGAACTAGTTGCATTGTGGATTTTGCCTAAAACATGATTTTAGAAAATATTCATAGAATTATTTATTTTTTTAATCACATTTGAAAACCCTTGTATGTTATATTCTACATATGTCCTTCTAGTGCTGAACGTTAAAACATATTTTAGACCCTTTTCATGCAAAATTTATAAAAAATATTATTCACGTTTGTTATGAAAAAAATTGTATCCCTTCATATGCCGAACTAGTTGCATTGTGGATTTTGCCTAAAACATGATTTTAGAAAATATTCATAGAATTATTTATTTTTTTAATCACATTTGAAAACCCTTGTATGTTATATTCTACATATGTCCTTCTAGTGCTGAACGTTAAAACATATTTTTGACCCTTTTCATGCAAAATTTAAAAAATATATTTTTCACGTTTTTTATAAAAAAACTTTGTATCCCTTCATATGCCGAACTAGTTGCATTGTGGATTTTGCATTAAACATGATTTTAGACAATATTCATTGAATTATTTATTTTTTTATTCACATTTGAAAACCCTTGTATGTTATATTCTACATATGTCCTTCTAGTGCTGAACGTTAAAACATATTTTAGACCCTTTTCATGCAAAATTTAAAAAATATATTTTTCACGTTTTTTATAAAAAAAAATTGTATCCCTTCATATGCCGAACTAGTTGCATTGTGGATTTTGCCTAAAACATGATTTTAGAAAATATTCATAGAATTATTTATTTTTTTAATCACATTTGAAAACCCTTGTATGTTATATTCTACATATGTCCTTCTAGTGCTGAACGTTAAAACATATTTTAGACCCTTTTCATGCAAAATGTATAAAAAATATTTTTCACGTTTGTTATAAAAAAAATGGTATCCCTTCATATGCCGAACTAGTTGCATTGTGGATTTTGCATAAAACATGATTTTAGAAAATATTCATAGAATAATTTTTTTTTAAATCACATTTGAAAACCCTTGTATGTTATATTCTACATATGTCCTTCTAGTGCTGAACGTTAAAACATATTTTAGACCCTTTTCATGCAAAATTTATAAAAAATATTATTCACGTTTGTTATGAAAAAAACTGTATCCCTTCATATGCCGAACTAGTTGCATGGTGGATTTTGCCTAAAACATGATTTTAGAAAATATTCATAGAATTATTTATTTTTTTAATCACATTTGAAAACCCTTGTATGTTATATTCTACATATGTCCTTCTAGTGCTGAACGTTAAAACATATTTTTGACCCTTTTCATGCAAAATTTAAAAAATATATTTTTCACGTTTTTTATTTAAAAAAATTGTATCCCTTCATATGCCGAACTAGTTGCATTGTGGATTTTGCCTAAAACATGATTTTAGAAAATATTCATAGAATTATTTATTTTTTTAATCACATTTGAAAACCCTTGTATGTTATATTCTACATATGTCCTTCTAGTGCTGAACGTTAAAACATATTTTAGACCCTTTTCATGCAAAATGTATAAAAAATATTTTTCACGTTTGTTATAAAAAAAATGGTATCCCTTAATATGCCGAACTAGTTGCATTGTGGATTTTGCCTAAAACATGATTTTAGAAAATATTCATAGAATTTTTTATTTTTTAAATCACATTTGAAACCCTTGTATGTTGAATTATACATATGTCCTTCTAATGCTGAACGTAATAAAAATATTTTAGACCCTTTTCATGCAAAATGTATAAAAAATAGTTTTCACGTTTGTTATAAAAAAAATTGTATCCCTTCATATGCCGAACTAGTTGCATTGTGGATTTTGCCTAAAACATGATTTTAGAAAATATTCATAGAATTATTTATTTTTTTAATCACATTTGAAAACCCTTGTATGTTATATTCTACATATGTCCTTCTAGTGCTGAACGTTAAAACATATTTTAGACCCTTTTCATGCAAAATTTATAAAAAATATTATTCACGTTTGTTATGAAAAAAATTGTATCCCTTCATATGCCGAACTAGTTGCATTGTGGATTTTGCCTAAAACATGATTTTAGAAAATATTCATAGAATTATTTATTTTTTTAATCACATTTGAAAACCCTTGTATGTTATATTCTACATATGTCCTTCTAGTGCTGAACGTTAAAACATATTTTTGACCCTTTTCATGCAAAATTTAAAAAATATATTTTTCACGTTTTTTATAAAAAAACTTTGTATCCCTTCATATGCCGAACTAGTTGCATTGTGGATTTTGCATTAAACATGATTTTAGACAATATTCATTGAATTATTTATTTTTTTATTCACATTTGAAAACCCTTGTATGTTATATTCTACATATGTCCTTCTAGTGCTGAACGTTAAAACATATTTTAGACCCTTTTCATGCAAAATTTAAAAAATATATTTTTCACGTTTTTTATAAAAAAAATTTGTATCCCTTCATATGCCGAACTAGTTGCATTGTGGATTTTGCCTAAAACATGATTTTAGAAAATATTCATAGAATTATTTATTTTTTTAATCACATTTGAAAACCCTTGTATGTTATATTCTACATATGTCCTTCTAGTGCTGAACGTTAAAACATATTTTAGACCCTTTTCATGCAAAATGTATAAAAAATAGTTTTCACGTTTGTTATAAAAAAAATGGTATCCCTTCATATGCCGAACTAGTTGCATTGTGGATTTTGCATAAAACATGATTTTAGAAAATATTCATAGAATAATTTTTTTTTAAATCACATTTGAAAACCCTTGTATGTTATATTCTACATATGTCCTTCTAGTGCTGAACGTTAAAACATATTTTAGACCCTTTTCATGCAAAATTTATAAAAAATATTATTCACGTTAGTTATGAAAAAAACTGTATCCCTTCATATGCCGAACTAGTTGCATGGTGGATTTTGCCTAAAACATGATTTTAGAAAATATTCATAGAATTTTTTATTTTTAAAATCACATTTGAAAACCCTTGTATGTTGAATTCTACATATGTCCTTCTAATGCTGAACGTAATAAAAATATTTTAGACCCTTTTCATGCAAAATGTATAAAAAATAGTTTTCACGTTTATTATAAAAAAAAATTGTATCCCTTCATATGCCGAACTAGTTGCATTGTGGATTTTGCCTAAAACATGATTTTAGAAAATATTCATAGAATTATTTATTTTTTTAATCACATTTGAAAACCCTTGTATGTTATATTCTACATATGTCCTTCTAGTGCTGAACGTTAAAACATATTTTAGACCCTTTTCATGCAAAATTTTAAAAATATATTTTTCACGTTTTTTATAAAAAAACTTTGTATCCCTTCATATGCCGAACTAGTTGCATTGTGGATTTTATATTAAACATGATTTTAGACAATATTCATTGAATTATTTATTTTTTTATTCACATTTGAAAACCCTTGTATGTTATATTCTACATATGTCCTTCTAGTGCTGAACGTTAAAACATATTTTAGACCCTTTTCATGCAGAATGTAAAAAATATATTTTTCACGTTTTTTATAAAAAAACTTTGTATCCCTTTATATGCCGAACTAGTTGCATTGTGGATTTTGCCTAAAACATGATTTTAGAAAATATTCATAGAATTATTTATTTTTTTAATCACATTTGAAAACCCTTGTATGTTATATTCTACATATGTCCTTCTAGTGCTGAACGTTAAAACATATTTTAGACCCTTTTCATGCAAAATTTATAAAAAATATTATTCACGTTTGTTATGAAAAAAATTGTATCCCTTCATATGCCGAACTAGTTGCATGGTGGATTTTGCCTAAAACATGATTTTTAGAAAATATTCATTGAATTTTTAATTTTTTTAATCACATTTGAAAACCCTTGTATGTTGAATTCTACATATGTCCTTCTAATGCTGAACGTAATAAAAATATTTTAGACCCTTTTCATGCAAAATGTATAAAAAATAGTTTTCACGTTTGTTATAAAAAAAATTGTATCCCTTCATATGCCGAACTAGTTGCATTGTGGATTTTGCCTAAAACATGATTTTAGAAAATATTCATAGAATTATTTATTTTTTTAATCACATTTGAAAACCCTTGTATGTTATATTCTACATATGTCCTTCTAGTGCTGAACGTTAAAACATATTTTAGACCCTTTTCATGCAAAATTAAAAAAATATATTTTTCAAGTTTTTTATAAAAAAAACTTTGTATCCCTTCATATGCCGAACTAGTTTTTTTGTGGATTTTGCCTAAAACATGATTATATACAATATTAATTGAAAAAAGCTTTTAAAAAAATCACATTTGAAAACCCTTCTAAATTGTATTCTACGTCTGTCCTTCTAGTGCTGAACGTAAAAAAAATATTTTAGACACTTTTCATGCAAAATGTATAAAAAATATTATTCACGTTTGTTATGAAAAAAATTGTATCCCTTCATATGCCGAACTAGTTGTATGGTGGATTTTGCCTAAAACATGATTTTAGAAAATATTCATTGAATTTTTTATTTTTTAAATCACATTTGAGAACCCTTGTATGTTGAATTCTACATATGTCCTTCTAATGCTGAACGTAATAAAAATATTTTAGACCCTTTTCATGCAAAATGTATAAAAAATAGTTTTCACGTTTGTTATAAAAAAAATTGTATCCCTTCATATGCCGAACTAGTTGCATTGTGGATTTTACCTAAAACATGATTTTAGAAAATATTCATAGAATTTTTTATTTTTTAAATCACATTTGAAATCCTTGTATGTTGAATTCTACATATGTCCTTCTAATGCTAAACGTAATAAAAATATTTTAGACCCTTTTCATGCAAAATGTATAAAAAATAGTTTTCACGTTTGTTATAAAAAAAATTGTATCCCTTCATATGCCGAACTAGTTGCATTGTGGATTTTGCCTAAAACATGATTTTAGAAAATATTCATAGAATAATTTATTTTTTTAATCACATTTGAAAACCCTTGTATGTTATATTCTACATATGTCCTTCTAGTGCTGAACGTTAAAACATATTTTAGACCCTTTTCATGCAAAATTTATAAAAAATATTATTCACGTTTGTTATGAAAAAAATTGTATCCCTTCATATGCCGAACTAGTTGCATTGTGGATTTTGCCTAAAACATGATTTTAGAAAATATTCATAGAATTATTTATTTTTTTAATCACATTTGAAAACCCTTGTATGTTATATTCTACATATGTCCTTCTAGTGCTGAACGTTAAAACATATTTTAGACCCTTTTCATGCAAAATTTATAAAAAATATTATTCACGTTTGTTATGAAAAAAATTGTATCCCTTCATATGCCGAACTAGTTGCATTGTGGATTTTGCCTAAAACATGATTTTAGAAAATATTCATAGAATTATTAATTTTTTTAATCACATTTGAAAACCCTTGTATGTTATATTCTACATATGTCCTTCTAGTGCTGAACGTTAAAACATATTTTAGACCCTTTTCATGCAAAATGTATAAAACATATTTTTCACGTTTGTTATAAAAAAAATGGTATCCCTTCATATGCCGAACTAGTTGCATTGTGGATTTTGCATAAAACATGATTTTAGAAAATATTCATAGAATAATTTTTTTTTAAATCACATTTGAAAACCCTTGTATGTTATATTCTACATATGTCCTTCTAGTGCTGAACGTTAAAACATATTTTAGACCCTTTTCATGCAAAATTTATAAAAAATATTATTCACGTTTGTTATAAAAAAAATGGTATCCCTTCATATGCCGAACTAGTTGCATTGTGGATTTTACCTAAAACATGATTTTAGAAAATATTCATAGAATTTTTTATTTTTTAAATCACATTTGAAACCCTTGTATGTTGAATTCTACATATGTCCTTCTAATGCTGAACGTAATAAAAATATTTTAGACCCTTTTCATGCAAAATGTATAAAAAATAGTTTTCACGTTTGTTATAAAAAAAATTGTATCCCTTCATATGCCGAACTAGTTGCATTGTGGATTTTGCCTAAAACATGATTTTAGAAAATATTCATAGAATTATTTATTTTTTTAATCACATTTGAAAACCCTTGTATGTTATATTCTACATATGTCCTTCTAGTGCTGAACGTTAAAACATATTTTAGACCCTTTTCATGCAAAATTTATAAAAAATATTATTCACGTTTGTTATGAAAAAAATTGTATCCCTTCATATGCCGAACTAGTTGCATTGTGGATTTTGCCTAAAACATGATTTTAGAAAATATTCATAGAATTATTTATTTTTTTAATCACATTTGAAAACCCTTGTATGTTATATTCTACATATGTCCTTCTAGTGCTGAACGTTAAAACATATTTTTGACCCTTTTCATGCAAAATTTAAAAAATATATTTTTCACGTTTTTTATAAAAAAACTTTGTATCCCTTCATATGCCAAACTAGTTGCATTGTGGATTTTGCATTAAACATGATTTTAGACAATATTCATTGAATTATTTATTTTTTTATTCACATTTGAAAACCCTTGTATGTTATATTCTACATATGTCCTTCTAGTGCTGAACGTTAAAACATATTTTAGACCCTTTTCATGCAAAATTTAAAAAATATATTTTTCACGTTTTTTATTTAAAAAAAAATTATCCCTTCATATGCCGAACTAGTTGCATTGTGGATTTTGCCTAAAACATGATTTTAGAAAATATTCATAGAATTATTTATTTTTTTAATCACATTTGAAAACCCTTGTATGTTATATTCTACATATGTCCTTCTAGTGCTGAACGTTAAAACATATTTTAGACCCTTTTCATGCAAAATTTATAAAAAATATTATTCACGTTTGTTATGAAAAAAATTGTATCCCTTCATATGCCGAACTAGTTGCATTGTGGATTTTGCCTAAAACATGATTTTAGAAAATATTCATAGAATTATTAATTTTTTTAATCACATTTGAAAACCCTTGTATGTTATATTCTACATATGTCCTTCTAGTGCTGAACGTTAAAACATATTTTAGACCCTTTTCATGCAAAATTTATAAAAAATATTATTCACGTTTGTTATAAAAAAAATTGTATCCCTTCATATGCCGAACTAGTTGCATTGTGGATTTTACCTAAAACATGATTTTAGAAAATATTCATAGAATTTTTTATTTTTTAAATCACATTTGAAACCCTTGTATGTTGAATTCTACATATGTCCTTCTAATGCTGAACGTAATAAAAATATTTTAGACCCTTTTCATGCAAAATGTATAAAAAATAGTTTTCACGTTTGTTATAAAAAAAATTGTATCCCTTCATATGCCGAACTAGTTGCATTGTGGATTTTGCCTAAAACATGATTTTAGAAAATATTCATAGAATTATTTATTTTTTTAATCACATTTGAAAACCCTTGTATGTTATATTCTACATATGTCCTTCTAGTGCTGAACGTTAAAACATATTTTAGACCCTTTTCATGCAAAATTTATAAAAAATATTATTCACGTTTGTTATGAAAAAAATTGTATCCCTTCATATGCCGAACTAGTTGCATTGTGGATTTTGCCTAAAACATGATTTTAGAAAATATTCATAGAATTATTTATTTTTTTAATCACATTTGAAAACCCTTGTATGTTATATTCTACATATGTCCTTCTAGTGCTGAACGTTAAAACATATTTTTGACCCTTTTCATGCAAAATTTAAAAAATATATTTTTCACGTTTTTTATAAAAAAACTTTGTATCCCTTCATATGCCAAACTAGTTGCATTGTGGATTTTGCATTAAACATGATTTTAGACAATATTCATTGAATTATTTATTTTTTTATTCACATTTGAAAACCCTTGTATGTTATATTCTACATATGTCCTTCTAGTGCTGAACGTTAAAACATATTTTAGACCCTTTTCATGCAAAATTTAAAAAATATATTTTTCACGTTTTTTATTTAAAAAAAAATTATCCCTTCATATGCCGAACTAGTTGCATTGTGGATTTTGCCTAAAACATGATTTTAGAAAATATTCATAGAATTATTTATTTTTTTAATCACATTTGAAAACCCTTGTATGTTATATTCTACATATGTCCTTCTAGTGCTGAACGTTAAAACATATTTTAGACCCTTTTCATGCAAAATGTATAAAAAATATTTTTCACGTTTGTTATAAAAAAAATGGTATCCCTTCATATGCCGAACTAGTTGCATTGTGGATTTTGCATAAAACATGATTTTAGAAAATATTCATAGAATAATTTTTTTTTAAATCACATTTGAAAACCCTTGTATGTTATATTCTACATATGTCCTTCTAGTGCTGAACGTTAAAACATATTTTAGACCCTTTTCATGCAAAATTTATAAAAAATATTATTCACGTTTGTTATGAAAAAAATTGTATCCCTTCATATGCCGAACTAGTTGCATTGTGGATTTTGCCTAAAACATGATTTTAGAAAATATTCATATAATTATTTATTTTTTTAATCACATTTGAAAACCCTTGTATGTTATATTCTACATATGTCCTTCTAGTGCTGAACGTTAAAACATATTTTTGACCCTTTTCATGCAAAATTTAAAAAATATATTTTTCACGATTTTTATAAAAAAACTTTGTATCCCTTCATATGCCGAACTAGTTGCATTGTGGATTTTGCATTAAACATGATTTTAGACAATATTCATTGAATTATTTATTTTTTTATTCACATTTGAAAACCCTTGTATGTTATATTCTACATATGTCCTTCTAGTGCTGAACGTTAAAACATATTTTAGACCCTTTTCATGCAAAATTTAAAAAATATATTTTTCACGTTTTTTATAAAAAAAAATTGTATCCCTTCATATGCCGAACTAGTTGCATTGTGGATTTTGCCTAAAACATGATTTTAGAAAATATTCATAGAATTATTTATTTTTTTAATCACATTTGAAAACCCTTGTATGTTATATTCTACATATGTCCTTCTAGTGCTGAACGTTAAAACATATTTTAGACCCTTTTCATGCAAAATGTATAAAAAATATTTTTCACGTTTGTTATAAAAAAAATGGTATCCCTTCATATGCCGAACTAGTTGCATTGTGGATTTTGCATAAAACATGATTTTAGAAAATATTCATAGAATAATTTTTTTTTAAATCACATTTGAAAACCCTTGTATGTTATATTCTACATATGTCCTTCTAGTGCTGAACGTTAAAACATATTTTAGACCCTTTTCATGCAAAATTTATAAAAAATATTATTCACGTTTGTTATGAAAAAAACTGTATCCCTTCATATGCCGAACTAGTTGCATGGTGGATTTTGCCTAAAACATGATTTTAGAAAATATTCATAGAATTTTTTATTTTTAAAATCACATTTGAAAACCCTTGTATGTTGAATTCTACATATGTCCTTCTAATGCTGAACGTAATAAAAATATTTTAGACCCTTTTCATGCAAAATGTATAAAAAATAGTTTTCACGTTTATTATTAAAAAAAATTGTATCCCTTCATATGCCGAACTAGTTGCATTGTGGATTTTGCCTAAAACATGATTTTAGAAAATATTCATAGAATTATTTATTTTTTTAATCACATTTGAAAACCCTTGTATGTTATATTCTACATATGTCCTTCTAGTGCTGAACGTTAAAACATATTTTAGACCCTTTTCATGCAAAATGTATAAAAAATATTTTTCACGTTTGTTATAAAAAAAATTGTATCCCTTCATATGCCGAACTAGTTGCATTGTGGATTTTGCATAAAACATGATTTTAGAAAATATTCATAGAATAATTTTTTTTAAAATCACATTTGAAAACCCTTGTATGTTATATTCTACATATGTCCTTCTAGTGCTGAACGTTAAAACTTATTTTAGACCCTTTTCATGCAAAATTTATAAAAAATATTATTCACGTTTGTTATGAAAAAAATTGTATCCCTTCATATGCCGAACTAGTTGCATGGTGGATTTTGCCTAAAACATGATTTTAGAAAATATTCATAGAATTTTTTATTTTTTAAATCACATTTGAAAACCCTTGTATGTTGAATTCTACATATGTCCTTCTAATGCTGAACGTAATAAAAATATTTTAGACCCTTTTCATGCAAAATGTATAAAAAATAGTTTTCACGTTTGTTATAAAAAAAATTGTATCCCTTCATATGCCGAACTAGTTGCATTGTGGATTTTACCTAAAACATGATTTTAGAAAATATTCATAGAATTATTTATTTTTTTAATCACATTTGAAAACCCTTGTATGTTATATTCTACATATGTCCTTCTAGTGCTGAACGTTAAAACATATTTTAGACCCTTTTCATGCAAAATTAAAAAAATATATTTTTCAAGTTTTTTATAAAAAAAACTTTGTATCCCTTCATATGCCGAACTAGTTTTTTTGTGGATTTTGCCTAAAACATGATTATATACAATATTAATTGAAAAAAGCTTTTAAAAAAATCACATTTGAAAACCCTTCTAAATTGTATTCTACGTCTGTCCTTCTAGTGCTGAACGTAAAAAAAATATTTTAGACACTTTTCATGCAAAATGTATAAAAAATATTATTCACGTTTGTTATGAAAAAAATTGTATCCCTTCATATGCCGAACTAGTTGTATGGTGGATTTAGCCTAAAACATGATTTTAGAAAATATTCATTGAATTTTTTATTTTTTAAATCACATTTGAGAACCCTTGTATGTTGAATTCTACATATGTCCTTCTAATGCTGAACGTAATAAAAATATTTTAGACCCTTTTCATGCAAAATGTATAAAAAATAGTTTTCACGTTTGTTATAAAAAAAATTGTATCCCTTCATATGCCGAACTAGTTGCATTGTGGATTTTACCTAAAACATGATTTTAGAAAATATTCATAGAATTTTTTATTTTTTAAATCACATTTGAAACCCTTGTATGTTGAATTCTACATATGTCCTTCTAATGCTGAACGTAATAAAAATATTTTAGACCCTTTTCATGCAAAATGTATAAAAAATAGTTTTCACGTTTGTTATAAAAAAAATTGTATCCCTTCATATGCCGAACTAGTTGCATTGTGGATTTTGCCTAAAACATGATTTTAGAAAATATTCATAGAATTATTTATTTTTTTAATCACATTTGAAAACCCTTGTATGTTATATTCTACATATGTCCTTCTAGTGCTGAACGTTAAAACATATTTTAGACCCTTTTCATGCAAAATTTATAAAAAATATTATTCACGTTTGTTATGAAAAAAATTGTATCCCTTCATATGCCGAACTAGTTGCATTGTGGATTTTGCCTAAAACATGATTTTAGAAAATATTCATAGAATTATTTATTTTTTTAATCACATTTGAAAACCCTTGTATGTTATATTCTACATATGTCCTTCTAGTGCTGAACGTTAAAACATATTTTAGACCCTTTTCATGCAAAATTTATAAAAAATATTATTCACGTTTGTTATGAAGAAAATTGTATCCCTTCATATGCCGAACTAGTTGCATTGTGGATTTTGCCTAAAACATGATTTTAGAAAATATTCATAGAATTATTTATTTTTTTAATCACATTTGAAAACCCTTGTATGTTATATTCTACATATGTCCTTCTAGTGCTGAACGTTAAAACATATTTTTGACCCTTTTCATGCAAAATTTAAAAAATATATTTTTCACGTTTTTTATAAAAAAACTTTGTATCCCTTCATATGCCGAACTAGTTGCATTGTGGATTTTGCATTAAACATGATTTTAGACAATATTCATTGAATTATTTATTTTTTTATTCACATTTGAAAACCCTTGTATGTTATATTCTACATATGTCCTTCTAGTGCTGAACGTTAAAACATATTTTAGACCCTTTTCATGCAAAATTTAAAAAATATATTTTTCACGTTTTTTATAAAAAAAAATTGTATCCCTTCATATGCCGAACTAGTTGCATTGTGGATTTTGCCTAAAACATGATTTTAGAAAATATTCATAGAATTATTTATTTTTTTAATCACATTTGAAAACCCTTGTATGTTATATTCTACATATGTCCTTCTAGTGCTGAACGTTAAAACATATTTTAGACCCTTTTCATGCAAAATGTATAAAAAATATTTTTCACGTTTGTTATAAAAAAAATGGTATCCCTTCATATGCCGAACTAGTTGCATTGTGGATTTTGCATAAAACATGATTTTAGAAAATATTCATAGAATAATTTTTTTTTAAATCACATTTGAAAACCCTTGTATGTTATATTCTACATATGTCCTTCTAGTGCTGAACGTTAAAACATATTTAGACCCTTTTCATGCAAAATTTATAAAAAATATTATAATAATAAAATAATAATAATATGCCATTTAGCAGACGCTTTTATCCAAAGCGACTTACAGTCATGCGTGCATACATTTTTGTGTATGGGTGGTCCCGGGGATCGAACCCACTACCTTGGCGTTACAAGCGCCGTGCTCTACCAGCTGAGCTACATTATTCACGTTTGTTATGAAAAAAATTGTATCCATTCATATGCCGAACTAGTTGCATGGTGGATTTTGCCTAAAACATGATTTTAGAAAATATTTATAGAATTTTTTATTTTTTAAATCACATTTGAAACCCTTGTATGTTGAATTATACATATGTCCTTCTAATGCTGAACGTAATAAAAATATTTTAGACCCTTTTCATGCAAAATGTATAAAAAATAGTTTTCACGTTTGTTATAAAAAAAATTGTATCCCTTCATATGCCGAACTAGTTGCATTGTGGATTTTGCCTAAAACATGATTTTAGAAAATATTCATAGAATTATTTATTTTTTTAATCACATTTGAAAACCCTTGTATGTTATATTCTACATATGTCCTTCTAGTGCTGAACGTTAAAACATATTTTAGACCCTTTTCATGCAAAATTTAAAAAATATATTTTTCACGTTTTTTATAAAAAAACTTTGTATCCCTTCATATGCCGAACTAGTTGCATTGTGGATTTTGCATTAAACATGATTTTAGACAATATTCATTGAATTATTTATTTTTTTATTCACATTTGAAAACCCTTGTATGTTATATTCTACATATGTCCTTCTAGTGCTGAACGTTAAAACATATTTTAGACCCTTTTCATGCAAAATTTAAAAAATATATTTTTCACGTTTTTTATTAAAAAAAATTGTATCCCTTCATATGCCGAACTAGTTGCATTGTGGATTTTGCCTAAAACATGATTTTAGAAAATATTCATAGAATTATTTATTTTTTTAATCACATTTGAAAACCCTTGTATGTTATATTCTACATATGTCCTTCTAGTGCTGAACGTTAAAACATATTTTAGACCCTTTTCATGCAAAATGTATAAAAAATATTTTTCACGTTTGTTATAAAAAAAATGGTATTCCTTCATATGCCGAACTAGTTGCATTGTGGATTTTGCATAAAACATGATTTTAGAAAATATTCATAGAATATTTTTTTTTTAAATCACATTTGAAAACCCTTGTATGTTATATTCTACATATGTCCTTCTAGTGCTGAACGTTAAAACATATTTTAGACCCTTTTCATGCAAAATTTATAAAAAATATTATTCACGTTTGTTATGAAAAAAATTGTATCCCTTCATATGCCGAACTAGTTGCATGGTGGATTTTGCCTAAAACATGATTTTAGAAAATATTCATAGAATTTTTTATTTTTTAAATCACATTTGAAACCCTTGTATGTTGAATTATACATATGTCCTTCTAATGCTGAACGTAATAAAAATATTTTAGACCCTTTTCATGCAAAATGTATAAAAAATAGTTTTCACGTTTGTTATAAAAAAAATTGTATCCCTTCATATTCCGAACTAGTTGCATTGTGGATTTTACCTAAAACATGATTTTAGAAAATATTCATAGAATTTTTTATTTTTTAAATCACATTTGAAACCCTTGTATGTTGAATTCTACATATGTCCTTCTAATGCTGAACGTAATAAAAATATTTTAGACCCTTTTCATGCAAAATGTATAAAAAATAGTTTTCACGTTTGTTATAAAAAAAATTGTATCCCTTCATATGCCGAACTAGTTGCATTGTGGATTTTGCCTAAAACATGATTTTAGAAAATATTCATAGAATTATTTATTTTTTTAATCACATTTGAAAACCCTTGTATGTTATATTCTACATATGTCCTTCTAGTGCTGAACGTTAAAACATATTTTAGACCCTTTTCATGCAAAATTTATAAAAAATATTATTCACGTTTGTTATGAAAAAAATTGTATCCCTTCATATGCCGAACTAGTTGCATTGTGGATTTTGCCTAAAACATGATTTTAGAAAATATTCATAGAATTATTTATTTTTTTAATCACATTTGAAAACCCTTGTATGTTATATTCTACATATGTCCTTCTAGTGCTGAACGTTAAAACATATTTTTGACCCTTTTCATGCAAAATTTAAAAAATATATTTTTCACGTTTTTTATAAAAAAACTTTGTATCCCTTCATATGCCAAACTAGTTGCATTGTGGATTTTGCATTAAACATGATTTTAGACAATATTCATTGAATTATTTATTTTTTTATTCACATTTGAAAACCCTTGTATGTTATATTCTACATATGTCCTTCTAGTGCTGAACGTTAAAACATATTTTAGACCCTTTTCATGCAAAATTTAAAAAATATATTTTTCACGTTTTTTATTTAAAAAAAAATTCTCCCTTCATATGCCGAACTAGTTGCATTGTGGATTTTGCCTAAAACATGATTTTAGAAAATATTCATAGAATTATTTATTTTTTTAATCACATTTGAAAACCCTTGTATGTTATATTCTACATATGTCCTTCTAGTGCTGAACGTTAAAACATATTTTAGACCCTTTTCATGCAAAATGTATAAAAAATATTTTTCACGTTTGTTATAAAAAAAATGGTATCCCTTCATATGCCGAACTAGTTGCATTGTGGATTTTGCATAAAACATGATTTTAGAAAATATTCATAGAATAATTTTTTTTTAAATCACATTTGAAAACCCTTGTATGTTATATTCTACATATGTCCTTCTAGTGCTGAACGTTAAAACATATTTTAGACCCTTTTCATGCAAAATTTATAAAAAATATTATTCACGTTTGTTATGAAAAAAATTGTATCCCTTCATATGCCGAACTAGTTGCATTGTGGATTTTGCCTAAAACATGATTTTAGAAAATATTCATAGAATTATTTATTTTTTTAATCACATTTGAAAACCCTTGTATGTTATATTCTACATATGTCCTTCTAGTGCTGAACGTTAAAACATATTTTAGACCCTTTTCATGCAAAATTTATAAAAAATATTATTCACGTTTGTTATGAAGAAAATTGTATCCCTTCATATGCCGAACTAGTTGCATTGTGGATTTTGCCTAAAACATGATTTTAGAAAATATTCATAGAATTATTTATTTTTTTAATCACATTTGAAAACCCTTGTATGTTATATTCTACATATGTCCTTCTAGTGCTGAACGTTAAAACATATTTTTGACCCTTTTCATGCAAAATTTAAAAAATATATTTTTCACGTTTTTTATAAAAAAACTTTGTATCCCTTCATATGCCGAACTAGTTGCATTGTGGATTTTGCATTAAACATGATTTTAGACAATATTCATTGAATTATTTATTTTTTTATTCACATTTGAAAACCCTTGTATGTTATATTCTACATATGTCCTTCTAGTGCTGAACGTTAAAACATATTTTAGACCCTTTTCATGCAAAATTTTAAAAATATATTTTTCACGTTTTTTATAAAAAAAAATTGTATCCCTTCATATGCCGAACTAGTTGCATTGTGGATTTTGCCTAAAACATGATTTTAGAAAATATTCATAGAATTATTTATTTTTTTAATCACATTTGAAAACCCTTGTATGTTATATTCTACATATGTCCTTCTAGTGCTGAATGTTAAAACATATTTTAGACCCTTTTCATGCAAAATGTATAAAAAATATTTTTCACGTTTGTTATAAAAAAAATGGTATCCCTTCATATGCCGAACTAGTTGCATTGTGGATTTTGCATAAAACATGATTTTAGAAAATATTCATAGAATAATTTTTTTTTAAATCACATTTGAAAACCCTTGTATGTTATATTCTACATATGTCCTTCTAGTGCTGAACGTTAAAACATATTTAGACCCTTTTCATGCAAAATTTATAAAAAATATTATAATAATAAAATAATAATAATATGCCATTTAGCAGACGCTTTTATCCAAAGCGACTTACAGTCATGCGTGCATACATTTTTGTGTATGGGTGGTCCCGGGGATCGAACCCACTACCTTGGCGTTACAAGCGCCGTGCTCTACCAGCTGAGCTACATTATTCACGTTTGTTTTGAAAAAAATTGTATCCATTCATATGCCGAACTAGTTGCATGGTGGATTTTGCCTAAAACATGATTTTAGAAAATATTCATAGAATTTTTTATTTTTTAAATCACATTTGAAACCCTTGTATGTTGAATTATACATATGTCCTTCTAATGCTGAACGTAATAAAAATATTTTAGACCCTTTTCATGCAAAATGTATAAAAAATAGTTTTCACGTTTGTTATAAAAAAAATTGTATCCCTTCATATGCCGAACTAGTTGCATTGTGGATTTTGCCTAAAACATGATTTTAGAAAATATTCATAGAATTATTTATTTTTTTAATCACATTTGAAAACCCTTGTATGTTATATTCTACATATGTCCTTCTAGTGCTGAACGTTAAAACATATTTTAGACCCTTTTCATGCAAAATTTAAAAAATATATTTTTCACGTTTTTTATAAAAAAAAATTGTATCCCTTCATATGCCGAACTAGTTGCATTGTGGATTTTGCCTAAAACATGATTTTAGAAAATATTCATAGAATTATTTATTTTTTTAATCACATTTGAAAACCCTTGTATGTTATATTCTACATATGTCCTTCTAGTGCTGAACGTTAAAACATATTTTAGACCCTTTTCATGCAAAATTTATAAAAAATATTATTCACGTTTGTTATGAAAAAAATTGTATCCCTTCATATGCCGAACTAGTTGCATGGTGGATTTTGCCTAAAACATGATTTTAGAAAATATTCATAGAATTTTTTATTTTTTAAATCACATTTGAAACCCTTGTATGTTGAATTATACATATGTCCTTCTAATGCTGAACGTAATAAAAATATTTTAGACCCTTTTCATGCAAAATGTATAAAAAATAGTTTTCACGTTTGTTATAAAAAAAATTGTATCCCTTCATATTCCGAACTAGTTGCATTGTGGATTTTACCTAAAACATGATTTTAGAAAATATTCATAGAATTTTTTATTTTTTAAATCACATTTGAAACCCTTGTATGTTGAATTCTACATATGTCCTTCTAATGCTGAACGTAATAAAAATATTTTAGACCCTTTTCATGCAAAATGTATAAAAAATAGTTTTCACGTTTGTTATAAAAAAAATTGTATCCCTTCATATGCCGAACTAGTTGCATTGTGGATTTTGCCTAAAACATGATTTTAGAAAATATTCATAGAATTATTTATTTTTTTAATCACATTTGAAAACCCTTGTATGTTATATTCTACATATGTCCTTCTAGTGCTGAACGTTAAAACATATTTTAGACCCTTTTCATGCAAAATTTATAAAAAATATTATTCACGTTTGTTATGAAAAAAATTGTATCCCTTCATATGCCGAACTAGTTGCATTGTGGATTTTGCCTAAAACATGATTTTAGAAAATATTCATAGAATTATTTATTTTTTTAATCACATTTGAAAACCCTTGTATGTTATATTCTACATATGTCCTTCTAGTGCTGAACGTTAAAACATATTTTTGACCCTTTTCATGCAAAATTTAAAAAATATATTTTTCACGTTTTTTATAAAAAAACTTTGTATCCCTTCATATGCCAAACTAGTTGCATTGTGGATTTTGCATTAAACATGATTTTAGACAATATTCATTGAATTATTTATTTTTTTATTCACATTTGAAAACCCTTGTATGTTATATTCTACATATGTCCTTCTAGTGCTGAACGTTAAAACATATTTTAGACCCTTTTCATGCAAAATTTAAAAAATATATTTTTCACGTTTTTTATTTTAAAAAAAATTCTCCCTTCATATGCCGAACTAGTTGCATTGTGGATTTTGCCTAAAACATGATTTTAGAAAATATTCATAGAATTATTTATTTTTTTAATCACATTTGAAAACCCTTGTATGTTATATTCTACATATGTCCTTCTAGTGCTGAACGTTAAAACATATTTTAGACCCTTTTCATGCAAAATGTATAAAAAATATTTTTCACGTTTGTTATAAAAAAAATGGTATCCCTTCATATGCCGAACTAGTTGCATTGTGGATTTTGCATAAAACATGATTTTAGAAAATATTCATAGAATAATTTTTTTTTAAATCACATTTGAAAACCCTTGTATGTTATATTCTACATATGTCCTTCTAGTGCTGAACGTTAAAACATATTTTAGACCCTTTTCATGCAAAATTTATAAAAAATATTATTCACGTTTGTTATGAAAAAAATTGTATCCCTTCATATGCCGAACTAGTTGCATTGTGGATTTTGCCTAAAACATGATTTTAGAAAATATTCATAGAATTATTTATTTTTTTAATCACATTTGAAAACCCTTGTATGTTATATTCTACATATGTCCTTCTAGTGCTGAACGTTAAAACATATTTTAGACCCTTTTCATGCAAAATTTATAAAAAATATTATTCACGTTTGTTATGAAGAAAATTGTATCCCTTCATATGCCGAACTAGTTGCATTGTGGATTTTGCCTAAAACATGATTTTAGAAAATATTCATAGAATTATTTATTTTTTTAATCACATTTGAAAACCCTTGTATGTTATATTCTACATATGTCCTTCTAGTGCTGAACGTTAAAACATATTTTTGACCCTTTTCATGCAAAATTTAAAAAATATATTTTTCACGTTTTTTATAAAAAAACTTTGTATCCCTTCATATGCCGAACTAGTTGCATTGTGGATTTTGCATTAAACATGATTTTAGACAATATTCATTGAATTATTTATTTTTTTATTCACATTTGAAAACCCTTGTATGTTATATTCTACATATGTCCTTCTAGTGCTGAACGTTAAAACATATTTTAGACCCTTTTCATGCAAAATTTAAAAAATATATTTTTCACGTTTTTTATAAAAAAAAATTGTATCCCTTCATATGCCGAACTAGTTGCATTGTGGATTTTGCCTAAAACATGATTTTAGAAAATATTCATAGAATTATTTATTTTTTTAATCACATTTGAAAACCCTTGTATGTTATATTCTACATATGTCCTTCTAGTGCTGAACGTTAAAACATATTTTAGACCCTTTTCATGCAAAATGTATAAAAAATATTTTTCACGTTTGTTATAAAAAAAATGGTATCCCTTCATATGCCGAACTAGTTGCATTGTGGATTTTGCATAAAACATGATTTTAGAAAATATTCATAGAATAATTTTTTTTTAAATCACATTTGAAAACCCTTGTATGTTATATTCTACATATGTCCTTCTAGTGCTGAACGTTAAAACATATTTAGACCCTTTTCATGCAAAATTTATAAAAAATATTATAATAATAAAATAATAATAATATGCCATTTAGCAGACGCGTTTATCCAAAGCGACTTACAGTCATGCGTGCATACATTTTTGTGTATGGGTGGTCCCGGGGATCGAACCCACTACCTTGGCGTTACAAGCGCCGTGCTCTACCAGCTGAGCTACATTATTCACGTTTGTTTTGAAAAAAATTGTATCCATTCATATGCCGAACTAGTTGCATGGTGGATTTTGCCTAAAACATGATTTTAGAAAATATTCATAGAATTTTTTATTTTTTAAATCACATTTGAAACCCTTGTATGTTGAATTATACATATGTCCTTCTAATGCTGAACGTAATAAAAATATTTTAGACCCTTTTCATGCAAAATGTATAAAAAATAGTTTTCACGTTTGTTATAAAAAAAATTGTATCCCTTCATATGCCGAACTAGTTGCATTGTGGATTTTGCCTAAAACATGATTTTAGAAAATATTCATAGAATTATTTATTTTTTTAATCACATTTGAAAACCCTTGTATGTTATATTCTACATATGTCCTTCTAGTGCTGAACGTTAAAACATATTTTAGACCCTTTTCATGCAAAATTTAAAAAATATATTTTTCACGTTTTTTATAAAAAAAAATTGTATCCCTTCATATGCCGAACTAGTTGCATTGTGGATTTTGCCTAAAACATGATTTTAGAAAATATTCATAGAATTATTTATTTTTTTAATCACATTTGAAAACCCTTGTATGTTATATTCTACATATGTCCTTCTAGTGCTGAACGTTAAAACATATTTTAGACCCTTTTCATGCAAAATGTATAAAAAATATTTTTCACGTTTGTTATAAAAAAAATTGTATCCCTTCATATGCCGAACTAGTTGCATTGTGGATTTTGCCTAAAACATGATTTTAGAAAATATTCATAGAATTATTTATTTTTTTAATCACATTTGAAAACCCTTGTATGTTATATTCTACATATGTCCTTCTAGTGCTGAACGTTAAAACATATTTTAGACCCTTTTCATGCAAAATTTATAAAAAATATTATTCACGTTTGTTATGAAAAAAAATTTATCCCTTCATATGCCGAACTAGTTGTATGGTGGATTTTGCCTAAAACATGATTTTAGAAAATATTCATTGAATTTTTTATTTTTTAAATCACATTTGAGAACCCTTGTATGTTGAATTCTACATATGTCCTTCTAATGCTGAACGTAATAAAAATATTTTAGACCCTTTTCATGCAAAATGTATAAAAAATAGTTTTCACGTTTGTTATAAAAAAAATTGTATCCCTTCATATGCCGAACTAGTTGCATTGTGGATTTTGCCTAAAACATGATTTTAGAAAATATTCATAGAATTATTTATTTTTTTAATCACATTTGAAAACACTTGTATGTTATATTCTACATATGTCCTTCTAGTGCTGAACGTTAAAACATATTTTAGACCCTTTTCATGCAAAATTTATAAAAAATATTATTCACGTTTGTTATGAAAAAAATTGTATCCCTTCATATGCCGAACTAGTTGCATTGTGGATTTTGCCTAAAACATGATTTTAGAAAATATTCATAGAATTATTTATTTTTTTAATCACATTTGAAAACCCTTGTATGTTATATTCTACATATGTCCTTCTAGTGCTGAACGTTAAAACATATTTTTGACCCTTTTCATGCAAAATTTAAAAAATATATTTTTCACGTTTTTTATAAAAAACTTTGTATCCCTTCATATGCCGAACTAGTTGCATTGTGGATTTTGCATTAAACATGATTTTAGACAATATTCATTGAATTATTTATTTTTTTATTCACATTTGAAAACCCTTGTATGTTATATTCTACATATGTCCTTCTAGTGCTGAACGTTAAAACATATTTTAGACCCTTTTCATGCAAAATGTATAAAAAATATTTTTCACGTTTGTTATAAAAAAAATGGTATCCCTTCATATGCCGAACTAGTTGCATTGTGGATTTTGCATAAAACATGATTTTAGAAAATATTCATAGAATAATTTTTTTTTAAATCACATTTGAAAACCCTTGTATGTTATATTCTACATATGTCCTTCTAGTGCTGAACGTTAAAACATATTTTAGACCCTTTTCATGCAAAATTTAAAAAATATATTTTTCACGTTTTTTATAAAAAAACTTTGTATCCCTTCATATGCCGAACTAGTTGCATTGTGGATTTTGCATTAAACATGATTTTAGACAATATTCATTGAATTATTTATTTTTTTATTCACATTTGAAAACCCTTGTATGTTATATTCTACATATGTCCTTCTAGTGCTGAACGTTAAAACATATTTTTGACCCTTTTCATGCAAAATTTATAAAAAATATTATTCACGTTTGTTATGAAAAAAATTGTATCCCTTCATATGCCGAACTAGTTGCATTGTGGATTTTGCCTAAAACATGATTTTAGAAAATATTCATAGAATTATTTATTTTTTTAATCACATTTGAAAACCCTTGTATGTTATATTCTACATATGTCCTTCTAGTGCTGAACGTTAAAACATATTTAGACCCTTTTCATGCAAAATTTATAAAAAATATTATAATAATAAAATAATAATAATATGCCATTTAGCAGACGCTTTAATCCAAAGCGACTTACAGTCATGCGTGCATACATTTTTGTGTATGGGTGGTCCCGGGGATCGAACCCACTACCTTGGCGTTACAAGCGCCGTGCTCTACCAGCTGAGCTACATTATTCACGTTTGTTATGAAAAAAATTGTATCCATTCATATGCCGAACTAGTTGCATGGTGGATTTTGCCTAAAACATGATTTTAGAAAATATTCATAGAATTTTTTATTTTTTAAATCACATTTGAAACCCTTGTATGTTGAATTATACATATGTCCTTCTAATGCTGAACGTAATAAAAATATTTTAGACCCTTTTCATGCAAAATGTATAAAAAATAGTTTTCACGTTTGTTATAAAAAAAATTGTATCCCTTCATATGCCGAACTAGTTGCATTGTGGATTTTGCCTAAAACATGATTTTAGAAAATATTCATAGAATTATTTATTTTTTTAATCACATTTGAAAACCCTTGTATGTTATATTCTACATATGTCCTTCTAGTGCTGAACGTTAAAACATATTTTAGACCCTTTTCATGCAAAATTAAAAAAATATATTTTTCACGTTTTTTATAAAAAAACTTTGTATCCCTTCATATGCCGAACTAGTTGCATTGTGGATTTTGCATTAAACATGATTTTAGACAATATTCATTGAATTATTTATTTTTTTATTCACATTTGAAAACCCTTGTATGTTATATTCTACATATGTCCTTCTAGTGCTGAACGTTAAAACATATTTTAGACCCTTTTCATGCAAAATTTAAAAAATATATTTTTCACGTTTTTTATTAAAAAAAATTGTATCCCTTCATATGCCGAACTAGTTGCATTGTGGATTTTGCCTAAAACATGATTTTAGAAAATATTCATAGAATTATTTATTTTTTTAATCACATTTGAAAACCCTTGTATGTTATATTCTACATATGTCCTTCTAGTGCTGAACGTTAAAACATATTTTAGACCATTTTCATGCAAAATGTATAAAAAATATTTTTCACGTTTGTTATAAAAAAAATTGTATCCCTTCATATGCCGAACTAGTTGCATTGTGGATTTTGCCTAAAACATGATTTTAGAAAATATTCATAGAATTATTTATTTTTTTAATCACATTTGAAAACCCTTGTATGTTATATTCTACATATGTCCTTCTAGTGCTGAACGTTAAAACATATTTTAGACCCTTTTCATGCAAAATTTATAAAAAATATTATTCACGTTTGTTATGAAAAAAATTGTATCCCTTCATATGCCGAACTAGTTGCATTGTGGATTTTGCCTAAAACATGATTTTAGAAAATATTCATAGAATTATTATTTTTTTTTATCACATTTGAAAACCCTTGTATGTTATATTCTACATATGTCCTTCTAGTGCTGAACGTTAAAACATATTTTTGACCCTTTTCATGCAAAATTTAAAAAATATATTTTTCACGTTTTTTATAAAAAAACTTTGTATCCCTTCATATGCCGAACTAGTTGCATTGTGGATTTTGCATTAAACATGATTTTAGACAATATTCATTGAATTATTTATTTTTTTATTCACATTTGAAAACCCTTGTATGTTATATTCTACATATGTCCTTCTAGTGCTGAACGTTAAAACATATTTTAGACCCTTTTCATGCAAAATTTAAAAAATATATATTTTTCACGTTTTTTATTTTAAAAAAATGTATCCCTTCATATGCCGAACTAGTTGCATTGTGGATTTTGCCTAAAACATGATTTTAGAAAATATTCATAGAATTATTTTATTTTTTTATCACATTTGAAAACCCTTGTATGTTATATTCTACATATGTCCTTCTAGTGCTGAACGTTAAAACATATTTTAGACCCTTTTCATGCAAAATTTATAAAAAATATTATTCACGTTTGTTATGAAAAAAATTGTATCCCTTCATATGCCGAACTAGTTGCATTGTGGATTTTGCCTAAAACATGATTTTAGAAAATATTCATAGAATTTTTTTTTTTTTTTATCACATTTGAAAACCCTTGTATGTTATATTCTACATATGTCCTTCTAGTGCTGAACGTTAAAACATATTTTTGACCCTTTTCATGCAAAATTTAAAAAATAAATTTTTCACGTTTTTTATAAAAAAACTTTGTATCCCTTCATATGCCGAACTAGTTGCATTGTGGATTTTGCATTAAACATGATTTTAGACAATATTCATAGAATTATTTATTTTTTTAATCACATTTGAAAACCCTTGTATGTTATATTCTACATATGTCCTTCTAGTGCTGAACGTTAAAACATATTTTAGACCCTTTTCATGCAAAATTTATAAAAAAATATTATTCACGTTTGTTATGAAAAAAATTGTATCCCTTCATATGCCGAACTAGTTGCATTGTGGATTTTGCCTAAAACATGATTTTAGAAAATATTCATAGAATTATTTATTTTTTTAATCACATTTGAAAACCCTTGTATGTTATATTCTACATATGTCCTTCTAGTGCTGAACGTTAAAACATATTTTAGACCCTTTTCATGCAAAATTTAAAAAATATATTTTTCACGTTTTTTATAAAAAAACTTTGTATCCCTTCATATGCCGAACTAGTTGCATTGTGGATTTTGCATTAAACATGATTTTAGACAATATTCATTGAATTATTTATTTTTTTATTCACATTTGAAAACCCTTGTATGTTATATTCTACATATGTCCTTCTAGTGCTGAACGTTAAAACATATTTTAGACCCTTTTCATGCAAAATTTAAAAAATATATTTTTCACGTTTTTTATTAAAAAAAATTGTATCCCTTCATATGCCGAACTAGTTGCATTGTGGATTTTGCCTAAAACATGATTTTAGAAAATATTCATAGAATTATTTATTTTTTTAATCACATTTGAAAACCCTTGTATGTTATATTCTACATATGTCCTTCTAGTGCTGAACGTTAAAACATATTTTAGACCATTTTCATGCAAAATGTATAAAAAATATTTTTCACGTTTGTTATAAAAAAAATTGTATCCCTTCATATGCCGAACTAGTTGCATTGTGGATTTTGCCTAAAACATGATTTTAGAAAATATTCATAGAATTATTTATTTTTTTAATCACATTTGAAAACCCTTGTATGTTATATTCTACATATGTCCTTCTAGTGCTGAACGTTAAAACATATTTTAGACCCTTTTCATGCAAAATGTATAAAAAATATTTTTCACGTTTGTTATAAAAAAAATTGTATCCCTTCATATGCCGAACTAGTTGCATTGTGGATTTTGCATAAAACATGATTTTAGAAAATATTCATAGAATAATTTTTTTAAAAATCACATTTGAAAACCCTTGTATGTTGAATTCTACATATGTCCTTCTAATGCTGAACGTAATAAAAATATTTTAGACCCTTTTCATGCAAAATGTATAAAAAATAGTTTTCACGTTTGTTATAAAAAAAATTGTATCCCTTCATATGCCGAACTAGTTGCATTGTGGAGTTTGCCTAAAACATGATTTTAGAAAATATTCATAGAATTATTTATTTTTTTAATCACATTTGAAAACCCTTGTATGTTATATTCTACATATGTCCTTCTAGTGCTGAACGTTAAAACATATTTTAGACCCTTTTCATGCAAAATTTATAAAAAATATTATTCACGTTTGTTATGAAAAAAATTGTATCCCTTCATATGCCGAACTAGTTGCATTGTGGATTTTGCCTAAAACATGATTTTAGAAAATATTCATAGAATTATTATTTTTTTTATCACATTTGAAAACCCTTGTATGTTATATTCTACATATGTCCTTCTAGTGCTGAACGTTAAAACATATTTTTGACCCTTTTCATGCAAAATTTAAAAAATATATTTTTCACGTTTTTTATAAAAAAACTTTGTATCCCTTCATATGCCGAACTAGTTGCATTGTGGATTTTGCATTAAACATGATTTTAGACAATATTCATTGAATTATTTATTTTTTTATTCACATTTGAAAACCCTTGTATGTTATATTCTACATATGTCCTTCTAGTGCTGAACGTTAAAACATATTTTAGACCCTTTTCATGCAAAATTTAAAAAATATATATTTTTCACGTTTTTTATTTTAAAAAAATGTATCCCTTCATATGCCGAACTAGTTGCATTGTGGATTTTGCCTAAAACATGATTTTAGAAAATATTCATAGAATTATTTTATTTTTTTATCACATTTGAAAACCCTTGTATGTTATATTCTACATATGTCCTTCTAGTGCTGAACGTTAAAACATATTTTAGACCCTTTTCATGCAAAATTTATAAAAAATATTATTCACGTTTGTTATGAAAAAAATTGTATCCCTTCATATGCCGAACTAGTTGCATTGTGGATTTTGCCTAAAACATGATTTTAGAAAATATTCATAGATTTTTTTTTTTTTTTTATCACATTTGAAAACCCTTGTATGTTATATTCTACATATGTCCTTCTAGTGCTGAACGTTAAAACATATTTTTGACCCTTTTCATGCAAAATTTAAAAAATAAATTTTTCACGTTTTTTATAAAAAAACTTTGTATCCCTTCATATGCCGAACTAGTTGCATTGTGGATTTTGCATTAAACATGATTTTAGACAATATTCATAGAATTATTTATTTTTTTAATCACATTTGAAAACCCTTGTATGTTATATTCTACATATGTCCTTCTAGTGCTGAACGTTAAAACATATTTTAGACCCTTTTCATGCAAAATTTATAAAAAAATATTATTCACGTTTGTTATGAAAAAAATTGTATCCCTTCATATGCCGAACTAGTTGCATTGTGGATTTTGCCTAAAACATGATTTTAGAAAATATTCATAGAATTATTTATTTTTTTAATCACATTTGAAAACCCTTGTATGTTATATTCTACATATGTCCTTCTAGTGCTGAACGTTAAAACATATTTTTGACCCTTTTCATGCAAAATTTAAAAAATATATTTTTCACGTTTTTTATAAAAAAACTTTGTATCCCTTCATATGCCGAACTAGTTGCATTGTGGATTTTGCATTAAACATGATTTTAGACAATATTCATTGAATTATTTATTTTTTTATTCACATTTGAAAACCCTTGTATGTTATATTCTACATATGTCCTTCTAGTGCTGAACGTTAAAACATATTTTAGACCCTTTTCATGCAAAATTTAAAAAATATATTTTTCACGTTTTTTATAAAAAAAAATTTTATCCCTTCATATGCCGAACTAGTTGCATTGTGGATTTTGCCTAAAACATGATTTTAGAAAATATTCATAGAATTATTTATTTTTTTAATCACATTTGAAAACCCTTGTATGTTATATTCTACATATGTCCTTCTAGTGCTGAACGTTAAAACATATTTTAGACCCTTTTCATGCAAAATGTATAAAAAATATTTTTCACGTTTGTTATAAAAAAAATGGTATCCCTTCATATGCCGAACTAGTTGCATGGTGGATTTTGCCTAAAACATGATTTTAGAAAATATTCATAGAATTATTTTATTTTTTTATCACATTTGAAAACCCTTGTATGTTATATTCTACATATGTCCTTCTAGTGCTGAACGTTAAAACATATTTTAGACCCTTTTCATGCAAAATGTATAAAAAATATTTTTCACGTTTGTTATAAAAAAAATTGTATCCCTTCATATGCCGAACTAGTTGCATTGTGGATTTTGCATAAAACATGATTTTAGAAAATATTCATAGAATAATTTTTTTTAAAATCACATTTGAAAACCCTTGTATGTTGAATTCTACATATGTCCTTCTAATGCTGAACGTAATAAAAATATTTTAGACCCTTTTCATGCAAAATGTATAAAAAATAGTTTTCACGTTTGTTATAAAAAAAATTGTATCCCTTCATATGCCGAACTAGTTGCATTGTGGATTTTGCCTAAAACATGATTTTAGAAAATATTCATAGAATTATTTATTTTTTTAATCACATTTGAAAACCCTTGTATGTTATATTCTACATATGTCCTTCTAGTGCTGAACGTTAAAACATATTTTAGACCCTTTTCATGCAAAATTTATAAAAAATATTATTCACGTTTGTTATGAAAAAAATTGTATCCCTTCATATGCCGAACTAGTTGCATTGTGGATTTTGCCTAAAACATGATTTTAGAAAATATTCATAGAATTATTTTTTTTTTTAATCACATTTGAAAACCCTTGTATGTTATATTCTACATATGTCCTTCTAGTGCTGAACGTTAAAACATATTTTTGACCCTTTTCATGCAAAATTTAAAAAATATATTTTTCACGTTTTTTATAAAAAAACTTTGTATCCCTTCATATGCCGAACTAGTTGCATTGTGGATTTTGCATTAAACATGATTTTAGACAATATTCATTGAATTATTTATTTTTTTATTCACATTTGAAAACCCTTGTATGTTATATTCTACATATGTCCTTCTAGTGCTGAACGTTAAAACATATTTTAGACCCTTTTCATGCAAAATGTATAAAAAAATATTATTCACGTTTGTTATGAAAAAAATTGTATCCCTTCATATGCCGAACTAGTTGCATTGTGGATTTTGCCTAAAACATGATTTTAGAAAATATTCATAGAATTATTTATTTTTTTAATCACATTTGAAAACCCTTGTATGTTATATTTTACATATGTCCTTCTAGTGCTGAACGTTAAAACATATTTTAGACCCTTTTCATGCAAAATTTAAAAAATATATTTTTCACGTTTTTTATAAAAAAACTTTGTATCCCTTCATATGCCGAACTAGTTGCATTGTGGATTTTGCATTAAACATGATTTTAGACAATATTCATTGAATTATTTATTTTTTTATTCACATTTGAAAACCCTTGTATGTTATATTCTACATATGTCCTTCTAGTGCTGAACGTTAAAACATATTTTAGACCCTTTTCATGCAAAATTTAAAAAATATATTTTTCACGTTTTTTATTAAAAAAAATTGTATCCCTTCATATGCCGAACTAGTTGCATTGTGGATTTTGCCTAAAACATGATTTTAGAAAATATTCATAGAATTATTTATTTTTTTAATCACATTTGAAAACCCTTGTATGTTATATTCTACATATGTCCTTCTAGTGCTGAACGTTAAAACATATTTTAGACCCTTTTCATGCAAAATGTATAAAAAATATTTTTCACGTTTGTTATAAAAAAAATGGTATCCCTTCATATGCCGAACTAGTTGCATTGTGGATTTTGCATAAAACATGATTTTAGAAAATATTCATAGAATAATTTTTTTTTAAATCACATTTGAAAACCCTTGTATGTTATATTCTACATATGTCCTTCTAGTGCTGAACGTTAAAACATATTTTAGACCCTTTTCATGCAAAATTTATAAAAAATATTATTCACGTTTGTTATGAAAAAAATTGTATCCCTTCATATGCCGAACTAGTTGCATTGTGGATTTTGCCTAAAACATGATTTTAGAAAATATTCATAGAATTATTTATTTTTTTAATCACATTTGAAAACCCTTGTATGTTATATTCTACATATGTCCTTCTAGTGCTGAACGTTAAAACATATTTTAGACCCTTTTCATGCAAAATTTATAAAAAATATTATTCACGTTTGTTATGAAGAAAATTGTATCCCTTCATATGCCGAACTAGTTGCATTGTGGATTTTGCCTAAAACATGATTTTAGAAAATATTCATAGAATTATTTATTTTTTTAATCACATTTGAAAACCCTTGTATGTTATATTCTACATATGTCCTTCTAGTGCTGAACGTTAAAACATATTTTTGACCCTTTTCATGCAAAATTTAAAAAATATATTTTTCACGTTTTTTATAAAAAAACTTTGTATCCCTTCATATGCCGAACTAGTTGCATTGTGGATTTTGCATTAAACATGATTTTAGACAATATTCATTGAATTATTTATTTTTTTATTCACATTTGAAAACCCTTGTATGTTATATTCTACATATGTCCTTCTAGTGCTGAACGTTAAAACATATTTTAGACCCTTTTCATGCAAAATTTAAAAAATATATTTTTCACGTTTTTTATAAAAAAAAATTGTATCCCTTCATATGCCGAACTAGTTGCATTGTGGATTTTGCCTAAAACATGATTTTAGAAAATATTCATAGAATTATTTATTTTTTTAATCACATTTGAAAACCCTTGTATGTTATATTCTACATATGTCCTTCTAGTGCTGAACGTTAAAACATATTTTAGACCCTTTTCATGCAAAATGTATAAAAAATATTTTTCACGTTTGTTATAAAAAAAATGGTATCCCTTCATATGCCGAACTAGTTGCATTGTGGATTTTGCATAAAACATGATTTTAGAAAATATTCATAGAATAATTTTTTTTTTAATCACATTTGAAAACCCTTGTATGTTATATTCTACATATGTCCTTCTAGTGCTGAACGTTAAAACATATTTAGACCCTTTTCATGCAAAATTTATAAAAAATATTATAATAATAAAATAATAATAATATGCCATTTAGCAGACGCGTTTATCCAAAGCGACTTACAGTCATGCGTGCATACATTTTTGTGTATGGGTGGTCCCGGGGATCGAACCCACTACCTTGGCGTTACAAGCGCCGTGCTCTACCAGCTGAGCTACATTATTCACGTTTGTTTTGAAAAAAATTGTATCCATTCATATGCCGAACTAGTTGCATGGTGGATTTTGCCTAAAACATGATTTTAGAAAATATTCATAGAATTTTTTATTTTTTAAATCACATTTGAAACCCTTGTATGTTGAATTATACATATGTCCTTCTAATGCTGAACGTAATAAAAATATTTTAGACCCTTTTCATGCAAAATGTATAAAAAATAGTTTTCACGTTTGTTATAAAAAAAATTGTATCCCTTCATATGCCGAACTAGTTGCATTGTGGATTTTGCCTAAAACATGATTTTAGAAAATATTCATAGAATTATTTATTTTTTTAATCACATTTGAAAACCCTTGTATGTTATATTCTACATATGTCCTTCTAGTGCTGAACGTTAAAACATATTTTAGACCCTTTTCATGCAAAATTTAAAAAATATATTTTTCACGTTTTTTATAAAAAAAAATTGTATCCCTTCATATGCCGAACTAGTTGCATTGTGGATTTTGCCTAAAACATGATTTTAGAAAATATTCATTGAATTATTTATTTTTTTAATCACATTTGAAAACCCTTGTATGTTATATTCTACATATGTCCTTCTAGTGCTGAACGTTAAAACATATTTTAGACCCTTTTCATGCAAAATGTATAAAAAATATTTTTCACGTTTGTTATAAAAAAAATTGTATCCCTTCATATGCCGAACTAGTTGCATTGTGGATTTTGCCTAAAACATGATTTTAGAAAATATTCATAGAATTATTTATTTTTTTAATCACATTTGAAAACCCTTGTATGTTATATTCTACATATGTCCTTCTAGTGCTGAACGTTAAAACATATTTTAGACCCTTTTCATGCAAAATTTATAAAAAATATTATTCACGTTTGTTATGAAAAAAAATTTATCCCTTCATATGCCGAACTAGTTGTATGGTGGATTTTGCCTAAAACATGATTTTAGAAAATATTCATTGAATTTTTTATTTTTTAAATCACATTTGAGAACCCTTGTATGTTGAATTCTACATATGTCCTTCTAATGCTGAACGTAATAAAAATATTTTAGACCCTTTTCATGCAAAATGTATAAAAAATAGTTTTCACGTTTGTTATAAAAAAAATTGTATCCCTTCATATGCCGAACTAGTTGCATTGTGGATTTTGCCTAAAACATGATTTTAGAAAATATTCATAGAATTATTTATTTTTTTAATCACATTTGAAAACACTTGTATGTTATATTCTACATATGTCCTTCTAGTGCTGAACGTTAAAACATATTTTAGACCCTTTTCATGCAAAATTTATAAAAAATATTATTCACGTTTGTTATGAAAAAAATTGTATCCCTTCATATGCCGAACTAGTTGCATTGTGGATTTTGCCTAAAACATGATTTTAGAAAATATTCATAGAATTATTTATTTTTTTAATCACATTTGAAAACCCTTGTATGTTATATTCTACATATGTCCTTCTAGTGCTGAACGTTAAAACATATTTTTGACCCTTTTCATGCAAAATTTAAAAAATATATTTTTCACGTTTTTTATAAAAAACTTTGTATCCCTTCATATGCCGAACTAGTTGCATTGTGGATTTTGCATTAAACATGATTTTAGACAATATTCATTGAATTATTTATTTTTTTATTCACATTTGAAAACCCTTGTATGTTATATTCTACATATGTCCTTCTAGTGCTGAACGTTAAAACATATTTTAGACCCTTTTCATGCAAAATGTATAAAAAATATTTTTCACGTTTGTTATAAAAAAAATGGTATCCCTTCATATGCCGAACTAGTTGCATTGTGGATTTTGCATAAAACATGATTTTAGAAAATATTCATAGAATAATTTTTTTTTAAATCACATTTGAAAACCCTTGTATGTTATATTCTACATATGTCCTTCTAGTGCTGAACGTTAAAACATATTTTAGACCCTTTTCATGCAAAATTTAAAAAATATATTTTTCACGTTTTTTATAAAAAAACTTTGTATCCCTTCATATGCCGAACTAGTTGCATTGTGGATTTTGCATTAAACATGATTTTAGACAATATTCATTGAATTATTTATTTTTTTATTCACATTTGAAAACCCTTGTATGTTATATTCTACATATGTCCTTCTAGTGCTGAACGTTAAAACATATTTTTGACCCTTTTCATGCAAAATTTATAAAAAATATTATTCACGTTTGTTATGAAAAAAATTGTATCCCTTCATATGCCGAACTAGTTGCATTGTGGATTTTGCCTAAAACATGATTTTAGAAAATATTCATAGAATTATTTATTTTTTTAATCACATTTGAAAACCCTTGTATGTTATATTCTACATATGTCCTTCTAGTGCTGAACGTTAAAACATATTTAGACCCTTTTCATGCAAAATTTATAAAAAATATTATAATAATAAAATAATAATAATATGCCATTTAGCAGACGCTTTAATCCAAAGCGACTTACAGTCATGCGTGCATACATTTTTGTGTATGGGTGGTCCCGGGGATCGAACCCACTACCTTGGCGTTACAAGCGCCGTGCTCTACCAGCTGAGCTACATTATTCACGTTTGTTATGAAAAAAATTGTATCCATTCATATGCCGAACTAGTTGCATGGTGGATTTTGCCTAAAACATGATTTTAGAAAATATTCATAGAATTTTTTATTTTTTAAATCACATTTGAAACCCTTGTATGTTGAATTATACATATGTCCTTCTAATGCTGAACGTAATAAAAATATTTTAGACCCTTTTCATGCAAAATGTATAAAAAATAGTTTTCACGTTTGTTATAAAAAAAATTGTATCCCTTCATATGCCGAACTAGTTGCATTGTGGATTTTGCCTAAAACATGATTTTAGAAAATATTCATAGAATTATTTATTTTTTTAATCACATTTGAAAACCCTTGTATGTTATATTCTACATATGTCCTTCTAGTGCTGAACGTTAAAACATATTTTAGACCCTTTTCATGCAAAATTAAAAAAATATATTTTTCACGTTTTTTATAAAAAAACTTTGTATCCCTTCATATGCCGAACTAGTTGCATTGTGGATTTTGCATTAAACATGATTTTAGACAATATTCATTGAATTATTTATTTTTTTATTCACATTTGAAAACCCTTGTATGTTATATTCTACATATGTCCTTCTAGTGCTGAACGTTAAAACATATTTTAGACCCTTTTCATGCAAAATTTAAAAAATATATTTTTCACGTTTTTTATTAAAAAAAATTGTATCCCTTCATATGCCGAACTAGTTGCATTGTGGATTTTGCCTAAAACATGATTTTAGAAAATATTCATAGAATTATTTATTTTTTTAATCACATTTGAAAACCCTTGTATGTTATATTCTACATATGTCCTTCTAGTGCTGAACGTTAAAACATATTTTAGACCATTTTCATGCAAAATGTATAAAAAATATTTTTCACGTTTGTTATAAAAAAAATTGTATCCCTTCATATGCCGAACTAGTTGCATTGTGGATTTTGCCTAAAACATGATTTTAGAAAATATTCATAGAATTATTTATTTTTTTAATCACATTTGAAAACCCTTGTATGTTATATTCTACATATGTCCTTCTAGTGCTGAACGTTAAAACATATTTTAGACCCTTTTCATGCAAAATTTATAAAAAATATTATTCACGTTTGTTATGAAAAAAATTGTATCCCTTCATATGCCGAACTAGTTGCATTGTGGATTTTGCCTAAAACATGATTTTAGAAAATATTCATAGAATTATTATTTTTTTTTATCACATTTGAAAACCCTTGTATGTTATATTCTACATATGTCCTTCTAGTGCTGAACGTTAAAACATATTTTTGACCCTTTTCATGCAAAATTTAAAAAATATATTTTTCACGTTTTTTATAAAAAAACTTTGTATCCCTTCATATGCCGAACTAGTTGCATTGTGGATTTTGCATTAAACATGATTTTAGACAATATTCATTGAATTATTTATTTTTTTATTCACATTTGAAAACCCTTGTATGTTATATTCTACATATGTCCTTCTAGTGCTGAACGTTAAAACATATTTTAGACCCTTTTCATGCAAAATTTAAAAAATATATATTTTTCACGTTTTTTATTTTAAAAAAATGTATCCCTTCATATGCCGAACTAGTTGCATTGTGGATTTTGCCTAAAACATGATTTTAGAAAATATTCATAGAATTATTTTATTTTTTTATCACATTTGAAAACCCTTGTATGTTATATTCTACATATGTCCTTCTAGTGCTGAACGTTAAAACATATTTTAGACCCTTTTCATGCAAAATTTATAAAAAATATTATTCACGTTTGTTATGAAAAAAATTGTATCCCTTCATATGCCGAACTAGTTGCATTGTGGATTTTGCCTAAAACATGATTTTAGAAAATATTCATAGAATTATTTTTTTTTTTTATCACATTTGAAAACCCTTGTATGTTATATTCTACATATGTCCTTCTAGTGCTGAACGTTAAAACATATTTTTGACCCTTTTCATGCAAAATTTAAAAAATAAATTTTTCACGTTTTTTATAAAAAAACTTTGTATCCCTTCATATGCCGAACTAGTTGCATTGTGGATTTTGCATTAAACATGATTTTAGACAATATTCATAGAATTATTTATTTTTTTAATCACATTTGAAAACCCTTGTATGTTATATTCTACATATGTCCTTCTAGTGCTGAACGTTAAAACATATTTTAGACCCTTTTCATGCAAAATTTATAAAAAAATATTATTCACGTTTGTTATGAAAAAAATTGTATCCCTTCATATGCCGAACTAGTTGCATTGTGGATTTTGCCTAAAACATGATTTTAGAAAATATTCATAGAATTATTTATTTTTTTAATCACATTTGAAAACCCTTGTATGTTATATTCTACATATGTCCTTCTAGTGCTGAACGTTAAAACATATTTTAGACCCTTTTCATGCAAAATTTAAAAAATATATTTTTCACGTTTTTTATAAAAAAACTTTGTATCCCTTCATATGCCGAACTAGTTGCATTGTGGATTTTGCATTAAACATGATTTTAGACAATATTCATTGAATTATTTATTTTTTTATTCACATTTGAAAACCCTTGTATGTTATATTCTACATATGTCCTTCTAGTGCTGAACGTTAAAACATATTTTAGACCCTTTTCATGCAAAATTTAAAAAATATATTTTTCACGTTTTTTATTAAAAAAAATTGTATCCCTTCATATGCCGAACTAGTTGCATTGTGGATTTTGCCTAAAACATGATTTTAGAAAATATTCATAGAATTATTTATTTTTTTAATCACATTTGAAAACCCTTGTATGTTATATTCTACATATGTCCTTCTAGTGCTGAACGTTAAAACATATTTTAGACCATTTTCATGCAAAATGTATAAAAAATATTTTTCACGTTTGTTATAAAAAAAATTGTATCCCTTCATATGCCGAACTAGTTGCATTGTGGATTTTGCCTAAAACATGATTTTAGAAAATATTCATAGAATTATTTATTTTTTTAATCACATTTGAAAACCCTTGTATGTTATATTCTACATATGTCCTTCTAGTGCTGAACGTTAAAACATATTTTAGACCCTTTTCATGCAAAATGTATAAAAAATATTTTTCACGTTTGTTATAAAAAAAATTGTATCCCTTCATATGCCGAACTAGTTGCATTGTGGATTTTGCATAAAACATGATTTTAGAAAATATTCATAGAATAATTTTTTTAAAAATCACATTTGAAAACCCTTGTATGTTGAATTCTACATATGTCCTTCTAATGCTGAACGTAATAAAAATATTTTAGACCCTTTTCATGCAAAATGTATAAAAAATAGTTTTCACGTTTGTTATAAAAAAAATTGTATCCCTTCATATGCCGAACTAGTTGCATTGTGGAGTTTGCCTAAAACATGATTTTAGAAAATATTCATAGAATTATTTATTTTTTTAATCACATTTGAAAACCCTTGTATGTTATATTCTACATATGTCCTTCTAGTGCTGAACGTTAAAACATATTTTAGACCCTTTTCATGCAAAATTTATAAAAAATATTATTCACGTTTGTTATGAAAAAAATTGTATCCCTTCATATGCCGAACTAGTTGCATTGTGGATTTTGCCTAAAACATGATTTTAGAAAATATTCATAGAATTATTATTTTTTTTATCACATTTGAAAACCCTTGTATGTTATATTCTACATATGTCCTTCTAGTGCTGAACGTTAAAACATATTTTTGACCCTTTTCATGCAAAATTTAAAAAATATATTTTTCACGTTTTTTATAAAAAAACTTTGTATCCCTTCATATGCCGAACTAGTTGCATTGTGGATTTTGCATTAAACATGATTTTAGACAATATTCATTGAATTATTTATTTTTTTATTCACATTTGAAAACCCTTGTATGTTATATTCTACATATGTCCTTCTAGTGCTGAACGTTAAAACATATTTTAGACCCTTTTCATGCAAAATTTAAAAAATATATATTTTTCACGTTTTTTATTTTAAAAAAATGTATCCCTTCATATGCCGAACTAGTTGCATTGTGGATTTTGCCTAAAACATGATTTTAGAAAATATTCATAGAATTATTTTATTTTTTTATCACATTTGAAAACCCTTGTATGTTATATTCTACATATGTCCTTCTAGTGCTGAACGTTAAAACATATTTTAGACCCTTTTCATGCAAAATTTATAAAAAATATTATTCACGTTTGTTATGAAAAAAATTGTATCCCTTCATATGCCGAACTAGTTGCATTGTGGATTTTGCCTAAAACATGATTTTAGAAAATATTCATAGATTTTTTTTTTTTTTTATCACATTTGAAAACCCTTGTATGTTATATTCTACATATGTCCTTCTAGTGCTGAACGTTAAAACATATTTTTGACCCTTTTCATGCAAAATTTAAAAAATAAATTTTTCACGTTTTTTATAAAAAAACTTTGTATCCCTTCATATGCCGAACTAGTTGCATTGTGGATTTTGCATTAAACATGATTTTAGACAATATTCATAGAATTATTTATTTTTTTAATCACATTTGAAAACCCTTGTATGTTATATTCTACATATGTCCTTCTAGTGCTGAACGTTAAAACATATTTTAGACCCTTTTCATGCAAAATTTATAAAAAAATATTATTCACGTTTGTTATGAAAAAAATTGTATCCCTTCATATGCCGAACTAGTTGCATTGTGGATTTTGCCTAAAACATGATTTTAGAAAATATTCATATAATTATTTATTTTTTTAATCACATTTGAAAACCCTTGTATGTTATATTCTACATATGTCCTTCTAGTGCTGAACGTTAAAACATATTTTTGACCCTTTTCATGCAAAATTTAAAAAATATATTTTTCACGTTTTTTATAAAAAAACTTTGTATCCCTTCATATGCCGAACTAGTTGCATTGTGGATTTTGCATTAAACATGATTTTAGACAATATTCATTGAATTATTTATTTTTTTATTCACATTTGAAAACCCTTGTATGTTATATTCTACATATGTCCTTCTAGTGCTGAACGTTAAAACATATTTTAGACCCTTTTCATGCAAAATTTAAAAAATATATTTTTCACGTTTTTTATAAAAAAAAATTGTATCCCTTCATATGCCGAACTAGTTGCATTGTGGATTTTGCCTAAAACATGATTTTAGAAAATATTCATAGAATTATTTATTTTTTTAATCACATTTGAAAACCCTTGTATGTTATATTCTACATATGTCCTTCTAGTGCTGAACGTTAAAACATATTTTAGACCCTTTTCATGCAAAATGTATAAAAAATATTTTTCACGTTTGTTATAAAAAAAATGGTATCCCTTCATATGCCGAACTAGTTGCATGGTGGATTTTGCCTAAAACATGATTTTAGAAAATATTCATAGAATTATTTTATTTTTTTATCACATTTGAAAACCCTTGTATGTTATATTCTACATATGTCCTTCTAGTGCTGAACGTTAAAACATATTTTAGACCCTTTTCATGCAAAATGTATAAAAAATATTTTTCACGTTTGTTATAAAAAAAATTGTATCCCTTCATATGCCGAACTAGTTGCATTGTGGATTTTGCATAAAACATGATTTTAGAAAATATTCATAGAATAATTTTTTTTAAAATCACATTTGAAAACCCTTGTATGTTGAATTCTACATATGTCCTTCTAATGCTGAACGTAATAAAAATATTTTAGACCCTTTTCATGCAAAATGTATAAAAAATAGTTTTCACGTTTGTTATAAAAAAAATTGTATCCCTTCATATGCCGAACTAGTTGCATTGTGGATTTTGCCTAAAACATGATTTTAGAAAATATTCATAGAATTATTTATTTTTTTAATCACATTTGAAAACCCTTGTATGTTATATTCTACATATGTCCTTCTAGTGCTGAACGTTAAAACATATTTTAGACCCTTTTCATGCAAAATTTATAAAAAATATTATTCACGTTTGTTATGAAAAAAATTGTATCCCTTCATATGCCGAACTAGTTGCATTGTGGATTTTGCCTAAAACATGATTTTAGAAAATATTCATAGAATTATTTTTTTTTTTAATCACATTTGAAAACCCTTGTATGTTATATTCTACATATGTCCTTCTAGTGCTGAACGTTAAAACATATTTTTGACCCTTTTCATGCAAAATTTAAAAAATATATTTTTCACGTTTTTTATAAAAAAACTTTGTATCCCTTCATATGCCGAACTAGTTGCATTGTGGATTTTGCATTAAACATGATTTTAGACAATATTCATTGAATTATTTATTTTTTTATTCACATTTGAAAACCCTTGTATGTTATATTCTACATATGTCCTTCTAGTGCTGAACGTTAAAACATATTTTAGACCCTTTTCATGCAAAATGTATAAAAAAATATTATTCACGTTTGTTATGAAAAAAATTGTATCCCTTCATATGCCGAACTAGTTGCATTGTGGATTTTGCCTAAAACATGATTTTAGAAAATATTCATAGAATTATTTATTTTTTTAATCACATTTGAAAACCCTTGTATGTTATATTTTACATATGTCCTTCTAGTGCTGAACGTTAAAACATATTTTAGACCCTTTTCATGCAAAATTTAAAAAATATATTTTTCACGTTTTTTATAAAAAAACTTTGTATCCCTTCATATGCCGAACTAGTTGCATTGTGGATTTTGCATTAAACATGATTTTAGACAATATTCATTGAATTATTTATTTTTTTATTCACATTTGAAAACCCTTGTATGTTATATTCTACATATGTCCTTCTAGTGCTGAACGTTAAAACATATTTTAGACCCTTTTCATGCAAAATTTAAAAAATATATTTTTCACGTTTTTTATTAAAAAAAATTGTATCCCTTCATATGCCGAACTAGTTGCATTGTGGATTTTGCCTAAAACATGATTTTAGAAAATATTCATAGAATTATTTATTTTTTTAATCACATTTGAAAACCCTTGTATGTTATATTCTACATATGTCCTTCTAGTGCTGAACGTTAAAACATATTTTAGACCATTTTCATGCAAAATGTATAAAAAATATTTTTCACGTTTGTTATAAAAAAAATTGTATCCCTTCATATGCCGAACTAGTTGCATTGTGGATTTTGCCTAAAACATGATTTTAGAAAATATTCATAGAATTATTTATTTTTTTAATCACATTTGAAAACCCTTGTATGTTATATTCTACATATGTCCTTCTAGTGCTGAACGTTAAAACATATTTTAGACCCTTTTCATGCAAAATGTATAAAAAATATTTTTCACGTTTGTTATAAAAAAAATTGTATCCCTTCATATGCCGAACTAGTTGCATTGTGGATTTTGCATAAAACATGATTTTAGAAAATATTCATAGAATAATTTTTTTAAAAATCACATTTGAAAACCCTTGTATGTTGAATTCTACATATGTCCTTCTAATGCTGAACGTAATAAAAATATTTTAGACCCTTTTCATGCAAAATGTATAAAAAATAGTTTTCACGTTTGTTATAAAAAAAATTGTATCCCTTCATATGCCGAACTAGTTGCATTGTGGAGTTTGCCTAAAACATGATTTTAGAAAATATTCATAGAATTATTTATTTTTTTAATCACATTTGAAAACCCTTGTATGTTATATTCTACATATGTCCTTCTAGTGCTGAACGTTAAAACATATTTTAGACCCTTTTCATGCAAAATTTATAAAAAATATTATTCACGTTTGTTATGAAAAAAATTGTATCCCTTCATATGCCGAACTAGTTGCATTGTGGATTTTGCCTAAAACATGATTTTAGAAAATATTCATAGAATTATTATTTTTTTTTATCACATTTGAAAACCCTTGTATGTTATATTCTACATATGTCCTTCTAGTGCTGAACGTTAAAACATATTTTTGACCCTTTTCATGCAAAATTTAAAAAATATATTTTTCACGTTTTTTATAAAAAAACTTTGTATCCCTTCATATGCCGAACTAGTTGCATTGTGGATTTTGCATTAAACATGATTTTAGACAATATTCATTGAATTATTTATTTTTTTATTCACATTTGAAAACCCTTGTATGTTATATTCTACATATGTCCTTCTAGTGCTGAACGTTAAAACATATTTTAGACCCTTTTCATGCAAAATTTAAAAAATATATATTTTTCACGTTTTTTATTTTAAAAAAATGTATCCCTTCATATGCCGAACTAGTTGCATTGTGGATTTTGCCTAAAACATGATTTTAGAAAATATTCATAGAATTATTTTATTTTTTTATCACATTTGAAAACCCTTGTATGTTATATTCTACATATGTCCTTCTAGTGCTGAACGTTAAAACATATTTTAGACCCTTTTCATGCAAAATTTATAAAAAATATTATTCACGTTTGTTATGAAAAAAATTGTATCCCTTCATATGCCGAACTAGTTGCATTGTGGATTTTGCCTAAAACATGATTTTAGAAAATATTCATAGAATTATTTTTTTTTTTTATCACATTTGAAAACCCTTGTATGTTATATTCTACATATGTCCTTCTAGTGCTGAACGTTAAAACATATTTTTGACCCTTTTCATGCAAAATTTAAAAAATAAATTTTTCACGTTTTTTATAAAAAAACTTTGTATCCCTTCATATGCCGAACTAGTTGCATTGTGGATTTTGCATTAAACATGATTTTAGACAATATTCATAGAATTATTTATTTTTTTAATCACATTTGAAAACCCTTGTATGTTATATTCTACATATGTCCTTCTAGTGCTGAACGTTAAAACATATTTTAGACCCTTTTCATGCAAAATTTATAAAAAAATATTATTCACGTTTGTTATGAAAAAAATTGTATCCCTTCATATGCCGAACTAGTTGCATTGTGGATTTTGCCTAAAACATGATTTTAGAAAATATTCATAGAATTATTTATTTTTTTAATCACATTTGAAAACCCTTGTATGTTATATTCTACATATGTCCTTCTAGTGCTGAACGTTAAAACATATTTTAGACCCTTTTCATGCAAAATTTAAAAAATATATTTTTCACGTTTTTTATAAAAAAACTTTGTATCCCTTCATATGCCGAACTAGTTGCATTGTGGATTTTGCATTAAACATGATTTTAGACAATATTCATTGAATTATTTATTTTTTTATTCACATTTGAAAACCCTTGTATGTTATATTCTACATATGTCCTTCTAGTGCTGAACGTTAAAACATATTTTAGACCCTTTTCATGCAAAATTTAAAAAATATATTTTTCACGTTTTTTATTAAAAAAAATTGTATCCCTTCATATGCCGAACTAGTTGCATTGTGGATTTTGCCTAAAACATGATTTTAGAAAATATTCATAGAATTATTTATTTTTTTAATCACATTTGAAAACCCTTGTATGTTATATTCTACATATGTCCTTCTAGTGCTGAACGTTAAAACATATTTTAGACCATTTTCATGCAAAATGTATAAAAAATATTTTTCACGTTTGTTATAAAAAAAATTGTATCCCTTCATATGCCGAACTAGTTGCATTGTGGATTTTGCCTAAAACATGATTTTAGAAAATATTCATAGAATTATTTATTTTTTTAATCACATTTGAAAACCCTTGTATGTTATATTCTACATATGTCCTTCTAGTGCTGAACGTTAAAACATATTTTAGACCCTTTTCATGCAAAATGTATAAAAAATATTTTTCACGTTTGTTATAAAAAAAATTGTATCCCTTCATATGCCGAACTAGTTGCATTGTGGATTTTGCATAAAACATGATTTTAGAAAATATTCATAGAATAATTTTTTTAAAAATCACATTTGAAAACCCTTGTATGTTGAATTCTACATATGTCCTTCTAATGCTGAACGTAATAAAAATATTTTAGACCCTTTTCATGCAAAATGTATAAAAAATAGTTTTCACGTTTGTTATAAAAAAAATTGTATCCCTTCATATGCCGAACTAGTTGCATTGTGGAGTTTGCCTAAAACATGATTTTAGAAAATATTCATAGAATTATTTATTTTTTTAATCACATTTGAAAACCCTTGTATGTTATATTCTACATATGTCCTTCTAGTGCTGAACGTTAAAACATATTTTAGACCCTTTTCATGCAAAATTTATAAAAAATATTATTCACGTTTGTTATGAAAAAAATTGTATCCCTTCATATGCCGAACTAGTTGCATTGTGGATTTTGCCTAAAACATGATTTTAGAAAATATTCATAGAATTATTATTTTTTTTTATCACATTTGAAAACCCTTGTATGTTATATTCTACATATGTCCTTCTAGTGCTGAACGTTAAAACATATTTTTGACCCTTTTCATGCAAAATTTAAAAAATATATTTTTCACGTTTTTTATAAAAAAACTTTGTATCCCTTCATATGCCGAACTAGTTGCATTGTGGATTTTGCATTAAACATGATTTTAGACAATATTCATTGAATTATTTATTTTTTTATTCACATATGAAAACCCTTGTATGTTATATTCTACATATGTCCTTCTAGTGCTGAACGTTAAAACATATTTTAGACCCTTTTCATGCAAAATTTAAAAAATATATATTTTTCACGTTTTTTATTTTAAAAAAATGTATCCCTTCATATGCCGAACTAGTTGCATTGTGGATTTTGCCTAAAACATGATTTTAGAAAATATTCATAGAATTATTTTATTTTTTTATCACATTTGAAAACCCTTGTATGTTATATTCTACATATGTCCTTCTAGTGCTGAACGTTAAAACATATTTTAGACCCTTTTCATGCAAAATTTATAAAAAATATTATTCACGTTTGTTATGAAAAAAATTGTATCCCTTCATATGCCGAACTAGTTGCATTGTGGATTTTGCCTAAAACATGATTTTAGAAAATATTCATAGAATTTTTTTTTTTTTTTATCACATTTGAAAACCCTTGTATGTTATATTCTACATATGTCCTTCTAGTGCTGAACGTTAAAACATATTTTTGACCCTTTTCATGCAAAATTTAAAAAATAAATTTTTCACGTTTTTTATAAAAAAACTTTGTATCCCTTCATATGCCGAACTAGTTGCATTGTGGATTTTGCATTAAACATGATTTTAGACAATATTCATAGAATTATTTATTTTTTTAATCACATTTGAAAACCCTTGTATGTTATATTCTACATATGTCCTTCTAGTGCTGAACGTTAAAACATATTTTAGACCCTTTTCATGCAAAATTTATAAAAAAATATTATTCACGTTTGTTATGAAAAAAATTGTATCCCTTCATATGCCGAACTAGTTGCATTGTGGATTTTGCCTAAAACATGATTTTAGAAAATATTCATAGAATTATTTATTTTTTTAATCACATTTGAAAACCCTTGTATGTTATATTCTACATATGTCCTTCTAGTGCTGAACGTTAAAACATATTTTTGACCCTTTTCATGCAAAATTTAAAAAATATATTTTTCACGTTTTTTATAAAAAAACTTTGTATCCCTTCATATGCCGAACTAGTTGCATTGTGGATTTTGCATTAAACATGATTTTAGACAATATTCATTGAATTATTTATTTTTTTATTCACATTTGAAAACCCTTGTATGTTATATTCTACATATGTCCTTCTAGTGCTGAACGTTAAAACATATTTTAGACCCTTTTCATGCAAAATTTAAAAAATATATTTTTCACGTTTTTTATAAAAAAAAATTGTATCCCTTCATATGCCGAACTAGTTGCATTGTGGATTTTGCCTAAAACATGATTTTAGAAAATATTCATAGAATTATTTATTTTTTTAATCACATTTGAAAACCCTTGTATGTTATATTCTACATATGTCCTTCTAGTGCTGAACGTTAAAACATATTTTAGACCCTTTTCATGCAAAATGTATAAAAAATATTTTTCACGTTTGTTATAAAAAAAATGGTATCCCTTCATATGCCGAACTAGTTGCATGGTGGATTTTGCCTAAAACATGATTTTAGAAAATATTCATAGAATTATTTTATTTTTTTATCACATTTGAAAACCCTTGTATGTTATATTCTACATATGTCCTTCTAGTGCTGAACGTTAAAACATATTTTAGACCCTTTTCATGCAAAATGTATAAAAAATATTTTTCACGTTTGTTATAAAAAAAATTGTATCCCTTCATATGCCGAACTAGTTGCATTGTGGATTTTGCATAAAACATGATTTTAGAAAATATTCATAGAATAATTTTTTTAAAAATCACATTTGAAAACCCTTGTATGTTGAATTCTACATATGTCCTTCTAATGCTGAACGTAATAAAAATATTTTAGACCCTTTTCATGCAAAATGTATAAAAAATAGTTTTCACGTTTGTTATAAAAAAAATTGTATCCCTTCATATGCCGAACTAGTTGCATTGTGGATTTTGCCTAAAACATGATTTTAGAAAATATTCATAGAATTATTTATTTTTTTAATCACATTTGAAAACCCTTGTATGTTATATTCTACATATGTCCTTCTAGTGCTGAACGTTAAAACATATTTTAGACCCTTTTCATGCAAAATTTATAAAAAATATTATTCACGTTTGTTATGAAAAAAATTGTATCCCTTCATATGCCGAACTAGTTGCATTGTGGATTTTGCCTAAAACATGATTTTAGAAAATATTCATAGAATTATTTTTTTTTTTAATCACATTTGAAAACCCTTGTATGTTATATTCTACATATGTCCTTCTAGTGCTGAACGTTAAAACATATTTTAGACCCTTTTCATGCAAAATTTATAAAAAATATTATTCACGTTTGTTATGAAAAAAATTGTATCCCTTCATATGCCGAACTAGTTGCATTGTGGATTTTGCCTAAAACATGATTTTAGAAAATATTCATAGAATTATTATTTTTTTTTATCACATTTGAAAACCCTTGTATGTTATATTCTACATATGTCCTTCTAGTGCTGAACGTTAAAACATATTTTTGACCCTTTTCATGCAAAATTTAAAAAATATATTTTTCACGTTTTTTATAAAAAAACTTTGTATCCCTTCATATGCCGAACTAGTTGCATTGTGGATTTTGCATTAAACATGATTTTAGACAATATTCATTGAATTATTTATTTTTTTATTCACATTTGAAAACCCTTGTATGTTATATTCTACATATGTCCTTCTAGTGCTGAACGTTAAAACATATTTTAGACCCTTTTCATGCAAAATTTAAAAAATATATATTTTTCACGTTTTTTATTTTAAAAAAATGTATCCCTTCATATGCCGAACTAGTTGCATTGTGGATTTTGCCTAAAACATGATTTTAGAAAATATTCATAGAATTATTTTATTTTTTTATCACATTTGAAAACCCTTGTATGTTATATTCTACATATGTCCTTCTAGTGCTGAACGTTAAAACATATTTTAGACCCTTTTCATGCAAAATTTATAAAAAATATTATTCACGTTTGTTATGAAAAAAATTGTATCCCTTCATATGCCGAACTAGTTGCATTGTGGATTTTGCCTAAAACATGATTTTAGAAAATATTCATAGAATTATTTTTTTTTTTTATCACATTTGAAAACCCTTGTATGTTATATTCTACATATGTCCTTCTAGTGCTGAACGTTAAAACATATTTTTGACCCTTTTCATGCAAAATTTAAAAAATAAATTTTTCACGTTTTTTATAAAAAAACTTTGTATCCCTTCATATGCCGAACTAGTTGCATTGTGGATTTTGCATTAAACATGATTTTAGACAATATTCATAGAATTATTTATTTTTTTAATCACATTTGAAAACCCTTGTATGTTATATTCTACATATGTCCTTCTAGTGCTGAACGTTAAAACATATTTTAGACCCTTTTCATGCAAAATTTATAAAAAAATATTATTCACGTTTGTTATGAAAAAAATTGTATCCCTTCATATGCCGAACTAGTTGCATTGTGGATTTTGCCTAAAACATGATTTTAGAAAATATTCATAGAATTATTTATTTTTTTAATCACATTTGAAAACCCTTGTATGTTATATTCTACATATGTCCTTCTAGTGCTGAACGTTAAAACATATTTTAGACCCTTTTCATGCAAAATTTAAAAAATATATTTTTCACGTTTTTTATAAAAAAACTTTGTATCCCTTCATATGCCGAACTAGTTGCATTGTGGATTTTGCATTAAACATGATTTTAGACAATATTCATTGAATTATTTATTTTTTTATTCACATTTGAAAACCCTTGTATGTTATATTCTACATATGTCCTTCTAGTGCTGAACGTTAAAACATATTTTAGACCCTTTTCATGCAAAATTTAAAAAATATATTTTTCACGTTTTTTATTAAAAAAAATTGTATCCCTTCATATGCCGAACTAGTTGCATTGTGGATTTTGCCTAAAACATGATTTTAGAAAATATTCATAGAATTATTTATTTTTTTAATCACATTTGAAAACCCTTGTATGTTATATTCTACATATGTCCTTCTAGTGCTGAACGTTAAAACATATTTTAGACCATTTTCATGCAAAATGTATAAAAAATATTTTTCACGTTTGTTATAAAAAAAATTGTATCCCTTCATATGCCGAACTAGTTGCATTGTGGATTTTGCCTAAAACATGATTTTAGAAAATATTCATAGAATTATTTATTTTTTTAATCACATTTGAAAACCCTTGTATGTTATATTCTACATATGTCCTTCTAGTGCTGAACGTTAAAACATATTTTAGACCCTTTTCATGCAAAATGTATAAAAAATATTTTTCACGTTTGTTATAAAAAAAATTGTATCCCTTCATATGCCGAACTAGTTGCATTGTGGATTTTGCATAAAACATGATTTTAGAAAATATTCATAGAATAATTTTTTTTAAAATCACATTTGAAAACCCTTGTATGTTGAATTCTACATATGTCCTTCTAATGCTGAACGTAATAAAAATATTTTAGACCCTTTTCATGCAAAATGTATAAAAAATAGTTTTCACGTTTGTTATAAAAAAAATTGTATCCCTTCATATGCCGAACTAGTTGCATTGTGGAGTTTGCCTAAAACATGATTTTAGAAAATATTCATAGAATTATTTATTTTTTTAATCACATTTGAAAACCCTTGTATGTTATATTCTACATATGTCCTTCTAGTGCTGAACGTTAAAACATATTTTAGACCCTTTTCATGCAAAATTTATAAAAAATATTATTCACGTTTGTTATGAAAAAAATTGTATCCCTTCATATGCCGAACTAGTTGCATTGTGGATTTTGCCTAAAACATGATTTTAGAAAATATTCATAGAATTATTATTTTTTTTTATCACATTTGAAAACCCTTGTATGTTATATTCTACATATGTCCTTCTAGTGCTGAACGTTAAAACATATTTTTGACCCTTTTCATGCAAAATTTAAAAAATATATTTTTCACGTTTTTTATAAAAAAACTTTGTATCCCTTCATATGCCGAACTAGTTGCATTGTGGATTTTGCATTAAACATGATTTTAGACAATATTCATTGAATTATTTATTTTTTTATTCACATATGAAAACCCTTGTATGTTATATTCTACATATGTCCTTCTAGTGCTGAACGTTAAAACATATTTTAGACCCTTTTCATGCAAAATTTAAAAAATATATATTTTTCACGTTTTTTATTTTAAAAAAATGTATCCCTTCATATGCCGAACTAGTTGCATTGTGGATTTTGCCTAAAACATGATTTTAGAAAATATTCATAGAATTATTTTATTTTTTTATCACATTTGAAAACCCTTGTATGTTATATTCTACATATGTCCTTCTAGTGCTGAACGTTAAAACATATTTTAGACCCTTTTCATGCAAAATTTATAAAAAATATTATTCACGTTTGTTATGAAAAAAATTGTATCCCTTCATATGCCGAACTAGTTGCATTGTGGATTTTGCCTAAAACATGATTTTAGAAAATATTCATAGAATTTTTTTTTTTTTTTATCACATTTGAAAACCCTTGTATGTTATATTCTACATATGTCCTTCTAGTGCTGAACGTTAAAACATATTTTTGACCCTTTTCATGCAAAATTTAAAAAATAAATTTTTCACGTTTTTTATAAAAAAACTTTGTATCCCTTCATATGCCGAACTAGTTGCATTGTGGATTTTGCATTAAACATGATTTTAGACAATATTCATAGAATTATTTATTTTTTTAATCACATTTGAAAACCCTTGTATGTTATATTCTACATATGTCCTTCTAGTGCTGAACGTTAAAACATATTTTAGACCCTTTTCATGCAAAATTTATAAAAAAATATTATTCACGTTTGTTATGAAAAAAATTGTATCCCTTCATATGCCGAACTAGTTGCATTGTGGATTTTGCCTAAAACATGATTTTAGAAAATATTCATAGAATTATTTATTTTTTTAATCACATTTGAAAACCCTTGTATGTTATATTCTACATATGTCCTTCTAGTGCTGAACGTTAAAACATATTTTTGACCCTTTTCATGCAAAATTTAAAAAATATATTTTTCACGTTTTTTATAAAAAAACTTTGTATCCCTTCATATGCCGAACTAGTTGCATTGTGGATTTTGCATTAAACATGATTTTAGACAATATTCATTGAATTATTTATTTTTTTATTCACATTTGAAAACCCTTGTATGTTATATTCTACATATGTCCTTCTAGTGCTGAACGTTAAAACATATTTTAGACCCTTTTCATGCAAAATTTAAAAAATATATTTTTCACGTTTTTTATAAAAAAAAATTGTATCCCTTCATATGCCGAACTAGTTGCATTGTGGATTTTGCCTAAAACATGATTTTAGAAAATATTCATAGAATTATTTATTTTTTTAATCACATTTGAAAACCCTTGTATGTTATATTCTACATATGTCCTTCTAGTGCTGAACGTTAAAACATATTTTAGACCCTTTTCATGCAAAATGTATAAAAAATATTTTTCACGTTTGTTATAAAAAAAATGGTATCCCTTCATATGCCGAACTAGTTGCATGGTGGATTTTGCCTAAAACATGATTTTAGAAAATATTCATAGAATTATTTTATTTTTTTATCACATTTGAAAACCCTTGTATGTTATATTCTACATATGTCCTTCTAGTGCTGAACGTTAAAACATATTTTAGACCCTTTTCATGCAAAATGTATAAAAAATATTTTTCACGTTTGTTATAAAAAAAATTGTATCCCTTCATATGCCGAACTAGTTGCATTGTGGATTTTGCATAAAACATGATTTTAGAAAATATTCATAGAATAATTTTTTTAAAAATCACATTTGAAAACCCTTGTATGTTGAATTCTACATATGTCCTTCTAATGCTGAACGTAATAAAAATATTTTAGACCCTTTTCATGCAAAATGTATAAAAAATAGTTTTCACGTTTGTTATAAAAAAAATTGTATCCCTTCATATGCCGAACTAGTTGCATTGTGGATTTTGCCTAAAACATGATTTTAGAAAATATTCATAGAATTATTTATTTTTTTAATCACATTTGAAAACCCTTGTATGTTATATTCTACATATGTCCTTCTAGTGCTGAACGTTAAAACATATTTTAGACCCTTTTCATGCAAAATTTATAAAAAATATTATTCACGTTTGTTATGAAAAAAATTGTATCCCTTCATATGCCGAACTAGTTGCATTGTGGATTTTGCCTAAAACATGATTTTAGAAAATATTCATAGAATTATTTTTTTTTTTAATCACATTTGAAAACCCTTGTATGTTATATTCTACATATGTCCTTCTAGTGCTGAACGTTAAAACATATTTTTGACCCTTTTCATGCAAAATTAAAAAAATATATTTTTCACGTTTTTTATAAAAAAACTTTGTATCCCTTCATATGCCGAACTAGTTGCATTGTGGATTTTGCATTAAACATGATTTTAGACAATATTCATTGAATTATTTATTTTTTTATTCACATTTGAAAACCCTTGTATGTTATATTCTACATATGTCCTTCTAGTGCTGAACGTTAAAACATATTTTAGACCCTTTTCATGCAAAATTTAAAAAATATATTTTTCACGTTTTTTATAAAAAAAAATTGTATCCCTTCATATGCCGAACTAGTTGCATTGTGGATTTTGCCTAAAACATGATTTTAGAAAATATTCATAGAATTATTTATTTTTTTAATCACATTTGAAAACCCTTGTATGTTATATTCTACATATGTCCTTCTAGTGCTGAACGTTAAAACATATTTTAGACCCTTTTCATGCAAAATGTATAAAAATTATTTTTCACGTTTGTTATAAAAAAAATGGTATCCCTTCATATGCCGAACTAGTTGCATTGTGGATTTTGCATAAAACATGATTTTAGAAAATATTCATAGAATAATTTATTTTTTTAATCACATTTGAAAACCCTTGTATGTTATATTCTACATATGTCCTTCTAGTGCTGAACGTTAAAACATATTTTTGACCCTTTTCATGCAAAATTTAAAAAATATATTTTTCACGTTTTTTATAAAAAAACTTTGTATCCCTTCATATGCCGAACTAGTTGCATTGTGGATTTAGCATAAAACATGATTTTAGAAAATATTCATAGAATAATTTTTTTTTAAATCACATTTGAAAACCCTTGTATGTTATATTCTACATATGTCCTACTAGTGCTGAACGTTAAAACATATTTTAGACCCTTTTCATGCAAAATTTATAAAAAATATTATTCACGTTTGTTATGAAAAAAATTGTATCCCTTCATATGCCGAACTAGTTGCATGGTGGATTTTGCCTAAAACATGATTTTAGAAAATATTCATAGAATTATTTATTTTTTTAATCACATTTGAAAACCCTTGTATATTATATTCTACATATGTCCTTCTAGTGCTGAACGTTAAAACATATTTTTGACCCTTTTCATGCAAAATTTAAAAAATATATTTTTCACGTTTTTTATAAAAAAACTTTGTATCCCTTCATATGCCGAACTAGTTGCATTGTGGATTTTGCATTAAACATGATTTTAGACAATATTCATTGAATTATTTATTTTTTTATTCACATTTGAAAACCCTTGTATGTTATATTCTACATATGTCCTTCTAGTGCTGAACGTTAAAACATATTTTAGACCCTTTTCATGCAAAATTTAAAAAATATATTTTTCACGTTTTTTATAAAAAAAAATTGTATCCCTTCATATGCCGAACTAGTTGCATTGTGGATTTTGCCTAAAACATGATTTTAGAAAATATTCATAGAATTATTTATTTTTTTAATCACATTTGAAAACCCTTGTATGTTATATTCTACATATGTCCTTCTAGTGCTGAACGTTAAAACATATTTTAGACCCTTTTCATGCAAAATGTATAAAAAATATTTTTCACGTTTGTTATAAAAAAAATGGTATCCCTTCATATGCCGAACTAGTTGCATGGTGGATTTTGCCTAAAACATGATTTTAGAAAATATTCATAGAATTATTTTATTTTTTTATCACATTTGAAAACCCTTGTATGTTATATTCTACATATGTCCTTCTAGTGCTGAACGTTAAAACATATTTTAGACCCTTTTCATGCAAAATGTATAAAAAATATTTTTCACGTTTGTTATAAAAAAAATTGTATCCCTTCATATGCCGAACTAGTTGCATTGTGGATTTTGCATAAAACATGATTTTAGAAAATATTCATAGAATAATTTTTTTAAAAATCACATTTGAAAACCCTTGTATGTTGAATTCTACATATGTCCTTCTAATGCTGAACGTAATAAAAATATTTTAGACCCTTTTCATGCAAAATGTATAAAAAATAGTTTTCACGTTTGTTATAAAAAAAATTGTATCCCTTCATATGCCGAACTAGTTGCATTGTGGATTTTGCCTAAAACATGATTTTAGAAAATATTCATAGAATTATTTATTTTTTTAATCACATTTGAAAACCCTTGTATGTTATATTCTACATATGTCCTTCTAGTGCTGAACGTTAAAACATATTTTAGACCCTTTTCATGCAAAATTTATAAAAAATATTATTCACGTTTGTTATGAAAAAAATTGTATCCCTTCATATGCCGAACTAGTTGCATTGTGGATTTTGCCTAAAACATGATTTTAGAAAATATTCATAGAATTATTTATTTTTTTAATCACATTTGAAAACCCTTGTATGTTATATTCTACATATGTCCTTCTAGTGCTGAACGTTAAAACATATTTTTGACCCTTTTCATGCAAAATTTAAAAAATATATTTTTCACGTTTTTTATAAAAAAACTTTGTATCCCTTCATATGCCGAACTAGTTGCATTGTGGATTTTGCATTAAACATGATTTTAGACAATATTCATTGAATTATTTATTTTTTTATTCACATTTGAAAACCCTTGTATGTTATATTCTACATATGTCCTTCTAGTGCTGAACGTTAAAACATATTTTAGACCCTTTTCATGCAAAATTTAAAAAATATATATTTTTCACGTTTTTTATTAAAACAAATTGTATCCCTTCATATGCCGAACTAGTTGCATTGTGGATTTTGCCTAAAACATGATTTTAGAAAATATTCATAGAATTATTTATTTTTTTAATCACATTTGAAAACCCTTGTATGTTATATTCTACATATGTCCTTCTAGTGCTGAACGTTAAAACATATTTTAGACCCTTTTCATGCAAAATTTATAAAAAAATATTATTCACGTTTGTTATGAAAAAAATTGTATCCCTTCATATGCCGAACTAGTTGCATTGTGGATTTTGCCTAAAACATGATTTTAGAAAATATTCATAGAATTATTTATTTTTTTAATCACATTTGAAAACCCTTGTATGTTATATTCTACATATGTCCTTCTAGTGCTGAACGTTAAAACATATTTTTGACCCTTTTCATGCAAAATTAAAAAAATATATTTTTCACGTTTTTTATAAAAAAACTTTGTATCCCTTCATATGCCGAACTAGTTGCATTGTGGATTTTGCATTAAACATGATTTTAGACAATATTCATTGAATTATTTATTTTTTTATTCACATTTGAAAACCCTTGTATGTTATATTCTACATATGTCCTTCTAGTGCTGAACGTTAAAACATATTTTAGACCCTTTTCATGCAAAATTTAAAAAATATATTTTTCACGTTTTTTATAAAAAAAAATTGTATCCCTTCATATGCCGAACTAGTTGCATTGTGGATTTTGCCTAAAACATGATTTTAGAAAATATTCATAGAATTATTTATTTTTTTAATCACATTTGAAAACCCTTGTATGTTATATTCTACATATGTCCTTCTAGTGCTGAACGTTAAAACATATTTTAGACCCTTTTCATGCAAAATGTATAAAAATTATTTTTCACGTTTGTTATAAAAAAAATGGTATCCCTTCATATGCCGAACTAGTTGCATTGTGGATTTTGCATAAAACATGATTTTAGAAAATATTCATAGAATAATTTATTTTTTTAATCACATTTGAAAACCCTTGTATGTTATATTCTACATATGTCCTTCTAGTGCTGAACGTTAAAACATATTTTTGACCCTTTTCATGCAAAATTTAAAAAATATATTTTTCACGTTTTTTATAAAAAAACTTTGTATCCCTTCATATGCCGAACTAGTTGCATTGTGGATTTAGCATAAAACATGATTTTAGAAAATATTCATAGAATAATTTTTTTTAAAATCACATTTGAAAACCCTTGTATGTTATATTCTACATATGTCCTACTAGTGCTGAACGTTAAAACATATTTTAGACCCTTTTCATGCAAAATTTATAAAAAATATTATTCACGTTTGTTATGAAAAAAATTGTATCCCTTCATATGCCGAACTAGTTGCATGGTGGATTTTGCCTAAAACATGATTTTAGAAAATATTCATAGAATTTTTTATTTTTTAAATCACATTTGAAACCCTTGTATGTTGAATTCTACATATGTCCTTCTAATGCTGAACGTAATAAAAATATTTTAGACCCTTTTCATGCAAAATGTATAAAAAATAGTTTTCACGTTTGTTATAAAAAAAATTGTATCCCTTCATATGCCGAACTAGTTGCATTGTGGATTTTGCCTAAAACATGATTTTAGAAAATATTCATAGAATTATTTATTTTTTTAATCACATTTGAAAACCCTTGTATGTTATATTCTACATATGTCCTTCTAGTGCTGAACGTTAAAACATATTTTAGACCCTTTTCATGCAAAATTTATAAAAAATATTATTCACGTTTGTTATGAAAAAAATTGTATCCCTTCATATGCCGAACTAGTTGCATTGTGGATTTTGCCTAAAACATGATTTTAGAAAATATTCATAGAATTATTTATTTTTTTAATCACATTTGAAAACCCTTGTATGTTATATTCTACATATGTCCTTCTAGTGCTGAACGTTAAAACATATTTTTGACCCTTTTCATGCAAAATTTAAAAAATATATTTTTCACGTTTTTTATTTAAAAAAATTGTATCTCTTCATATGCCGAACTAGTTGCATTGTGGATTTTGACTAAAACATGATTTTAGAAAATATTCATAGAATTTTTTATTTTTTAAATCACATTTGAAACCCTTGTATGTTGAATTCTACATATGTCCTTCTAATGCTGAACGTAATAAAAATATTTTAGACCCTTTTCATGCAAAATGTATAAAAAATAGTTTTCACGTTTGTTATAAAAAAAATTGTATCCCTTCATATGCCGAACTAGTTGCATTGTGGATTTTGCCTAAAACATGATTTTAGAAAATATTCATAGAATTATTTATTTTTTTAATCACATTTGAAAACCCTTGTATGTTATATTCTACATATGTCCTTCTAGTGCTGAACGTTAAAACATATTTTAGACCCTTTTCATGCAAAATTTATAAAAAATATTATTCACGTTTGTTATGAAAAAAATTGTATCCCTTCATATGCCGAACTAGTTGCATTGTGGATTTTGCCTAAAACATGATTTTAGAAAATATTCATAGAATTATTTATTTTTTTAATCACATTTGAAAACCCTTGTATGTTATATTCTACATATGTCCTTCTAGTGCTGAACGTTAAAACATATTTTAGACCCTTTTCATGCAAAATTTATAAAAAATATTATTCACGTTTGTTATGAAAAAAATTGTATCCCTTCATATGCCGAACTAGTTGCATTGTGGATTTTGCCTAAAACATGATTTTAGAAAATATTCATAGAATTATTTATTTTTTTAATCACATTTGAAAACCCTTGTATGTTATATTCTACATATGTCCTTCTAGTGCTGAACGTTAAAACATATTTTTGACCCTTTTCATGCAAAATGTATAAAAAATATTTTTCACGTTTGTTATAAAAAAAATGGTATCCCTTCATATGCCGAACTAGTTGCATTGTGGATTTTGCATAAAACATGATTTTAGAAAATATTCATAGAATAATTTTTTTTAAAATCACATTTGAAAACCCTTGTATGTTATATTCTACATATGTCCTTCTAGTGCTGAACGTTAAAACATATTTTAGACCCTTTTCATGCAAAATTTATATAAAATATTATTCACGTTTGTTATGAAAAAAATTGTATCCCTTCATATGCCGAACTAGTTGCATGGTGGATTTTGCCTAAAACATGATTTTAGAAAATATTCATAGAATTTTTTATTTTTTAAATCACATTTGAAACCCTTGTATGTTGAATTATACATATGTCCTTCTAATGCTGAACGTAATAAAAATATTTTAGACCCTTTTCATGCAAAATGTATAAAAAATAGTTTTCACGTTTGTTATAAAAAAAATTGTATCCCTTCATATGCCGAACTAGTTGCATTGTGGATTTTGCCTAAAACATGATTTTAGAAAATATTCATAGAATTATTTATTTTTTTAATCACATTTGAAAACCCTTGTATGTTATATTCTACATATGTCCTTCTAGTGCTGAACGTTAAAACATATTTTAGACCCTTTTCATGCAAAATTTATAAAAAATATTATTCACGTTTGTTATGAAAAAAATTGTATCCCTTCATATGCCGAACTAGTTGCATTGTGGATTTTGCCTAAAACATGATTTTAGAAAATATTCATAGAATTATTTATTTTTTTAATCACATTTGAAAACCCTTGTATGTTATATTCTACATATGTCCTTCTAGTGCTGAACGTTAAAACATATTTTTGACCCTTTTCATGCAAAATTTAAAAAATATATTTTTCACGTTTTTTATAAAAAAACTTTGTATCCCTTCATATGCCGAACTAGTTGCATTGTGGATTTTGCATTAAACATGATTTTAGACAATATTCATTGAATTATTTATTTTTTTATTCACATTTGAAAACCCTTGTATGTTATATTCTACATATGTCCTTCTAGTGCTGAACGTTAAAACATATTTTAGACCCTTTTCATGCAAAATTTAAAAAATATATTTTTCACGTTTTTTATTAAAAAAAATTGTATCCCTTCATATGCCGAACTAGTTGCATTGTGGATTTTGCCTAAAACATGATTTTAGAAAATATTCATAGAATTATTTATTTTTTTAATCACATTTGAAAACCCTTGTATGTTATATTCTACATATGTCCTTCTAGTGCTGAACGTTAAAACATATTTTAGACCCTTTTCATGCAAAATTTATAAAAAATATTATTCACGTTTGTTATGAAAAAAACTGTATCCCTTCATATGCCGAACTAGTTGCATGGTGGATTTTGCCTAAAACATGATTTTAGAAAATATTCATAGAATTTTTTATTTTTAAAATCACATTTGAAAACCCTTGTATGTTGAATTCTACATATGTACTTCGAATGCTGAACGTAATAAAAATATTTTAGACCCTTTTCATGCAAAATGTATAAAAAATAGTTTTCACGTTTATTATAAAAAAAAATTGTATCCCTTCATATGCCGAACTAGTTGCATTGTGGATTTTGCCTAAAACATGATTTTAGAAAATATTCATAGAATTATTTATTTTTTTAATCACATTTGAAAACCCTTGTATGTTATATTCTACATATGTCCTTCTAGTGCTGAACGTTAAAACATATTTTAGACCCTTTTCATGCAAAATTTTAAAAATATATTTTTCACGTTTTTTATAAAAAAACTTTGTATCCCTTCATTTGCCGAACTAGTTGCATTGTGGATTTTATATTAAACATGATTTTAGACAATATTCATTGAATTATTTATTTTTTTATTCACATTTGAAAACCCTTGTATGTTATATTCTACATATGTCCTTCTAGTGCTGAACGTTAAAACATATTTTAGACCCTTTTCATGCAAAATGTATAAAAAATATTTTTCACGTTTGTTATAAAAAAAATTGTATCCCTTCATATGCCGAACTAGTTGCATTGTGGATTTTGCATAAAACATGATTTTAGAAAATATTCATAGAATAATTTTTTTTTAAATCACATTTGAAAACCCTTGTATGTTATATTCTACATATGTCCTTCTAGTGCTGAACGTTAAAACTTATTTTAGACCCTTTTCATGCAAAATTTATAAAAAATATTATTCACGTTTGTTATGAAAAAAATTGTATCCCTTCATATGCCGAACTAGTTGCGTGGTGGATTTTGCCTAAAACATGATTTTAGAAAATATTCATAGAATTTTTTATTTTTTAAATCACATTTGAAAACCCTTGTATGTTGAATTCTACATATGTCCTTCTAATGCTGAACGTAATAAAAATATTTTAGACCCTTTTCATGCAAAATGTATAAAAAATAGTTTTCACGTTTGTTATAAAAAAAATTGTATCCCTTCATATGCCGAACTAGTTGCATTGTGGATTTTACCTAAAACATGATTTTAGAAAATATTCATAGAATTATTTATTTTTTTAATCACATTTGAAAACCCTTGTATGTTATATTCTACATATGTCCTTCTAGTGCTGAACGTTAAAACATATTTTAGACCCTTTTCATGCAAAATTAAAAAAATATATTTTTCAAGTTTTTTATAAAAAAAACTTTGTATCCCTTCATATGCCGAACTAGTTTTTTTGTGGATTTTGCCTAAAACATGATTATATACAATATTAATTGAAAAAAGCTTTTAAAAAAATCACATTTGAAAACCCTTCTAAATTGTATTCTACGTCTGTCCTTCTAGTGCTGAACGTAAAAAAAATATTTTAGACACTTTTCATGCAAAATGTATAAAAAATATTATTCACGTTTGTTATGAAAAAAATTGTATCCCTTCATATGCCGAACTAGTTGTATGGTGGATTTTGCCTAAAACATGATTTTAGAAAATATTCATTGAATTTTTTATTTTTTAAATCACATTTGAGAACCCTTGTATGTTGAATTCTACATATGTCCTTCTAATGCTGAACGTAATAAAAATATTTTAGACCCTTTTCATGCAAAATGTATAAAAAATAGTTTTCACGTTTGTTATAAAAAAAATTGTATCCCTTCATATGCCGAACTAGTTGCATTGTGGATTTTACCTAAAACATGATTTTAGAAAATATTCATAGAATTTTTTATTTTTTAAATCACATTTGAAACCCTTGTATGTTGAATTCTACATATGTCCTTCTAATGCTGAACGTAATAAAAATATTTTAGACCCTTTTCATGCTAAATGTATAAAAAATAGTTTTCACGTTTGTTATAAAAAAAATTGTATCCCTTCATGTGCCGAACTAGTTGCATTGTGGATTTTGCCTAAAACATGATTTTAGAAAATATTCATAGAATTATTTATTTTTTTAATCACATTTGAAAACCCTTGTATGTTATATTCTACATATGTCCTTCTAGTGCTGAACGTTAAAACATATTTTAGACCCTTTTCATTCAAAATTTATAAAAAATATTATTCACGTTTGTTATGAAAAAAATTGTATCCCTTCATATGCCGAACTAGTTGCATTGTGGATTTTGCCTAAAACATGATTTTAGAAAATATTCATAGAATTATTTATTTTTTTAATCACATTTGAAAACCCTTGTATGTTATATTCTACATATGTCCTTCTAGTGCTGAACGTTAAAACATATTTTAGACCCTTTTCATGCAAAATTTATAAAAAATATTATTCACGTTTGTTATGAAAAATTTTTTATCCCTTCATATGCCGAACTAGTTGCATTGTGGATTTTGCCTAAAACATGATTTTAGAAAATATTCATAGAATTATTTATTTTTTTAATCACATTTGAAAACCCTTGTATGTTATATTCTACATATGTCCTTCTAGTGCTGAACGTTAAAACATATTTTTGACCCTTTTCATGCAAAATTTAAAAAATATATTTTTCACGTTTTTTATAATAAAACTTTGTATCCCTTCATATGCCGATCTAGTTGCATTGTGGATTTTGCATTAAACATGATTTTAGACAATATTCATTGAATTATTTATTTTTTTATTCACATTTGAAAACCCTTGTATGTTATATTCTACATATGTCCTTCTAGTGCTGAACGTTAAAACATATTTTAGACCCTTTTCATGCAAAATTTAAAAAATATATTTTTCACGTTTTTTATAAAAAAAAATTGTATCCCTTCATATGCCGAACTAGTTGCATTGTGGATTTTGCCTAAAACATGATTTTAGAAAATATTCATAGAATTATTTATTTTTTTAATCACATTTGAAAACCCTTGTATGTTATATTCTACATATGTCCTTCTAGTGCTGAACGTTAAAACATATTTTAGACCCTTTTCATGCAAAATTTATAAAAAATATGATTCACGTTTGTTATGAAAAAAATTGTATCCCTTCATATGCCGAACTAGTTGCATGGTGGATTTTGCCTAAAACATGATTTTAGAAAATATTCATAGAATTTTTTATTTTTTAAATCACATTTGAAACCCTTGTATGTTGAATTCTACATATGTCCTTCTAATGCTGAACGTAATAAAAATATTTTTGACCCTTTTCATGCAAAATGTATAAAAAATAGTTTTCACGTTTGTTATAAAAAAAATTGTATCCCTTCATATGCCGAACTAGTTGCATTGTGGATTTTGCCTAAAACATGATTTTAGAAAATATTCATAGAATTATTTATTTTTTTAATCACATTTGAAAACCCTTGTATGTTATATTCTACATATGTCCTTCTAGTGCTGAACGTTAAAACATATTTTAGACCCTTTTCATGCAAAATGTATAAAAAATATTTTTCACGTTTGTTATAAAAAAAATGGTATCCCTTCATATGCCGAACTAGTTGCATTGTGGATTTTGCATAAAACATGATTTTAGAAAATATTCATAGAACAATTTATTTTTTTAATCACATTTGAAAACCCTTGTATGTTATATTCTACATATGTCCTTCTAGTGCTGAACGTTAAAACATATTTTTGACCCTTTTCATGCAAAATTAAAAAAATATATTTTTCACGTTTTTTATAAAAAAACTTTGTATCCCTTCATATGCCGAACTAGTTGCATTGTGGATTTAGCATAAAACATGATTTTAGAAAATATTCATAGAATTTTTTTTTTTTAAATCACATTTGAAAACCCTTGTATGTTATATTCTACATATGTCCTACTAGTGCTGAACGTTAAAACATATTTTAGACCCTTTTCATGCAAAATTTATAAAAAATATTATTCACGTTTGTTATGAAAAAAATTGTATCCCTTCATATGCCGAACTAGTTGCATGGTGGATTTTGCCTAAAACATGATTTTAGAAAATATTCATAGAATTTTTTATTTTTTAAATCACATTTGAAACCCTTGTATGTTGAATTCTACATATGTCCTTCTAATGCTGAACGTAATAAAAATATTTTAGACCCTTTTCATGCAAAATGTATAAAAAATAGTTTTCACGTTTGTTATAAAAAAAATTGTATCCCTTCATATGCCGAACTAGTTGCATTGTGGATTTTGCCTAAAACATGATTTTAGAAAATATTCATAGAATTATTTATTTTTTTAATCACATTTGAAAACCCTTGTATGTTATATTCTACATATGTCCTTCTAGTGCTGAACGTTAAAACATATTTTAGACCCTTTTCATGCAACATTTATAAAAAATATTATTCACGTTTGTTATGAAAAAAATTGTATCCCTTCATATGCCGAACTAGTTGCATTGTGGATTTTGCCTAAAACATGATTTTAGAAAATATTCATAGAATTATTTATTTTTTTAATCACATTTGAAAACCCTTGTATGTTATATTCTACATATGTCCTTCTAGTGCTGAACGTTAAAACATATTTTAGACCCTTTTCATGCAAAATTTATAAAAAATATTATTCACGTTTGTTATGAAAAAAATTGTATCCCTTCATATGCCGAACTAGTTGCATTGTGGATTTTGCCTAAAACATGATTTTAGAAAATATTCATAGAATTATTTATTTTTTTAATCACATTTGAAAACCCTTGTATGTTATATTCTACATATGTCCTTCTAGTGCTGAACGTTAAAACATATTTTTGACCCTTTTCATGCAAAATTTAAAAAATATATTTTTCACGTTTTTTATTAAAAAAAATTGTATCCCTTCATATGCCGAACTAGTTGCATTGTGGATTTTGCCTAAAACATGATTTTAGAAAATATTCATAGAATTATTTATTTTTTTAATCACATTTGAAAACCCTTGTATGTTATATTCTACATATGTCCTTCTAGTGCTGAACGTTAAAACATATTTTAGACCCTTTTCATGCAAAATGTATAAAAAATATTTTTCACGTTTGTTATAAAAAAAATGGTATCCCTTCATATGCCGAACTAGTTGCATTGTGGATTTTGCATAAAACATGATTTTAGAAAATATTCATAGAATAATTTTTTTTAAAATCACATTTGAAAACCCTTGTATGTTATATTCTACATATGTCCTTCTAGTGCTGAACGTTAAAACATATTTTAGACCCTTTTCATGCAAAATTTATAAAAAATATTATTCACGTTTGTTATGAAAAAATTTGTATCCCTTCATATGCCGAACTAGTTGCATGGTGGATTTTGCCTAAAACATGATTTTAGAAAATATTCATAGAATTTTTTATTTTTTAAATCACATTTGAAACCCTTGTATGTTGAATTATACATATGTCCTTCTAATGCTGAACGTAATAAAAATATTTTAGACCCTTTTCATGCAAAATGTATAAAAAATAGTTTTCACGTTTGTTATAAAAAAAATTGTATCCCTTCATATGCCGAACTAGTTGCATTGTGGATTTTGCCTAAAACATGATTTTAGAAAATATTCATAGAATTATTTATTTTTTTAATCACATTTGAAAACCCTTGTATGTTATATTCTACATATGTCCTTCTAGTGCTGAACGTTAAAACATATTTTAGACCCTTTTCATGCAAAATTTATAAAAAATATTATTCACGTTTGTTATGAAAAAAATTGTATCCCTTCATATGCCGAACTAGTTGCATTGTGGATTTTGCCTAAAACATGATTTTAGAAAATATTCATAGAATTATTTATTTTTTTAATCACATTTGAAAACCCTTGTATGTTATATTCTACATATGTCCTTCTAGTGCTGAACGTTAAAACATATTTTTGACCCTTTTCATGCAAAATTTAAAAAATATATTTTTCACGTTTTTTATAATAAAACTTTGTATCCCTTCATATGCCGATCTAGTTGCATTGTGGATTTTGCATTAAACATGATTTTAGACAATATTCATTGAATTATTTATTTTTTTATTCACATTTGAAAACCCTTGTATGTTATATTCTACAAATGTCCTTCTAGTGCTGAACGTTAAAACATATTTTAGACCCTTTTCATGCAAAATTTAAAAAATATATTTTTCACGTTTTTTATAAAAAAAAATTGTATCCCTTCATATGCCGAACTAGTTGCATTGTGGATTTTGCCTAAAACATGATTTTAGAAAATATTCATAGAATTATTTATTTTTTTAATCACATTTGAAAACCCTTGTATGTTATATTCTACATATGTCCTTCTAGTGCTGAACGTTAAAACATATTTTAGACCCTTTTCATGCAAAATTTATAAAAAATATGATTCACGTTTGTTATGAAAAAAATTGAAATCCCTTCATATGCCGAACTAGTTGCATGGTGGATTTTGCCTAAAACATGATTTTAGAAAATATTCATAGAATTTTTTATTTTTTAAATCACATTTGAAACCCTTGTATGTTGAATTCTACATATGTCCTTCTAATGCTGAACGTAATAAAAATATTTTAGACCCTTTTCATGCAAAATGTATAAAAAATAGTTTTCACGTTTGTTATAAAAAAAATTGTATCCCTTCATATGCCGAACTAGTTGCATTGTGGATTTTGCCTAAAACATGATTTTAGAAAATATTCATAGAATTATTTATTTTTTTAATCACATTTGAAAACCCTTGTATGTTATATTCTACATATGTCCTTCTAGTGCTGAACGTTAAAACATATTTTAGACCCTTTTCATGCAAAATGTATAAAAAATATCTTTCACGTTTGTTATAAAAAAAATGGTATCCCTTCATATGCCGAACTAGTTGCATTGTGGATTTTGCATAAAACATGATTTTAGAAAATATTCATAGAACAATTTATTTTTTTAATCACATTTGAAAACCCTTGTATGTTATATTCTACATATGTCCTTCTAGTGCTGAACGTTAAAACATATTTTTGACCCTTTTCATGCAAAATTAAAAAAATATATTTTTCACGTTTTTTATAAAAAAACTTTGTATCCCTTCATATGCCGAACTAGTTGCATTGTGGATTTAGCATAAAACATGATTTTAGAAAATATTCATAGAATTTTTTTTTTTTAAATCACATTTGAAAACCCTTGTATGTTATATTCTACATATGTCCTACTAGTGCTGAACGTTAAAACATATTTTAGACCCTTTTCATGCAAAATTTATAAAAAATATTATTCACGTTTGTTATGAAAAAAATTGTATCCCTTCATATGCCAAACTAGTTGCATGGTGGATTTTGCCTAAAACATGATTTTAGAAAATATTCATAGAATTTTTTATTTTTTAAATCACATTTGAAACCCTTGTATGTTGAATTCTACATATGTCCTTCTAATGCTGAACGTAATAAAAATATTTTAGACCCTTTTCATGCAAAATGTATAAAAAATAGTTTTCACGTTTGTTATAAAAAAAATTGTATCCCTTCATATGCCGAACTAGTTGCATTGTGGATTTTGCCTAAAACATGATTTTAGAAAATATTCATAGAATTATTTATTTTTTTAATCACATTTGAAAACCCTTGTATGTTATATTCTACATATGTCCTTCTAGTGCTGAACGTTAAAACATATTTTAGACCCTTTTCATGCAACATTTATAAAAAATATTATTCACGTTTGTTATGAAAAAAATTGTATCCCTTCATATGCCGAACTAGTTGCATTGTGGATTTTGCCTAAAACATGATTTTAGAAAATATTCATAGAATTATTTATTTTTTTAATCACATTTGAAAACCCTTGTATGTTATATTCTACATATGTCCTTCTAGTGCTGAACGTTAAAACATATTTTAGACCCTTTTCATGCAAAATTTATAAAAAATATTATTCACGTTTGTTATGAAAAAAATTGTATCCCTTCATATGCCGAACTAGTTGCATTGTGGATTTTGCCTAAAACATGATTTTAGAAAATATTCATAGAATTATTTATTTTTTTAATCACATTTGAAAACCCTTGTATGTTATATTCTACATATGTCCTTCTAGTGCTGAACGTTAAAACATATTTTTGACCCTTTTCATGCAAAATTTATAAAAAATATTATTCACGTTTGTTATGAAAAAAATTGTATCCCTTCATATGCCGAACTAGTTGCATTGTGGATTTTGCCTAAAACATGATTTTAGAAAATATTCATAGAATTATTTATTTTTTTAATCACATTTGAAAACCCTTGTATGTTATATTCTACATATGTCCTTCTAGTGCTGAACGTTAAAACATATTTTTGACCCTTTTCATGCAAAATTTAAAAAATATATTTTTCACGTTTTTTATTAAAAAAAATTGTATCCCTTCATATGCCGAACTAGTTGCATTGTGGATTTTGCCTAAAACATGATTTTAGAAAATATTCATAGAATTATTTATTTTTTTAATCACATTTGAAAACCCTTGTATGTTATATTCTACATATGTCCTTCTAGTGCTGAACGTTAAAACATATTTTAGACCCTTTTCATGCAAAATTTATAAAAAATATTATTCACGTTTGTTATGAAAAAATTTGTATCCCTTCATATGCCGAACTAGTTGCATGGTGGATTTTGCCTAAAACATGATTTTAGAAAATATTCATAGAATTTTTTATTTTTTAAATCACATTTGAAACCCTTGTATGTTGAATTATACATATGTCCTTCTAATGCTGAACGTAATAAAAATATTTTAGACCCTTTTCATGCAAAATGTATAAAAAATAGTTTTCACGTTTGTTATAAAAAAAATTGTATCCCTTCATATGCCGAACTAGTTGCATTGTGGATTTTGCCTAAAACATGATTTTAGAAAATATTCATAGAATTATTTATTTTTTTAATCACATTTGAAAACCCTTGTATGTTATATTCTACATATGTCCTTCTAGTGCTGAACGTTAAAACATATTTTAGACCCTTTTCATGCAAAATTTATAAAAAATATTATTCACGTTTGTTATGAAAAAAATTGTATCCCTTCATATGCCGAACTAGTTGCATTGTGGATTTTGCCTAAAACATGATTTTAGAAAATATTCATAGAATTATTTATTTTTTTAATCACATTTGAAAACCCTTGTATGTTATATTCTACATATGTCCTTCTAGTGCTGAACGTTAAAACATATTTTTGACCCTTTTCATGCAAAATTTAAAAAATATATTTTTCACGTTTTTTATAATAAAACTTTGTATCCCTTCATATGCCGATCTAGTTGCATTGTGGATTTTGCATTAAACATGATTTTAGACAATATTCATTGAATTATTTATTTTTTTATTCACATTTGAAAACCCTTGTATGTTATATTCTACATATGTCCTTCTAGTGCTGAACGTTAAAACATATTTTAGACCCTTTTCATGCAAAATTTAAAAAATATATTTTTCACGTTTTTTATTAAAAAAAATTGTATCCCTTCATATGCCGAACTAGTTGCATTGTGGATTTTGCCTAAAACATGATTTTAGAAAATATTCATAGAATTATTTATTTTTTTAATCACATTTGAAAACCCTTGTATGTTATATTCTACATATGTCCTTCTAGTGCTGAACGTTAAAACATATTTTAGACCCTTTTCATGCAAAATTTATAAAAAATATGATTCACGTTTGTTATGAAAAAAATTGTATCCCTTCATATGCCGAACTAGTTGCATGGTGGATTTTGCCTAAAACATGATTTTAGAAAATATTCATAGAATTTTTTATTTTTTAAATCACATTTGAAACCCTTGTATGTTGAATTCTACATATGTCCTTCTAATGCTGAACGTAATAAAAATATTTTAGACCCTTTTCATGCAAAATGTATAAAAAATAGTTTTCACGTTTGTTATAAAAAAAATTGTATCCCTTCATATGCCGAACTAGTTGCATTGTGGATTTTGCCTAAAACATGATTTTAGAAAATATTCATAGAATTATTTATTTTTTTAATCACATTTGAAAACCCTTGTATGTTATATTCTACATATGTCCTTCTAGTGCTGAACGTTAAAACATATTTTAGACCCTTTTCATGCAAAATGTATAAAAAATATTATTCACGTTTGTTATAAAAAAAATGGTATCCCTTCATATGCCGAACTAGTTGCATTGTGGATTTTGCATAAAACATGATTTTAGAAAATATTCATAGAACAATTTATTTTTTTAATCACATTTGAAAACCCTTGTATGTTATATTCTACATATGTCCTTCTAGTGCTGAACGTTAAAACATATTTTTGACCCTTTTCATGCAAAATTAAAAAAATATATTTTTCACGTTTTTTATAAAAAAACTTTGTATCCCTTCATATGCCGAACTAGTTGCATTGTGGATTTAGCATAAAACATGATTTTAGAAAATATTCATAGAATTTTTTTTTTTTAAATCACATTTGAAAACCCTTGTATGTTATATTCTACATATGTCCTACTAGTGCTGAACGTTAAAACATATTTTAGACCCTTTTCATGCAAAATTTATAAAAAATATTATTCACGTTTGTTATGAAAAAAATTGTATCCCTTCATATGCCGAACTAGTTGCATGGTGGATTTTGCCTAAAACATGATTTTAGAAAATATTCATAGAATTTTTTATTTTTTAAATCACATTTGAAACCCTTGTATGTTGAATTCTACATATGTCCTTCTAATGCTGAACGTAATAAAAATATTTTAGACCCTTTTCATGCAAAATGTATAAAAAATAGTTTTCACGTTTGTTATAAAAAAAATTGTATCCCTTCATATGCCGAACTAGTTGCATTGTGGATTTTGCCTAAAACATGATTTTAGAAAATATTCATAGAATTATTTATTTTTTTAATCACATTTGAAAACCCTTGTATGTTATATTCTACATATGTCCTTCTAGTGCTGAACGTTAAAACATATTTTAGACCCTTTTCATGCAAAATTTATAAAAAATATGATTCACGTTTGTTATGAAAAAAATTGTATCCCTTCATATGCCGAACTAGTTGCATGGTGGATTTTGCCTAAAACATGATTTTAGAAAATATTCATAGAATTTTTTATTTTTTAAATCACATTTGAAACCCTTGTATGTTGAATTCTACATATGTCCTTCTAATGCTGAACGTAATAAAAATATTTTAGACCCTTTTCATGCAAAATGTATAAAAAATAGTTTTCACGTTTGTTATAAAAAAAATTGTATCCCTTCATATGCCGAACTAGTTGCATTGTGGATTTTGCCTAAAACATGATTTTAGAAAATATTCATAGAATTATTTATTTTTTTAATCACATTTGAAAACCCTTGTATGTTATATTCTACATATGTCCTTCTAGTGCTGAACGTTAAAACATATTTTAGACCCTTTTCATGCAAAATGTATAAAAAATATTTTTCACGTTTGTTATAAAAAAAATGGTATCCCTTCATATGCCGAACTAGTTGCATTGTGGATTTTGCATAAAACATGATTTTAGAAAATATTCATAGAACAATTTATTTTTTTAATCACATTTGAAAACCCTTGTATGTTATATTCTACATATGTCCTTCTAGTGCTGAACGTTAAAACATATTTTTGACCCTTTTCATGCAAAATTAAAAAAATATATTTTTCACGTTTTTTATAAAAAAACTTTGTATCCCTTCATATGCCGAACTAGTTGCATTGTGGATTTAGCATAAAACATGATTTTAGAAAATATTCATAGAATTTTTTTTTTTTAAATCACATTTGAAAACCCTTGTATGTTATATTCTACATATGTCCTACTAGTGCTGAACGTTAAAACATATTTTAGACCCTTTTCATGCAAAATTTATAAAAAATATTATTCACGTTTGTTATGAAAAAAATTGTATCCCTTCATATGCCGAACTAGTTGCATGGTGGATTTTGCCTAAAACATGATTTTAGAAAATATTCATAGAATTTTTTATTTTTTAAATCACATTTGAAACCCTTGTATGTTGAATTCTACATATGTCCTTCTAATGCTGAACGTAATAAAAATATTTTAGACCCTTTTCATGCAAAATGTATAAAAAATAGTTTTCACGTTTGTTATAAAAAAAATTGTATCCCTTCATATGCCGAACTAGTTGCATTGTGGATTTTGCCTAAAACATGATTTTAGAAAATATTCATAGAATTATTTATTTTTTTAATCACATTTGAAAACCCTTGTATGTTATATTCTACATATGTCCTTCTAGTGCTGAACGTTAAAACATATTTTAGACCCTTTTCATGCAACATTTATAAAAAATATTATTCACGTTTGTTATGAAAAAAATTGTATCCCTTCATATGCCGAACTAGTTGCATTGTGGATTTTGCCTAAAACATGATTTTAGAAAATATTCATAGAATTATTTATTTTTTTAATCACATTTGAAAACCCTTGTATGTTATATTCTACATATGTCCTTCTAGTGCTGAACGTTAAAACATATTTTTGACCCTTTTCATGCAAAATTTAAAAAATATATTTTTCACGTTTTTTATTTAAAAAAATTGTATCCCTTCATATGCCGAACTAGTTGCATTGTGGATTTTGCCTAAAACATGATTTTAGAAAATATTCATAGAATTATTTATTTTTTTAATCACATTTGAAAACCCTTGTATGTTATATTCTACATATGTCCTTCTAGTGCTGAACGTTAAAACATATTTTAGACCCTTTTCATGCAAAATGTATAAAAAATATTTTTCACGTTTGTTATAAAAAAAATGGTATCCCTTCATATGCCGAACTAGTTGCATTGTGGATTTTGCATAAAACATGATTTTAGAAAATATTCATAGAATAATTTTTTTTTAAATCACATTTGAAAACCCTTGTATGTTATATTCTACATATGTCCTTCTAGTGCTGAACGTTAAAACATATTTTAGACCCTTTTCATGCAAAATTTCTAAAAAATATTATTCACGTTTGTTATGAAAAAATTTGTATCCCTTCATATGCCGAACTAGTTGCATGGTGGATTTTGCCTAAAACATGATTTTAGAAAATATTCATAGAATTTTTTATTTTTTAAATCACATTTGAAACCCTTGTATGTTGAATTATACATATGTCCTTCTAATGCTGAACGTAATAAAAATATTTTAGACCCTTTTCATGCAAAATGTATAAAAAATAGTTTTCACGTTTGTTATAAAAAAAATTGTATCCCTTCATATGCCGAACTAGTTGCATTGTGGATTTTGCCTAAAACATGATTTTAGAAAATATTCATAGAATTATTTATTTTTTTAATCACATTTGAAAACCCTTGTATGTTATATTCTACATATGTCCTTCTAGTGCTGAACGTTAAAACATATTTTAGACCCTTTTCATGCAAAATTTATAAAAAATATTATTCACGTTTGTTATGAAAAAAATTGTATCCCTTCATATGCCGAACTAGTTGCATTGTGGATTTTGCCTAAAACATGATTTTAGAAAATATTCATAGAATTATTTATTTTTTTAATCACATTTGAAAACCCTTGTATGTTATATTCTACATATGTCCTTCTAGTGCTGAACGTTAAAACATATTTTTGACCCTTTTCATGCAAAATTTAAAAAATATATTTTTCACGTTTTTTATAAAAAAACTTTGTATCCCTTCATATGCCGAACTAGTTGCATTGTGGATTTTGCATTAAACATGATTTTAGACAATATTCATTGAATTATTTATTTTTTTATTCACATTTGAAAACCCTTGTATGTTATATTCTACATATGTCCTTCTAGTGCTGAACGTTAAAACATATTTTAGACCCTTTTCATGCAAAATTTAAAAAATATATTTTTCACGTTTTTTATAAAAAAAAATTGTATCCCTTCATATGCCGAACTAGTTGCATTGTGGATTTTGCCTAAAACATGATTTTAGAAAATATTCATAGAATTATTTATTTTTTTAATCACATTTGAAAACCCTTGTATGTTATATTCTACATATGTCCTTCTAGTGCTGAACGTTAAAACATATTTTAGACCCTTTTCATGCAAAATGTATAAAAAATATTTTTCACGTTTGTTATAAAAAAAATGGTATCCCTTCATATGCCGAACTAGTTGCATTGTGGATTTTGCATAAAACATGATTTTAGAAAATATTCATAGAATAATTTTTTTTTAAATCACATTTGAAAACCCTTGTATGTTATATTCTACATATGTCCTTCTAGTGCTGAACGTTAAAACATATTTTAGACCCTTTTCATGCAAAATTTATAAAAAATATTATTCACGTTTGTTATGAAAAAAACTGTATCCCTTCATATGCCGAACTAGTTGCATGGTGGATTTTGCCTAAAACATGATTTTAGAAAATATTCATAGAATTATTTATTTTTTTAATCACATTTGAAAACCCTTGTATGTTATATTCTACATATGTCCTTCTAGTGCTGAACGTTAAAACATATTTTTGACCCTTTTCATGCAAAATTTAAAAAATATATTTTTCACGTTTTTTATTTAAAAAAATTGTATCCCTTCATATGCCGAACTAGTTGCATTGTGGATTTTGCCTAAAACATGATTTTAGAAAATATTCATAGAATTATTTATTTTTTTAATCACATTTGAAAACCCTTGTATGTTATATTCTACATATGTCCTTCTAGTGCTGAACGTTAAAACATATTTTAGACCCTTTTCATGCAAAATGTATAAAAAATATTTTTCACGTTTGTTATAAAAAAAATGGTATCCCTTAATATGCCGAACTAGTTGCATTGTGGATTTTGCATAAAACATGATTTTAGAAAATATTCATAGAATATTTTTTTTTTAAATCACATTTGAAAACCCTTGTATGTTATATTCTACATATGTCCTTCTAGTGCTGAACGTTAAAACATATTTTAGACCCTTTTCATGCAAAATTTATAAAAAATATTATTCACGTTTGTTATGAAAAAATTTGTATCCCTTCATATGCCGAACTAGTTGCATGGTGGATTTTGCCTAAAACATGATTTTAGAAAATATTCATAGAATTTTTTATTTTTTAAATCACATTTGAAACCCTTGTATGTTGAATTATACATATGTCCTTCTAATGCTGAACGTAATAAAAATATTTTAGACCCTTTTCATGCAAAATGTATAAAAAATAGTTTTCACGTTTGTTATAAAAAAAATTGTATCCCTTCATATGCCGAACTAGTTGCATTGTGGATTTTGCCTAAAACATGATTTTAGAAAATATTCATAGAATTATTTATTTTTTTAATCACATTTGAAAACCCTTGTATGTTATATTCTACATATGTCCTTCTAGTGCTGAACGTTAAAACATATTTTAGACCCTTTTCATGCAAAATTTATAAAAAATATTATTCACGTTTGTTATGAAAAAAATTGTATCCCTTCATATGCCGAACTAGTTGCATTGTGGATTTTGCCTAAAACATGATTTTAGAAAATATTCATAGAATTATTTATTTTTTTAATCACATTTGAAAACCCTTGTATGTTATATTCTACATATGTCCTTCTAGTGCTGAACGTTAAAACATATTTTTGACCCTTTTCATGCAAAATTTAAAAAATATATTTTTCACGTTTTTTATAAAAAAACTTTGTATCCCTTCATATGCCGAACTAGTTGCATTGTGGATTTTGCATTAAACATGATTTTAGACAATATTCATTGAATTATTTATTTTTTTATTCACATTTGAAAACCCTTGTATGTTATATTCTACATATGTCCTTCTAGTGCTGAACGTTAAAACATATTTTAGACCCTTTTCATGCAAAATTTAAAAAATATATTTTTCACGTTTTTTATTAAAAAAAATTGTATCCCTTCATATGCCGAACTAGTTGCATTGTGGATTTTGCCTAAAACATGATTTTAGAAAATATTCATAGAATTATTTATTTTTTTAATCACATTTGAAAACCCTTGTATGTTATATTCTACATATGTCCTTCTAGTGCTGAACGTTAAAACATATTTTAGACCCTTTTCATGCAAAATGTATAAAAAATAGTTTTCACGTTTGTTATAAAAAAAATGGTATCCCTTCATATGCCGAACTAGTTGCATTGTGGATTTTGCATAAAACATGATTTTAGAAAATATTCATAGAATAATTTTTTTTAAAATCACATTTGAAAACCCTTGTATGTTATATTCTACATATGTCCTTCTAGTGCTGAACGTTAAAACATATTTTAGACCCTTTTCATGCAAAATTTATAAAAAATATTATTCACGTTAGTTATGAAAAAAACTGTATCCCTTCATATGCCGAACTAGTTGCATGGTGGATTTTGCCTAAAACATGATTTTAGAAAATATTCATAGAATTTTTTATTTTTAAAATCACATTTGAAAACCCTTGTATGTTGAATTCTACATATGTCCTTCTAATGCTGAACGTAATAAAAATATTTTAGACCCTTTTCATGCAAAATGTATAAAAAATAGTTTTCACGTTTATTATAAAAAAAAATTGTATCCCTTCATATGCCGAACTAGTTGCATTGTGGATTTTGCCTAAAACATGATTTTAGAAAATATTCATAGAATTATTTATTTTTTTAATCACATTTGAAAACCCTTGTATGTTATATTCTACATATGTCCTTCTAGTGCTGAACGTTAAAACATATTTTAGACCCTTTTCATGCAAAATTTTAAAAATATATTTTTCACGTTTTTTATAAAAAAACTTTGTATCCCTTCATATGCCGAACTAGTTGCATTGTGGATTTTATATTAAACATGATTTTAGACAATATTCATTGAATTATTTATTTTTTTATTCACATTTGAAAACCCTTGTATGTTATATTCTACATATGTCCTTCTAGTGCTGAACGTTAAAACATATTTTAGACCCTTTTCATGCAAAATGTATAAAAAATATTTTTCACGTTTGTTATAAAAAAAATTGTATCCCTTCATATGCCGAACTAGTTGCATTGTGGATTTTGCATAAAACATGATTTTAGAAAATATTCATAGAATATTTTTTTTTAAAATCACATTTGAAAACCCTTGTATGTTATATTCTACATATGTCCTTCTAGTGCTGAACGTTAAAACTTATTTTAGACCCTTTTCATGCAAAATTTATAAAAAATATTATTCACGTTTGTTATGAAAAAAATTGTATCCCTTCATATGCCGAACTAGTTGCATGGTGGATTTTGCCTAAAACATGATTTTAGAAAATATTCATAGAATTTTTTATTTTTTAAATCACATTTGAAAACCCTTGTATGTTGAATTCTACATATGTCCTTCTAATGCTGAACGTAATAAAAATATTTTAGACCCTTTTCATGCAAAATGTATGAAAAATAGTTTTCACGTTTGTTATAAAAAAAATTGTATCCCTTCATATGCCGAACTAGTTGCATTGTGGATTTTACCTAAAACATGATTTTAGAAAATATTCATAGAATTATTTATTTTTTTAATCACATTTGAAAACCCTTGTATGTTATATTCTACATATGTCCTTCTAGTGCTGAACGTTAAAACATATTTTAGACCCTTTTCATGCAAAATTAAAAAAATATATTTTTCAAGTTTTTTATAAAAAAAACTTTGTATCCCTTCATATGCCGAACTAGTTTTTTTGTGGATTTTGCCTAAAACATGATTATATACAATATTAATTGAAAAAAGCTTTTAAAAAAATCACATTTGAAAACCCTTCTAAATTGTATTCTACGTCTGTCCTTCTAGTGCTGAACGTAAAAAAAATATTTTAGACACTTTTCATGCAAAATGTATAAAAAATATTATTCACGTTTGTTATGAAAAAAAGTGTATCCCTTCATATGCCGAACTAGTTGTATGGTGGATTTTGCCTAAAACATGATTTTAGAAAATATTCATTGAATTTTTTATTTTTTAAATCACATTTGAGAACCCTTGTATGTTGAATTCTACATATGTCCTTCTAATGCTGAACGTAATAAAAATATTTTAGACCCTTTTCATGCAAAATGTATAAAAAATAGTTTTCACGTTTGTTATAAAAAAAATTGTATCCCTTCATATGCCGAACTAGTTGCATTGTGGATTTTACCTAAAACATGATTTTAGAAAATATTCATAGAATTTTTTATTTTTTAAATCACATTTGAAATCCTTGTATGTTGAATTCTACATATGTCCTTCTAATGCTAAACGTAATAAAAATATTTTAGACCCTTTTCATGCAAAATGTATAAAAAATAGTTTTCACGTTTGTTATAAAAAAAATTGTATCCCTTCATATGCCGAACTAGTTGCATTGTGGATTTTGCCTAAAACATGATTTTAGAAAATATTCATAGAATAATTTATTTTTTTAATCACATTTGAAAACCCTTGTATGTTATATTCTACATATGTCCTTCTAGTGCTGAACGTTAAAACATATTTTAGACCCTTTTCATGCAAAATTTATAAAAAATATTATTCACGTTTGTTATGAAAAAAATTGTATCCCTTCATATGCCGAACTAGTTGCATTGTGGATTTTGCCTAAAACATGATTTTAGAAAATATTCATAGAATTATTTATTTTTTTAATCACATTTGAAAACCCTTGTATGTTATATTCTACATATGTCCTTCTAGTGCTGAACGTTAAAACATATTTTAGACCCTTTTCATGCAAAATTTATAAAAAATATTATTCACGTTTGTTATGAAAAAAATTTTATCCCTTCATATGCCGAACTAGTTGCATTGTGGATTTTGCCTAAAACATGATTTTAGAAAATATTCATAGAATTATTAATTTTTTTAATCACATTTGAAAACCCTTGTATGTTATATTCTACATATGTCCTTCTAGTGCTGAACGTTAAAACATATTTTAGACCCTTTTCATGCAAAATGTATAAAACATATTTTTCACGTTTGTTATAAAAAAAATGGTATCCCTTCATATGCCGAACTAGTTGCATTGTGGATTTTGCATAAAACATGATTTTAGAAAATATTCATAGAATAATTTTTTTTTAAATCACATTTGAAAACCCTTGTATGTTATATTCTACATATGTCCTTCTAGTGCTGAACGTTAAAACATATTTTAGACCCTTTTCATGCAAAATGTATAAAAAATATTATTCACGTTTGTTATGAAAAAAATTGTATCCCTTCATATGCCGAACTAGTTGCATGGTGGATTTTGCCTAAAACATGATTTTAGAAAATATTCATAGAATTTTTTATTTTTTAAATCACATTTGAAACCCTTGTATGTTGAATTATACATATGTCCTTCTAATGCTGAACGTAATAAAAATATTTTAGACCCTTTTCATGCAAAATGTATAAAAAATAGTTTTCACGTTTGTTATAAAAAAAATTGTATCCCTTCATATGCCGAACTAGTTGCATTGTGGATTTTACCTAAAACATGATGTTAGAAAATATTCATAGAATTTTTTATTTTTTAAATCACATTTGAAACCCTTGTATGTTGAATTCTACATATGTCCTTCTAATGCTGAACGTAATAAAAATATTTTAGACCCTTTTCATGCAAAATGTATAAAAAATAGTTTTCACGTTTGTTATAAAAAAAATTGTATCCCTTCATATGCCGAACTAGTTGCATTGTGGATTTTGCCTAAAACATGATTTTAGAAAATATTCATAGAATTATTTATTTTTTTAATCACATTTGAAAACCCTTGTATGTTATATTCTACATATGTCCTTCTAGTGCTGAACGTTAAAACATATTTTAGACCCTTTTCATGCAAAATTTATAAAAAATATTATTCACGTTTGTTATGAAAAAAATTGTATCCCTTCATATGCCGAACTAGTTGCATTGTGGATTTTGCCTAAAACATGATTTTAGAAAATATTCATAGAATTATTTATTTTTTTAATCACATTTGAAAACCCTTGTATGTTATATTCTACATATGTCCTTCTAGTGCTGAACGTTAAAACATATTTTAGACCCTTTTCATGCAAAATTTATAAAAAATATTATTCACGTTTTTTATAAAAAAACTTTGTATCCCTTCATATGCCGAACTAGTTGCATTGTGGATTTTGCATTAAACATGATTTTAGAAAATATTCATAGAATTATTTATTTTTTTAATCACATTTGAAAACCCTTGTATGTTATATTCTACATATGTCCTTCTAGTGCTGAACGTTAAAACATATTTTAGACCCTTTTCATGCAAAATGTATAAAAAATATTTTTCACGTTTGTTATAAAAAAAATGGTATCCCTTCATATGCCGAACTAGTTGCATTGTGGATTTTGCATAAAACATGATTTTAGAAAATATTCATAGAATAATTTTTTTTTAAATCACATTTGAAAACCCTTGTATGTTATATTCTACATATGTCCTTCTAGTGCTGAACGTTAAAACATATTTTAGACCCTTTTCATGCAAAATTTATAAAAAATATTATTCACGTTTGTTATGAAAAAAACTGTATCCCTTCATATGCCGAACTAGTTGCATGGTGGATTTTGCCTAAAACATGATTTTAGAAAATATTCATAGAATTTTTTATTTTTAAAATCACATTTGAAAACCCTTGTATGTTGAATTCTACATATGTCCTTCTAATGCTGAACGTAATAAAAATATTTTAGACCCTTTTCATGCAAAATGTATAAAAAATAGTTTTCACGTTTATTATTTAAAAAAATTGTATCCCTTCATATGCCGAACTAGTTGCATTGTGGATTTTGCCTAAAACATGATTTTAGAAAATATTCATAGAATTATTTATTTTTTTAATCACATTTGAAAACCCTTGTATGTTATATTCTACATATGTCCTTCTAGTGCTGAACGTTAAAACATATTTTAGACCCTTTTCATGCAAAATGTATAAAAAATATTTTTCACGTTTGTTATAAAAAAAATTGTATCCCTTCATATGCCGAACTAGTTGCATTGTGGATTTTGCATAAAACATGATTTTAGAAAATATTCATAGAATAATTTTTTTTTAAATCACATTTGAAAACCCTTGTATGTTATATTCTACATATGTCCTTCTAGTGCTGAACGTTAAAACTTATTTTAGACCCTTTTCATGCAAAATTTATAAAAAATATTATTCACGTTTGTTATGAAAAAAATTGTATCCCTTCATATGCCGAACTAGTTGCATGGTGGATTTTGCCTAAAACATGATTTTAGAAAATATTCATAGAATTTTTTATTTTTTAAATCACATTTGAAAACCCTTGTATGTTGAATTCTACATATGTCCTTCTAATGCTGAACGTAATAAAATATTTTAGACCCTTTTCATGCAAAATGTATAAAAAATAGTTTTCACGTTTGTTATAAAAAAAATTGTATCCCTTCATATGCCGAACTAGTTGCATTGTGGATTTTACCTAAAACATGATTTTAGAAAATATTCATAGAATTATTTATTTTTTTAATCACATTTGAAAACCCTTGTATGTTATATTCTACATATGTCCTTCTAGTGCTGAACGTTAAAACATATTTTAGACCCTTTTCATGCAAAATTAAAAAAATATATTTTTCAAGTTTTTTATAAAAAAAACTTTGTATCCCTTCATATGCCGAACTAGTTTTTTTGTGGATTTTGCCTAAAACATGATTATATACAATATTAATTGAAAAAAGCTTTTAAAAAAATCACATTTGAAAACCCTTCTAAATTGTATTCTACGTCTGTCCTTCTAGTGCTGAACGTAAAAAAAATATTTTAGACACTTTTCATGCAAAATGTATAAAAAATATTATTCACGTTTGTTATGAAAAAAATTGTATCCCTTCATATGCCGAACTAGTTGTATGGTGGATTTAGCCTAAAACATGATTTTAGAAAATATTCATTGAATTTTTTATTTTTTAAATCACATTTGAGAACCCTTGTATGTTGAATTCTACATATGTCCTTCTAATGCTGAACGTAATAAAAATATTTTAGACCCTTTTCATGCAAAATGTATAAAAAATAGTTTTCACGTTTGTTATAAAAAAAATTGTATCCCTTCATATGCCGAACTAGTTGCATTGTGGATTTTACCTAAAACATGATTTTAGAAAATATTCATAGAATTTTTTATTTTTTAAATCACATTTGAAACCCTTGTATGTTGAATTCTACATATGTCCTTCTAATGCTGAACGTAATAAAAATATTTTAGACCCTTTTCATGCAAAATGTATAAAAAATAGTTTTCACGTTTGTTATAAAAAAAATTGTATCCCTTCATATGCCGAACTAGTTGCATTGTGGATTTTGCCTAAAACATGATTTTAGAAAATATTCATAGAATTATTTATTTTTTTAATCACATTTGAAAACCCTTGTATGTTATATTCTACATATGTCCTTCTAGTGCTGAACGTTAAAACATATTTTAGACCCTTTTCATGCAAAATTTATAAAAAATATTATTCACGTTTGTTATGAAAAAAATTGTATCCCTTCATATGCCGAACTAGTTGCATTGTGGATTTTGCCTAAAACATGATTTTAGAAAATATTCATAGAATTATTTATTTTTTTAATCACATTTGAAAACCCTTGTATGTTATATTCTACATATGTCCTTCTAGTGCTGAACGTTAAAACATATTTTAGACCCTTTTCATGCAAAATTTATAAAAAATATTATTCACGTTTGTTATGAAGAAAATTGTATCCCTTCATATGCCGAACTAGTTGCATTGTGGATTTTGCCTAAAACATGATTTTAGAAAATATTCATAGAATTATTTATTTTTTTAATCACATTTGAAAACCCTTGTATGTTATATTCTACATATGTCCTTCTAGTGCTGAACGTTAAAACATATTTTTGACCCTTTTCATGCAAAATTTAAAAAATATATTTTTCACGTTTTTTATAAAAAAACTTTGTATCCCTTCATATGCCGAACTAGTTGCATTGTGGATTTTGCATTAAACATGATTTTAGACAATATTCATTGAATTATTTATTTTTTTATTCACATTTGAAAACCCTTGTATGTTATATTCTACATATGTCCTTCTAGTGCTGAACGTTAAAACATATTTTAGACCCTTTTCATGCAAAATTTAAAAAATATATTTTTCACGTTTTTTATAAAAAAAAATTGTATCCCTTCATATGCCGAACTAGTTGCATTGTGGATTTTGCCTAAAACATGATTTTAGAAAATATTCATAGAATTATTTATTTTTTTAATCACATTTGAAAACCCTTGTATGTTATATTCTACATATGTCCTTCTAGTGCTGAACGTTAAAACATATTTTAGACCCTTTTCATGCAAAATGTATAAAAAATATTTTTCACGTTTGTTATAAAAAAAATGGTATCCCTTCATATGCCGAACTAGTTGCATTGTGGATTTTGCATAAAACATGATTTTAGAAAATATTCATAGAATAATTTTTTTTTAAATCACATTTGAAAACCCTTGTATGTTATATTCTACATATGTCCTTCTAGTGCTGAACGTTAAAACATATTTAGACCCTTTTCATGCAAAATTTATAAAAAATATTATAATAATAAAATAATAATAATATGCCATTTAGCAGACGCTTTTATCCAAAGCGACTTACAGTCATGCGTGCATACATTTTTGTGTATGGGTGGTCCCGGGGATCGAACCCACTACCTTGGCGTTACAAGCGCCATGCTCTACCAGCTGACCTACATTATTCACGTTTGTTATGAAAAAAATTGTATCCCTTCATATGCCGAACTAGTTGCATGGTGGATTTTGCCTAAAACATGATTTTAGAAAATATTCATAGAATTTTTTATTTTTTAAATCACATTTGAAACCCTTGTATGTTGAATTATACATATGTCCTTCTAATGCTGAACGTAATAAAAATATTTTAGACCCTTTTCATGCAAAATGTATAAAAAATAGTTTTCACGTTTGTTATAAAAAAAATTGTATCCCTTCATATTCCGAACTAGTTGCATTGTGGATTTTACCTAAAACATGATTTTAGAAAATATTCATAGAATTTTTTATTTTTTAAATCACATTTGAAACCCTTGTATGTTGAATTCTACATATGTCCTTCTAATGCTGAACGTAATAAAAATATTTTAGACCCTTTTCATGCAAAATGTATAAAAAATAGTTTTCACGTTTGTTATAAAAAAAATTGTATCCCTTCATATGCCGAACTAGTTGCATTGTGGATTTTGCCTAAAACATGATTTTAGAAAATATTCATAGAATTATTTATTTTTTTAATCACATTTGAAAACCCTTGTATGTTATATTCTACATATGTCCTTCTAGTGCTGAACGTTAAAACATATTTTAGACCCTTTTCATGCAAAATTTATAAAAAATATTATTCACGTTTGTTATGAAAAAAATTGTATCCCTTCATATGCCGAACTAGTTGCATTGTGGATTTTGCCTAAAACATGATTTTAGAAAATATTCATAGAATTATTTATTTTTTTAATCACATTTGAAAACCCTTGTATGTTATATTCTACATATGTCCTTCTAGTGCTGAACGTTAAAACATATTTTTGACCCTTTTCATGCAAAATTTAAAAAATATATTTTTCACGTTTTTTATAAAAAAACTTTGTATCCCTTCATATGCCAAACTAGTTGCATTGTGGATTTTGCATTAAACATGATTTTAGACAATATTCATTGAATTATTTATTTTTTTATTCACATTTGAAAACCCTTGTATGTTATATTCTACATATGTCCTTCTAGTGCTGAACGTTAAAACATATTTTAGACCCTTTTCATGCAAAATTTAAAAAATATATTTTTCACGTTTTTTATTTTAAAAAAAATTCTCCCTTCATATGCCGAACTAGTTGCATTGTGGATTTTGCCTAAAACATGATTTTAGAAAATATTCATAGAATTATTTATTTTTTTAATCACATTTGAAAACCCTTGTATGTTATATTCTACATATGTCCTTCTAGTGCTGAACGTTAAAACATATTTTAGACCCTTTTCATGCAAAATGTATAAAAAATATTTTTCACGTTTGTTATAAAAAAAATGGTATCCCTTCATATGCCGAACTAGTTGCATTGTGGATTTTGCATAAAACATGATTTTAGAAAATATTCATAGAATAATTTTTTTTTAAATCACATTTGAAAACCCTTGTATGTTGAATTCTACATATGTCCTTCTAGTGCTGAACGTAATAAAAATATTTTAGACCCTTTTCATGCAAAATGTATAAAAAATAGTTTTCACGTTTGTTATAAAAAAAATTGTATCCCTTCATATGCCGAACTAGTTGCATTGTGGATTTTGCCTAAAACATGATTTTAGAAAATATTCATAGAATTATTTATTTTTTTAATCACATTTGAAAACCCTTGTATGTTATATTCTACATATGTCCTTCTAGTGCTGAACGTTAAAACATATTTTAGACCCTTTTCATGCAAAATTTATAAAAAATATTATTCACGTTTGTTATGAAAAAAATTGTATCCCTTCATATGCCGAACTAGTTGCATTGTGGATTTTGCCTAAAACATGATTTTAGAAAATATTCATAGAATTATTTATTTTTTTAATCACATTTGAAAACCCTTGTATGTTATATTCTACATATGTCCTTCTAGTGCTGAACGTTAAAACATATTTTTGACCCTTTTCATGCAAAATTTAAAAAATATATTTTTCACGTTTTTTATAAAAAAACTTTGTATCCCTTCATATGCCAAACTAGTTGCATTGTGGATTTTGCATTAAACATGATTTTAGACAATATTCATTGAATTATTTATTTTTTTATTCACATTTGAAAACCCTTGTATGTTATATTCTACATATGTCCTTCTAGTGCTGAACGTTAAAACATATTTTAGACCCTTTTCATGCAAAATTTAAAAAATATATTTTTCACGTTTTTTATTTTAAAAAAAATTCTCCCTTCATATGCCGAACTAGTTGCATTGTGGATTTTGCCTAAAACATGATTTTAGAAAATATTCATAGAATTATTTATTTTTTTAATGACATTTGAAAACCCTTGTATGTTATATTCTACATATGTCCTTCTAGTGCTGAACGTTAAAACATATTTTAGACCCTTTTCATGCAAAATGTATAAAAAATATTTTTCACGTTTGTTATAAAAAAAATGGTATCCCTTCATATGCCGAACTAGTTGCATTGTGGATTTTGCATAAAACATGATTTTAGAAAATATTCATAGAATAATTTTTTTTTAAATCACATTTGAAAACCCTTGTATGTTATATTCTACATATGTCCTTCTAGTGCTGAACGTTAAAACATATTTTAGACCCTTTTCATGCAAAATTTATAAAAAATATTATTCACGTTTGTTATGAAAAAAATTGTATCCCTTCATATGCCGAACTAGTTGCATTGTGGATTTTGCCTAAAACATGATTTTAGAAAATATTCATAGAATTATTTATTTTTTTAATCACATTTGAAAACCCTTGTATGTTATATTCTACATATGTCCTTCTAGTGCTGAACGTTAAAACATATTTTTGACCCTTTTCATGCAAAATTTAAAAAATATATTTTTCACGTTTTTTATAAAAAAAACTTTGTATCCCTTCATATGCCGAACTAGTTGCATTGTGGATTTTGCATTAAACATGATTTTAGACAATATTCATTGAATTATTTATTTTTTTATTCACATTTGAAAACCCTTGTATGTTATATTCTACATATGTCCTTCTAGTGCTGAACGTTAAAACATATTTTAGACCCTTTTCATGCAAAATTTAAAAAATATATTTTTCACGTTTTTTATAAAAAAAAATTGTATCCCTTCATATGCCGAACTAGTTGCATTGTGGATTTTGCCTAAAACATGATTTTAGAAAATATTCATAGAATTATTTATTTTTTTAATCACATTTGAAAACCCTTGTATGTTATATTCTACATATGTCCTTCTAGTGCTGAACGTTAAAACATATTTTAGACCCTTTTCATGCAAAATGTATAAAAAATATTTTTCACGTTTGTTATAAAAAAAATGGTATCCCTTCATATGCCGAACTAGTTGCATTGTGGATTTTGCATAAAACATGATTTTAGAAAATATTCATAGAATAATTTTTTTTTAAATCACATTTGAAAACCCTTGTATGTTATATTCTACATATGTCCTTCTAGTGCTGAACGTTAAAACATATTTTAGACCCTTTTCATGCAAAATTTATAAAAAATATTATTCACGTTTGTTATGAAAAAAACTGTATCCCTTCATATGCCGAACTAGTTGCATGGTGGATTTTGCCTAAAACATGATTTTAGAAAATATTCATAGAATTTTTTATTTTTAAAATCACATTTGAAAACCCTTGTATGTTGAATTCTACATATGTCCTTCTAATGCTGAACGTAATAAAAATATTTTAGACCCTTTTCATGCAAAATGTATAAAAAATAGTTTTCACGTTTATTATTAAAAAAAATTGTATCCCTTCATATGCCGAACTAGTTGCATTGTGGATTTTGCCTAAAACATGATTTTAGAAAATATTCATAGAATTATTTATTTTTTTAATCACATTTGAAAACCCTTGTATGTTATATTCTACATATGTCCTTCTAGTGCTGAACGTTAAAACATATTTTAGACCCTTTTCATGCAAAATTTTACAAATATATTTTTCACGTTTTTTATAAAAAAACTTTGTATCCCTTCATATGCCGAACTAGTTGCATTGTGGATTTTATATTAAACATGATTTTAGACAATATTCATTGAATTATTTATTTTTTTATTCACATTTGAAAACCCTTGTATGTTATATTCTACATATGTCCTTCTAGTGCTGAACGTTAAAACATATTTTAGACCCTTTTCATGCAAAATGTATAAAAAATATTTTTCACGTTTGTTATAAAAAAAATTGTATCCCTTCATATGCCGAACTAGTTGCATTGTGGATTTTGCATAAAACATGATTTTAGAAAATATTCATAGAATAATTTTTTTTAAAATCACATTTGAAAACCCTTGTATGTTATATTCTACATATGTCCTTCTAGTGCTGAACGTTAAAACTTATTTTAGACCCTTTTCATGCAAAATTTATAAAAAATATTATTCACGTTTGTTATGAAAAAAATTGTATCCCTTCATATGCCGAACTAGTTGCATGGTGGATTTTGCCTAAAACATGATTTTAGAAAATATTCATAGAATTTTTTATTTTTTAAATCACATTTGAAAACCCTTGTATGTTGAATTCTACATATGTCCTTCTAATGCTGAACGTAATAAAAATATTTTAGACCCTTTTCTTGCAAAATGTATAAAAAATAGTTTTCACGTTTGTTATAAAAAAAATTGTATCCCTTCATATGCCGAACTAGTTGCATTGTGGATTTTACCTAAAACATGATTTTAGAAAATATTCATAGAATTATTTATTTTTTTAATCACATTTGAAAACCCTTGTATGTTATATTCTACATATGTCCTTCTAGTGCTGAACGTTAAAACATATTTTAGACCCTTTTCATGCAAAATTAAAAAAATATATTTTTCAAGTTTTTTATAAAAAAAACTTTGTATCCCTTCATATGCCGAACTAGTTTTTTTGTGGATTTTGCCTAAAACATGATTATATACAATATTAATTGAAAAAAGCTTTTAAAAAAATCACATTTGAAAACCCTTCTAAATTGTATTCTACGTCTGTCCTTCTAGTGCTGAACGTAAAAAAAATATTTTAGACACTTTTCATGCAAAATGTATAAAAAATATTATTCACGTTTGTTATGAAAAAAATTGTATCCCTTCATATGCCGAACTAGTTGTATGGTGGATTTAGCCTAAAACATGATTTTAGAAAATATTCATTGAATTTTTTATTTTTTAAATCACATTTGAGAACCCTTGTATGTTGAATTCTACATATGTCCTTCTAATGCTGAACGTAATAAAAATATTTTAGACCCTTTTCATGCAAAATGTATAAAAAATAGTTTTCACGTTTGTTATAAAAAAAATTGTATCCCTTCATATGCCGAACTAGTTGCATTGTGGATTTTACCTAAAACATGATTTTAGAAAATATTCATAGAATTTTTTATTTTTTAAATCACATTTGAAACCCTTGTATGTTGAATTCTACATATGTCCTTCTAATGCTGAACGTAATAAAAATATTTTAGACCCTTTTCATGCAAAATGTATAAAAAATAGTTTTCACGTTTGTTATAAAAAAAATTGTATCCCTTCATATGCCGAACTAGTTGCATTGTGGATTTTGCCTAAAACATGATTTTAGAAAATATTCATAGAATTATTTATTTTTTTAATCACATTTGAAAACCCTTGTATGTTATATTCTACATATGTCCTTCTAGTGCTGAACGTTAAAACATATTTTAGACCCTTTTCATGCAAAATTTATAAAAAATATTATTCACGTTTGTTATGAAAAAAATTGTATCCCTTCATATGCCGAACTAGTTGCATTGTGGATTTTGCCTAAAACATGATTTTAGAAAATATTCATAGAATTATTTATTTTTTTAATCACATTTGAAAACCCTTGTATGTTATATTCTACATATGTCCTTCTAGTGCTGAACGTTAAAACATATTTTAGACCCTTTTCATGCAAAATTTATAAAAAATATTATTCACGTTTGTTATGAAGAAAATTGTATCCCTTCATATGCCGAACTAGTTGCATTGTGGATTTTGCCTAAAACATGATTTTAGAAAATATTCATAGAATTATTTATTTTTTTAATCACATTTGAAAACCCTTGTATGTTATATTCTACATATGTCCTTCTAGTGCTGAACGTTAAAACATATTTTTGACCCTTTTCATGCAAAATTTAAAAAATATATTTTTCACGTTTTTTATAAAAAAAAATTGTATCCCTTCATATGCCGAACTAGTTGCATTGTGGATTTTGCCTAAAACATGATTTTAGAAAATATTCATAGAATTATTTATTTTTTTAATCACATTTGAAAACCCTTGTATGTTATATTCTACATATGTCCTTCTAGTGCTGAACGTTAAAACATATTTTAGACCCTTTTCATGCAAAATTTATAAAAAATATTATTCACGTTTGTTATGAAGAAAATTGTATCCCTTCATATGCCGAACTAGTTGCATTGTGGATTTTGCATTAAACATGATTTTAGACAATATTCATTGAATTATTTATTTTTTTATTCACATTTGAAAACCCTTGTATGTTATATTCTACATATGTCCTTCTAGTGCTGAACGTTAAAACATATTTTAGACCCTTTTCATGCAAAATTTAAAAAATATATTTTTCACGTTTTTTATAAAAAAAAATTGTATCCCTTCATATGCCGAACTAGTTGCATTGTGGATTTTGCCTAAAACATGATTTTAGAAAATATTCATAGAATTATTTATTTTTTTAATCACATTTGAAAACCCTTGTATGTTATATTCTACATATGTCCTTCTAGTGCTGAACGTTAAAACATATTTTAGACCCTTTTCATGCAAAATGTATAAAAAATATTTTTCACGTTTGTTATAAAAAAAATGGTATCCCTTCATATGCCGAACTAGTTGCATTGTGGATTTTGCATAAAACATGATTTTAGAAAATATTCATAGAATAATTTTTTTTAAAATCACATTTGAAAACCCTTGTATGTTATATTCTACATATGTCCTTCTAGTGCTGAACGTTAAAACATATTTAGACCCTTTTCATGCAAAATTTATAAAAAATATTATAATAATAAAATAATAATAATATGCCATTTAGCAGACGCTTTTATCCAAAGCGACTTACAGTCATGCGTGCATACATTTTTGTGTATGGGTGGTCCCGGGGATCGAACCCACTACCTTGGCGTTACAAGCGCCGTGCTCTACCAGCTGAGCTACATTATTCACGTTTGTTATGAAAAAAATTGTATCCATTCATATGCCGAACTAGTTGCATGGTGGATTTTGCCTAAAACATGATTTTAGAAAATATTCATAGAATTTTTTATTTTTTAAATCACATTTGAAACCCTTGTATGTTGAATTATACATATGTCCTTCTAATGCTGAACGTAATAAAAATATTTTAGACCCTTTTCATGCAAAATGTATAAAAAATAGTTTTCACGTTTGTTATAAAAAAAATTGTATCCCTTCATATGCCGAACTAGTTGCATTGTGGATTTTGCCTAAAACATGATTTTAGAAAATATTCATAGAATTATTTATTTTTTTAATCACATTTGAAAACCCTTGTATGTTATATTCTACATATGTCCTTCTAGTGCTGAACGTTAAAACATATTTTAGACCCTTTTCATGCAAAATTTAAAAAATATATTTTTCACGTTTTTTATTAAAAAAAATTGTATCCCTTCATATGCCGAACTAGTTGCATTGTGGATTTTGCCTAAAACATGATTTTAGAAAATATTCATAGAATTATTTATTTTTTTAATCACATTTGAAAACCCTTGTATGTTATATTCTACATATGTCCTTCTAGTGCTGAACGTTAAAACATATTTTAGACCCTTTTCATGCAAAATGTATAAAAAATATTTTTCACGTTTGTTATAAAAAAAATTGTATCCCTTCATATGCCGAACTAGTTGCATTGTGGATTTTGCCTAAAACATGATTTTAGAAAATATTCATAGAATTATTTATTTTTTTAATCACATTTGAAAACCCTTGTATGTTATATTCTACATATGTCCTTCTAGTGCTGAACGTTAAAACATATTTTAGACCCTTTTCATGCAAAATTTATAAAAAATATTATTCACGTTTGTTATGAAAAAAAATTTATCCCTTCATATGCCGAACTAGTTGTATGGTGGATTTTGCCTAAAACATGATTTTAGAAAATATTCATTGAATTTTTTATTTTTTAAATCACATTTGAGAACCCTTGTATGTTGAATTCTACATATGTCCTTCTAATGCTGAACGTAATAAAAATATTTTAGACCCTTTTCATGCAAAATGTATAAAAAATAGTTTTCACGTTTGTTATAAAAAAAATTGTATCCCTTCATATGCCGAACTAGTTGCATTGTGGATTTTGCCTAAAACATGATTTTAGAAAATATTCATAGAATTATTTATTTTTTTAATCACATTTGAAAACACTTGTATGTTATATTCTACATATGTCCTTCTAGTGCTGAACGTTAAAACATATTTTAGACCCTTTTCATGCAAAATTTATAAAAAATATTATTCACGTTTGTTATGAAAAAAATTGTATCCCTTCATATGCCGAACTAGTTGCATTGTGGATTTTGCCTAAAACATGATTTTAGAAAATATTCATAGAATTATTTATTTTTTTAATCACATTTGAAAACACTTGTATGTTATATTCTACATATGTCCTTCTAGTGCTGAACGTTAAAACATATTTTTGACCCTTTTCATGCAAAATTTAAAAAATATATTTTTCACGTTTTTTATAAAAAACTTTGTATCCCTTCATATGCCGAACTAGTTGCATTGTGGATTTTGCATTAAACATGATTTTAGACAATATTCATTGAATTATTTATTTTTTTATTCACATTTGAAAACCCTTGTATGTTATATTCTACATATGTCCTTCTAGTGCTGAACGTTAAAACATATTTTAGACCCTTTTCATGCAAAATGTATAAAAAATATTTTTCACGTTTGTTATAAAAAAAATGGTATCCCTTCATATGCCGAACTAGTTGCATTGTGGATTTTGCATAAAACATGATTTTAGAAAATATTCATAGAATAATTTTTTTTTAAATCACATTTGAAAACCCTTGTATGTTATATTCTACATATGTCCTTCTAGTGCTGAACGTTAAAACATATTTTAGACCCTTTTCATGCAAAATTTAAAAAATATATTTTTCACGTTTTTTATAAAAAAACTTTGTATCCCTTCATATGCCGAACTAGTTGCATTGTGGATTTTGCATTAAACATGATTTTAGACAATATTCATTGAATTATTTATTTTTTTATTCACATTTGAAAACCCTTGTATGTTATATTCTACATATGTCCTTCTAGTGCTGAACGTTAAAACATATTTTTGACCCTTTTCATGCAAAATTTATAAAAAATATTATTCACGTTTGTTATGAAAAAAATTGTATCCCTTCATATGCCGAACTAGTTGCATTGTGGATTTTGCCTAAAACATGATTTTAGAAAATATTCATAGAATTATTTATTTTTTTAATCACATTTGAAAACCCTTGTATGTTATATTCTACATATGTCCTTCTAGTGCTGAACGTTAAAACATATTTAGACCCTTTTCATGCAAAATTTATAAAAAATATTATAATAATAAAATAATAATAATATGCCATTTAGCAGACGCTTTTATCCAAAGCGACTTACAGTCATGCGTGCATACATTTTTGTGTATGGGTGGTCCCGGGGATCGAACCCACTACCTTGGCGTTACAAGCGCCGTGCTCTACCAGCTGAGCTACATTATTCACGTTTGTTATGAAAAAAATTGTATCCATTCATATGCCGAACTAGTTGCATGGTGGATTTTGCCTAAAACATGATTTTAGAAAATATTCATAGAATTTTTTATTTTTTAAATCACATTTGAAACCCTTGTATGTTGAATTATACATATGTCCTTCTAATGCTGAACGTAATAAAAATATTTTAGACCCTTTTCATGCAAAATGTATAAAAAATAGTTTTCACGTTTGTTATAAAAAAAATTGTATCCCTTCATATGCCGAACTAGTTGCATTGTGGATTTTGCCTAAAACATGATTTTAGAAAATATTCATAGAATTATTTATTTTTTTAATCACATTTGAAAACCCTTGTATGTTATATTCTACATATGTCCTTCTAGTGCTGAACGTTAAAACATATTTTAGACCCTTTTCATGCAAAATTTAAAAAATATATTTTTCACGTTTTTTATAAAAAAACTTTGTATCCCTTCATATGCCGAACTAGTTGCATTGTGGATTTTGCATTAAACATGATTTTAGACAATATTCATTGAATTATTTATTTTTTTATTCACATTTGAAAACCCTTGTATGTTATATTCTACATATGTCCTTCTAGTGCTGAACGTTAAAACATATTTTAGACCCTTTTCATGCAAAATTTAAAAAATATATTTTTCACGTTTTTTATTAAAAAAAATTGTATCCCTTCATATGCCGAACTAGTTGCATTGTGGATTTTGCCTAAAACATGATTTTAGAAAATATTCATAGAATTATTTATTTTTTTAATCACATTTGAAAACCCTTGTATGTTATATTCTACATATGTCCTTCTAGTGCTGAACGTTAAAACATATTTTAGACCCTTTTCATGCAAAATTTATAAAAAATATTATTCACGTTTGTTATGAAAAAAAATTTATCCCTTCATATGCCGAACTAGTTGTATGGTGGATTTTGCCTAAAACATGATTTTAGAAAATATTCATTGAATTTTTTATTTTTTAAATCACATTTGAGAACCCTTGTATGTTGAATTCTACATATGTCCTTCTAATGCTGAACGTAATAAAAATATTTTAGACCCTTTTCATGCAAAATGTATAAAAAATAGTTTTCACGTTTGTTATAAAAAAAATTGTATCCCTTCATATGCCGAACTAGTTGCATTGTGGATTTTGCCTAAAACATGATTTTAGAAAATATTCATAGAATTATTTATTTTTTTAATCACATTTGAAAACACTTGTATGTTATATTCTACATATGTCCTTCTAGTGCTGAACGTTAAAACATATTTTAGACCCTTTTCATGCAAAATTTATAAAAAATATTATTCACGTTTGTTATAAAAAAACTTTGTATCCCTTCATATGCCGAACTAGTTGCATTGTGGATTTTGCATTAAACATGATTTTAGACAATATTCATTGAATTATTTATTTTTTTATTCACATTTGAAAACCCTTGTATGTTATATTCTACATATGTCCTTCTAGTGCTGAACGTTAAAACATATTTTTGACCCTTTTCATGCAAAATTTATAAAAAATATTATTCACGTTTGTTATGAAAAAAATTGTATCCCTTCATATGCCGAACTAGTTGCATTGTGGATTTTGCCTAAAACATGATTTTAGAAAATATTCATAGAATTATTTATTTTTTTAATCACATTTGAAAACCCTTGTATGTTATATTCTACATATGTCCTTCTAGTGCTGAACGTTAAAACATATTTAGACCCTTTTCATGCAAAATTTATAAAAAATATTATAATAATAAAATAATAATAATATGCCATTTAGCAGACGCTTTTATCCAAAGCGACTTACAGTCATGCGTGCATACATTTTTGTGTATGGGTGGTCCCGGGGATCGAACCCACTACCTTGGCGTTACAAGCGCCGTGCTCTACCAGCTGAGCTACATTATTCACGTTTGTTATGAAAAAAATTGTATCCATTCATATGCCGAACTAGTTGCATGGTGGATTTTGCCTAAAACATGATTTTAGAAAATATTCATAGAATTTTTTATTTTTTAAATCACATTTGAAACCCTTGTATGTTGAATTATACATATGTCCTTCTAATGCTGAACGTAATAAAAATATTTTAGACCCTTTTCATGCAAAATGTATAAAAAATAGTTTTCACGTTTGTTATAAAAAAAATTGTATCCCTTCATATGCCGAACTAGTTGCATTGTGGATTTTGCCTAAAACATGATTTTAGAAAATATTCATAGAATTATTTATTTTTTTAATCACATTTGAAAACCCTTGTATGTTATATTCTACATATGTCCTTCTAGTGCTGAACGTTAAAACATATTTTCGACCCTTTTCATGCAAAATTTAAAAAATATATTTTTCACGTTTTTTATAAAAAAACTTTGTATCCCTTCATATGCCGAACTAGTTGCATTGTGGATTTTGCATTAAACATGATTTTAGACAATATTCATTGAATTATTTATTTTTTTATTCACATTTGAAAACCCTTGTATGTTATATTCTACATATGTCCTTCTAGTGCTGAACGTTAAAACATATTTTAGACCCTTTTCATGCAAAATTTAAAAAATATATTTTTCACGTTTTTTATTAAAAAAAATTGTATCCCTTCATATGCCGAACTAGTTGCATTGTGGATTTTGCCTAAAACATGATTTTAGAAAATATTCATAGAATTATTTATTTTTTTAATCACATTTGAAAACCCTTGTATGTTATATTCTACATATGTCCTTCTAGTGCTGAACGTTAAAACATATTTTAGACCCTTTTCATGCAAAATTTATAAAAAATATTATTCACGTTTGTTATGAAAAAAAATTTATCCCTTCATATGCCGAACTAGTTGTATGGTGGATTTTGCCTAAAACATGATTTTAGAAAATATTCATTGAATTTTTTATTTTTTAAATCACATTTGAGAACCCTTGTATGTTGAATTCTACATATGTCCTTCTAATGCTGAACGTAATAAAAATATTTTAGACCCTTTTCATGCAAAATGTATAAAAAATAGTTTTCACGTTTGTTATAAAAAAAATTGTATCCCTTCATATGCCGAACTAGTTGCATTGTGGATTTTGCCTAAAACATGATTTTAGAAAATATTCATAGAATTATTTATTTTTTTAATCACATTTGAAAACACTTGTATGTTATATTCTACATATGTCCTTCTAGTGCTGAACGTTAAAACATATTTTAGACCCTTTTCATGCAAAATTTATAAAAAATATTATTCACGTTTGTTATGAAAAAAATTGTATCCCTTCATATGCCGAACTAGTTGCATTGTGGATTTTGCCTAAAACATGATTTTAGAAAATATTCATAGAATTATTTATTTTTTTAATCACATTTGAAAACCCTTGTATGTTATATTCTACATATGTCCTTCTAGTGCTGAACGTTAAAACATATTTTTGACCCTTTTCATGCAAAATTTAAAAAATATATTTTTCACGTTTTTTATAAAAAACTTTGTATCCCTTCATATGCCGAACTAGTTGCATTGTGGATTTTGCATTAAACATGATTTTAGACAATATTCATTGAATTATTTATTTTTTTATTCACATTTGAAAACCCTTGTATGTTATATTCTACATATGTCCTTCTAGTGCTGAACGTTAAAACATATTTTAGACCCTTTTCATGCAAAATTTAAAAAATATATTTTTCACGTTTTTTATAAAAAAAAATTGAATCCCTTCATATGCCGAACTAGTTGCATTGTGGATTTTGCCTAAAACATGATTTTAGAAAATATTCATAGAATTATTTATTTTTTTAATCACATTTGAAAACCCTTGTATGTTATATTCTACATATGTCCTTCTAGTGCTGAACGTTAAAACATATTTTAGACCCTTTTCATGCAAAATGTATAAAAAATATTTTTCACGTTTGTTATAAAAAAAATTGTATCCCTTCATATGCCGAACTAGTTGCATTGTGGATTTTGCCTAAAACATGATTTTAGAAAATATTCATAGAATTATTTATTTTTTTAATCACATTTGAAAACCCTTGTATGTTATATTCTACATATGTCCTTCTAGTGCTGAACGTTAAAACATATTTTAGACCCTTTTCATGCAAAATTTATAAAAAATATTATTCACGTTTGTTATGAAAAAAATTTTATCCCTTCATATGCCGAACTAGTTGTATGGTGGATTTTGCCTAAAACATGATTTTAAAAAATATTCATTGAATTTTTATTTTTTAAATCACATTTGAGAACCCTTGTATGTTGAATTCTACATATGTCCTTCTAATGCTGAACGTAATAAAAATATTTTAGACCCTTTTCATGCAAAATGTATAAAAAATAGTTTTCACGTTTGTTATAAAAAAAATTCTATCCCTTCATATGCCGAACTAGTTGCATTGTGGATTTTGCCTAAAACATGATTTTAGAAAATATTCATAGAATTATTTATTTTTTTAATCACATTTGAAAACACTTGTATGTTATATTCTACATATGTCCTTCTAGTGCTGAACGTTAAAACATATTTTAGACCCTTTTCATGCAAAATTTATAAAAAATATTATTCACGTTTGTTATGAAAAAAATTGTATCCCTTCATATGCCGAACTAGTTGCATTGTGGATTTTGCCTAAAACATGATTTTAGAAAATATTCATAGAATTATTTATTTTTTTAATCACATTTGAAAACCCTTGTATGTTATATTCTACATATGTCCTTCTAGTGCTGAACGTTAAAACATATTTTTGACCCTTTTCATGCAAAATTTAAAAAATATATTTTTCACGTTTTTTATAAAAAACTTTGTATCCCTTCATATGCCGAACTAGTTGCATTGTGGATTTTGCATTAAACATGATTTTAGACAATATTCATTGAATTATTTATTTTTTTATTCACATTTGAAAACCCTTGTATGTTATATTCTACATATGTCCTTCTAGTGCTGAACGTTAAAACATATTTTAGACCCTTTTCATGCAAAATTTAAAAAATATATTTTTCACGTTTTTTATAAAAAAAAATTGAATCCCTTCATATGCCGAACTAGTTGCATTGTGGATTTTGCCTAAAACATGATTTTAGAAAATATTCATAGAATTATTTATTTTTTTAATCACACTTGAAAACCCTTGTATGTTATATTCTACATATGTCCTTCTAGTGCTGAACGTTAAAACATATTTTTGACCCTTTTCATGCAAAATTTAAAAAATATATTTTTCACGTTTTTTATAAAAAACTTTGTATCCCTTCATATGCCGAACTAGTTGCATTGTGGATTTTGCATTAAACATGATTTTAGACAATATTCATTGAATTATTTATTTTTTTATTCACATTTGAAAACCCTTGTATGTTATATTCTACATATGTCCTTCTAGTGCTGAACGTTAAAACATATTTTAGACCCTTTTCATGCAAAATTTAAAAAATTATTTTTCACGTTTTTTATTTAAAAAAAAATTCTCCCTTCATATGCCGAACTAGTTGCATTGTGGATTTTGCCTAAAACATGATTTTAGAAAATATTCATAGAATTATTTATTTTTTTAATCACATTTGAAAACCCTTGTATGTTATATTCTACATATGTCCTTCTAGTGCTGAACGTTAAAACATATTTTAGACCCTTTTCATGCAAAATGTATAAAAAATATTTTTCACGTTTGTTATAAAAAAAATGGTATCCCTTCATATGCCGAACTAGTTGCATTGTGGATTTTGCATAAAACATGATTTTAGAAAATATTCATAGATTAATTTTTTTTTAAATCACATTTGAAAACCCTTGTATGTTATATTCTACATATGTCCTTCTAGTGCTGAACGTTAAAACATATTTTAGACCCTTTTCATGCAAAATTTATAAAAAATATTATTCACGTTTGTTATGAAAAAAATTGTATCCCTTCATATGCCGAACTAGTTGCATTGTGGATTTTGCCTAAAACATGATTTTAGAAAATATTCATAGAATTATTTATTTTTTTAATCACATTTGAAAACCCTTGTATGTTATATTCTACATATGTCCTTCTAGTGCTGAACGTTAAAACATATTTTTGACCCTTTTCATGCAAAATTTAAAAAATATATTTTTCACGTTTTTTATAAAAAAACTTTGTATCCCTTCATATGCCGAACTAGTTGCATTGTGGATTTTGCATTAAACATGATTTTAGACAATATTCATTGAATTATTTATTTTTTTATTCACATTTGAAAACCCTTGTATGTTATATTCTACATATGTCCTTCTAGTGCTGAACGTTAAAACATATTTTAGACCCTTTTCATGCAAAATTTAAAAAATATATTTTTCACGTTTTTTATAAAAAAAAATTGTATCCCTTCATATGCCGAACTAGTTGCATTGTGGATTTTGCCTAAAACATGATTTTAGAAAATATTCATAGAATTATTTATTTTTTTAATCACATTTGAAAACCCTTGTATGTTATATTCTACATATGTCCTTCTAGTGCTGAACGTTAAAACATATTTTAGACCCTTTTCATGCAAAATGTATAAAAAATATTTTTCACGTTTGTTATAAAAAAAATGGTATCCCTTCATATGCCGAACTAGTTGCATTGTGGATTTTGCATAAAACATGATTTTAGAAAATATTCATAGAATAATTTTTTTTTAAATCACATTTGAAAACCCTTGTATGTTATATTCTACATATGTCCTTCTAGTGCTGAACGTTAAAACATATTTTAGACCCTTTTCATGCAAAATTTATAAAAAATATTATTCACGTTTGTTATGAAAAAAACTGTATCCCTTCATATGCCGAACTAGTTGCATGGTGGATTTTGCCTAAAACATGATTTTAGAAAATATTCATAGAATTTTTTATTTTTTAAAATCACATTTGAAAACCCTTGTATGTTGAATTCTACATATGTCCTTCTAATGCTGAACGTAATAAAAATATTTTAGACCCTTTTCATGCAAAATGTATAAAAAATAGTTTTCACGTTTATTATTAAAAAAAATTGTATCCCTTCATATGCCGAACTAGTTGCATTGTGGATTTTGCCTAAAACATGATTTTAGAAAATATTCATAGAATTATTTATTTTTTTAATCACATTTGAAAACCCTTGTATGTTATATTCTACATATGTCCTTCTAGTGCTGAACGTTAAAACATATTTTAGACCCTTTTCATGCAAAATTTTACAAATATATTTTTCACGTTTTTTATAAAAAAACTTTGTATCCCTTCATATGCCGAACTAGTTGCATTGTGGATTTTATATTAAACATGATTTTAGACAATATTCATTGAATTATTTATTTTTTTATTCACATTTGAAAACCCTTGTATGTTATATTCTACATATGTCCTTCTAGTGCTGAACGTTAAAACATATTTTAGACCCTTTTCATGCAAAATGTATAAAAAATATTTTTCACGTTTGTTATAAAAAAAATTGTATCCCTTCATATGCCGAACTAGTTGCATTGTGGATTTTGCATAAAACATGATTTTAGAAAATATTCATAGAATAATTTTTTTTTAAATCACATTTGAAAACCCTTGTATGTTATATTCTACATATGTCCTTCTAGTGCTGAACGTTAAAACTTATTTTAGACCCTTTTCATGCAAAATTTATAAAAAATATTATTCACGTTTGTTATGAAAAAAATTGTATCCCTTCATATGCCGAACTAGTTGCATGGTGGATTTTGCCTAAAACATGATTTTAGAAAATATTCATAGAATTTTTTATTTTTTAAATCACTTTTGAAAACCCTTGTATGTTGAATTCTACATATGTCCTTCTAATGCTGAACGTAATAAAAATATTTTAGACCCTTTTCTTGCAAAATGTATAAAAAATAGTTTTCACGTTTGTTATAAAAAAAATTGTATCCCTTCATATGCCGAACTAGTTGCATTGTGGATTTTACCTAAAACATGATTTTAGAAAATATTCATAGAATTATTTATTTTTTTAATCACATTTGAAAACCCTTGTATGTTATATTCTACATATGTCCTTCTAGTGCTGAACGTTAAAACATATTTTAGACCCTTTTCATGCAAAATTAAAAAAATATATTTTTCAAGTTTTTTATAAAAAAAACTTTGTATCCCTTCATATGCCGAACTAGTTTTTTTGTGGATTTTGCCTAAAACATGATTATATACAATATTAATTGAAAAAAGCTTTTAAAAAAATCACATTTGAAAACCCTTCTAAATTGTATTCTACGTCTGTCCTTCTAGTGCTGAACGTAAAAAACATATTTTAGACACTTTTCATGCAAAATGTATAAAAAATATTATTCACGTTTGTTATGAAAAAAATTGTATCCCTTCATATGCCGAACTAGTTGTATGGTGGATTTAGCCTAAAACATGATTTTAGAAAATATTCATTGAATTTTTTATTTTTTAAATCACATTTGAGAACCCTTGTATGTTGAATTCTACATATGTCCTTCTAATGCTGAACGTAATAAAAATATTTTAGACCCTTTTCATGCAAAATGTATAAAAAATAGTTTTCACGTTTGTTATAAAAAAAATTGTATCCCTTCATATGCCGAACTAGTTGCATTGTGGATTTTACCTAAAACATGATTTTAGAAAATATTAATAGAATTTTTTATTTTTTAAATCACATTTGAAACCCTTGTATGTTGAATTCTACATATGTCCTTCTAATGCTGAACGTAATAAAAATATTTTAGACCCTTTTCATGCAAAATGTATAAAAAATTGTTTTCACGTTTGTTATAAAAAAAATTGTATCCCTTCATATGCCGAACTAGTTGCATTGTGGATTTTGCCTAAAACATGATTTTAGAAAATATTCATAGAATTATTTATTTTTTTAATCACATTTGAAAACCCTTGTATGTTATATTCTACATATGTCCTTCTAGTGCTGAACGTTAAAACATATTTTAGACCCTTTTCATGCAAAATTTATAAAAAATATTATTCACGTTTGTTATGAAAAAAATTGTATCCCTTCATATGCCGAACTAGTTGCATTGTGGATTTTGCCTAAAACATGATTTTAGAAAATATTCATAGAATTATTTATTTTTTTAATCACATTTGAAAACCCTTGTATGTTATATTCTACATATGTCCTTCTAGTGCTGAACGTTAAAACATATTTTAGACCCTTTTCATGCAAAATTTATAAAAAATATTATTCACGTTTGTTATGAAGAAAATTGTATCCCTTCATATGCCGAACTAGTTGCATTGTGGATTTTGCCTAAAACATGATTTTAGAAAATATTCATAGAATTATTTATTTTTTTAATCACATTTGAAAACCCTTGTATGTTATATTCTACATATGTCCTTCTAGTGCTGAACGTTAAAACATATTTTTGACCCTTTTCATGCAAAATTTAAAAAATATATTTTTCACGTTTTTTATAAAAAAACTTTGTATCCCTTCATATGCCGAACTAGTTGCATTGTGGATTTTGCATTAAACATGATTTTAGACAATATTCATTGAATTATTTATTTTTTTATTCACATTTGAAAACCCTTGTATGTTATATTCTACATATGTCCTTCTAGTGCTGAACGTTAAAACATATTTTAGACCCTTTTCATGCAAAATTTAAAAAATATATTTTTCACGTTTTTTATAAAAAAAAATTGTATCCCTTCATATGCCGAACTAGTTGCATTGTGGATTTTGCCTAAAACATGATTTTAGAAAATATTCATAGAATTATTTATTTTTTTAATCACATTTGAAAACCCTTGTATGTTATATTCTACATATGTCCTTCTAGTGCTGAACGTTAAAACATATTTTAGACCCTTTTCATGCAAAATGTATAAAAAATATTTTTCACGTTTGTTATAAAAAAAATGGTATCCCTTCATATGCCGAACTAGTTGCATTGTGGATTTTGCATAAAACATGATTTTAGAAAATATTCATAGAATAATTTTTTTTAAAATCACATTTGAAAACCCTTGTATGTTATATTCTACATATGTCCTTCTAGTGCTGAACGTTAAAACATATTTAGACCCTTTTCATGCAAAATTTATAAAAAATATTATAATAATAAAATAATAATAATATGCCATTTAGCAGACGCTTTTATCCAAAGCGACTTACAGTCATGCGTGCATACATTTTTGTGTATGGGTGGTCCCGGGGATCGAACCCACTACCTTGGCGTTACAAGCGCCGTGCTCTACCAGCTGAGCTACATTATTCACGTTTGTTATGAAAAAAATTGTATCCATTCATATGCCGAACTAGTTGCATGGTGGATTTTGCCTAAAACATGATTTTAGAAAATATTCATAGAATTTTTTATTTTTTAAATCACATTTGAAACCCTTGTATGTTGAATTATACATATGTCCTTCTAATGCTGAACGTAATAAAAATATTTTAGACCCTTTTCATGCAAAATGTATAAAAAATAGTTTTCACGTTTGTTATAAAAAAAATTGTATCCCTTCATATGCCGAACTAGTTGCATTGTGGATTTTGCCTAAAACATGATTTTAGAAAATATTCATAGAATTATTTATTTTTTTAATCACATTTGAAAACCCTTGTATGTTATATTCTACATATGTCCTTCTAGTGCTGAACGTTAAAACATATTTTAGACCCTTTTCATGCAAAATTTAAAAAATATATTTTTCACGTTTTTTATTTAAAAAAATTGTATCCCTTCATATGCCGAACTAGTTGCATTGTGGATTTTGCCTAAAACATGATTTTAGAAAATATTCATAGAATTATTTATTTTTTTAATCACATTTGAAAACCCTTGTATGTTATATTCTACATATGTCCTTCTAGTGCTGAACGTTAAAACATATTTTAGACCCTTTTCATGCAAAATGTATAAAAAATATTTTTCACGTTTGTTATAAAAAAAATTGTATCCCTTCATATGCCGAACTAGTTGCATTGTGGATTTTGCCTAAAACATGATTTTAGAAAATATTCATAGAATTATTTATTTTTTTAATCACATTTGAAAACCCTTGTATGTTATATTCTACATATGTCCTTCTAGTGCTGAACGTTAAAACATATTTTAGACCCTTTTCATGCAAAATTTATAAAAAATATTATTCACGTTTGTTATGAAAAAAAATGTATCCCTTCATATGCCGAACTAGTTGTATGGTGGATTTTGCCTAAAACATGATTTTAGAAAATATTCATTGAATTTTTTATTTTTTAAATCACATTTGAGAACCCTTGTATGTTGAATTCTACATATGTCCTTCTAATGCTGAACGTAATAAAAATATTTTAGACCCTTTTCATGCAAAATGTATAAAAAATAGTTTTCACGTTTGTTATAAAAAAAATTGTATCCCTTCATATGCCGAACTAGTTGCATTGTGGATTTTGCCTAAAACATGATTTTAGAAAATATTCATAGAATTATTTATTTTTTTAATCACATTTGAAAACACTTGTATGTTATATTCTACATATGTCCTTCTAGTGCTGAACGTTAAAACATATTTTAGACCCTTTTCATGCAAAATTTATAAAAAATATTATTCACGTTTGTTATGAAAAAAATTGTATCCCTTCATATGCCGAACTAGTTGCATTGTGGATTTTGCCTAAAACATGATTTTAGAAAATATTCATAGAATTATTTATTTTTTTAATCACATTTGAAAACCCTTGTATGTTATATTCTACATATGTCCTTCTAGTGCTGAACGTTAAAACATATTTTTGACCCTTTTCATGCAAAATTTAAAAAATATATTTTTCACGTTTTTTATAAAAAACTTTGTATCCCTTCATATGCCGAACTAGTTGCATTGTGGATTTTGCATTAAACATGATTTTAGACAATATTCATTGAATTATTTATTTTTTTATTCACATTTGAAAACCCTTGTATGTTATATTCTACATATGTCCTTCTAGTGCTGAACGTTAAAACATATTTTAGACCCTTTTCATGCAAAATGTATAAAAAATATTTTTCACGTTTGTTATAAAAAAAATGGTATCCCTTCATATGCCGAACTAGTTGCATTGTGGATTTTGCATAAAACATGATTTTAGAAAATATTCATAGAATAATTTTTTTTTAAATCACATTTGAAAACCCTTGTATGTTATATTCTACATATGTCCTTCTAGTGCTGAACGTTAAAACATATTTTAGACCCTTTTCATGCAAAATTTAAAAAATATATTTTTCACGTTTTTTATAAAAAAACTTTGTATCCCTTCATATGCCGAACTAGTTGCATTGTGGATTTTGCATTAAACATGATTTTAGACAATATTCATTGAATTATTTATTTTTTTATTCACATTTGAAAACCCTTGTATGTTATATTCTACATATGTCCTTCTAGTGCTGAACGTTAAAACATATTTTTGACCCTTTTCATGCAAAATTTATAAAAAATATTATTCACGTTTGTTATGAAAAAAATTGTATCCCTTCATATGCCGAACTAGTTGCATTGTGGATTTTGCCTAAAACATGATTTTAGAAAATATTCATAGAATTATTTATTTTTTTAATCACATTTGAAAACCCTTGTATGTTATATTCTACATATGTCCTTCTAGTGCTGAACGTTAAAACATATTTAGACCCTTTTCATGCAAAATTTATAAAAAATATTATAATAATAAAATAATAATAATATGCCATTTAGCAGACGCTTTTATCCAAAGCGACTTACAGTCATGCGTGCATACATTTTTGTGTATGGGTGGTCCCGGGGATCGAACCCACTACCTTGGCGTTACAAGCGCCGTGCTCTACCAGCTGAGCTACATTATTCACGTTTGTTATGAAAAAAATTGTATCCATTCATATGCCGAACTAGTTGCATGGTGGATTTTGCCTAAAACATGATTTTAGAAAATATTCATAGAATTTTTTATTTTTTAAATCACATTTGAAAACCCTTGTATGTTATATTCTACATATGTCCTTCTAGTGCTGAACGTTAAAACATATTTTTGACCCTTTTCATGCAAAATTTAAAAAATATATTTTTCACGTTTTTTATAAAAAACTTTGTATCCCTTCATATGCCGAACTAGTTGCATTGTGGATTTTGCATTAAACATGATTTTAGACAATATTCATTGAATTATTTATTTTTTTATTCACATTTGAAAACCCTTGTATGTTATATTCTACATATGTCCTTCTAGTGCTGAACGTTAAAACATATTTTAGACCCTTTTCATGCAAAATGTATAAAAAATATTTTTCACGTTTGTTATAAAAAAAATGGTATCCCTTCATATGCCGAACTAGTTGCATTGTGGATTTTGCATAAAACATGATTTTAGAAAATATTCATAGAATAATTTTTTTTTAAATCACATTTGAAAACCCTTGTATGTTATATTCTACATATGTCCTTCTAGTGCTGAACGTTAAAACATATTTTAGACCCTTTTCATGCAAAATTTAAAAAATATATTTTTCACGTTTTTTATAAAAAAACTTTGTATCCCTTCATATGCCGAACTAGTTGCATTGTGGATTTTGCATTAAACATGATTTTAGACAATATTCATTGAATTATTTATTTTTTTATTCACATTTGAAAACCCTTGTATGTTATATTCTACATATGTCCTTCTAGTGCTGAACGTTAAAACATATTTTTGACCCTTTTCATGCAAAATTTATAAAAAATATTATTCACGTTTGTTATGAAAAAAATTGTATCCCTTCATATGCCGAACTAGTTGCATTGTGGATTTTGCCTAAAACATGATTTTAGAAAATATTCATAGAATTATTTATTTTTTTAATCACATTTGAAAACCCTTGTATGTTATATTCTACATATGTCCTTCTAGTGCTGAACGTTAAAACATATTTAGACCCTTTTCATGCAAAATTTATAAAAAATATTATAATAATAAAATAATAATAATATGCCATTTAGCAGACGCTTTTATCCAAAGCGACTTACAGTCATGCGTGCATACATTTTTGTGTATGGGTGGTCCCGGGGATCGAACCCACTACCTTGGCGTTACAAGCGCCGTGCTCTACCAGCTGAGCTACATTATTCACGTTTGTTATGAAAAAAATTGTATCCATTCATATGCCGAACTAGTTGCATGGTGGATTTTGCCTAAAACATGATTTTAGAAAATATTCATAGAATTTTTTATTTTTTAAATCACATTTGAAACCCTTGTATGTTGAATTATACATATGTCCTTCTAATGCTGAACGTAATAAAAATATTTTAGACCCTTTTCATGCAAAATGTATAAAAAATAGTTTTCACGTTTGTTATAAAAAAAATTGTATCCCTTCATATGCCGAACTAGTTGCATTGTGGATTTTGCCTAAAACATGATTTTAGAAAATATTCATAGAATTATTTATTTTTTTAATCACATTTGAAAACCCTTGTATGTTATATTCTACATATGTCCTTCTAGTGCTGAACGTTAAAACATATTTTAGACCCTTTTCATGCAAAATTTTAAAAAAATATTTTTCACGTTTTTTATAAAAAAACTTTGTATCCCTTCATATGCCGAACTAGTTGCATTGTGGATTTTGCATTAAACATGATTTTAGACAATATTCATAGAATTATTTATTTTTTTATTCACATTTGAAAACCCTTGTATGTTATATTCTACATATGTCCTTCTAGTGCTGAACGTTAAAACATATTTTAGACCCTTTTCATGCAAAATTTAAAAAATATATTTTTCACGTTTTTTATTAAAAAAAATTGTATCCCTTCATATGCCGAACTAGTTGCATTGTGGATTTTGCCTAAAACATGATTTTAGAAAATATTCATAGAATTATTTATTTTTTTAATCACATTTGAAAACCCTTGTATGTTATATTCTACATATGTCCTTCTAGTGCTGAACGTTAAAACATATTTTAGACCATTTTCATGCAAAATGTATAAAAAATATTTTTCACGTTTGTTATAAAAAAAATTGTATCCCTTCATATGCCGAACTAGTTGCATTGTGGATTTTGCCTAAAACATGATTTTAGAAAATATTCATAGAATTATTTATTTTTTTAATCACATTTGAAAACCCTTGTATGTTATATTCTACATATGTCCTTCTAGTGCTGAACGTTAAAACATATTTTAGACCCTTTTCATGCAAAATTTATAAAAAATATTATTCACGTTTGTTATGAAAAAAAATTTATCCCTTCATATGCCGAACTAGTTGTATGGTGGATTTTGCCTAAAACATGATTTTAGAAAATATTCATTGAATTTTTTATTTTTTAAATCACATTTGAGAACCCTTGTATGTTGAATTCTACATATGTCCTTCTAATGCTGAACGTAATAAAAATATTTTAGACCCTTTTCATGCAAAATGTATAAAAAATAGTTTTCACGTTTGTTATAAAAAAAATTGTATCCCTTCATATGCCGAACTAGTTGCATTGTGGATTTTGCCTAAAACATGATTTTAGAAAATATTCATAGAATTATTTTTTTTTTTAATCACATTTGAAAACACTTGTATGTTATATTCTACATATGTCCTTCTAGTGCTGAACGTTAAAACATATTTTAGACCCTTTTCATGCAAAATTTATAAAAAATATTATTCACGTTTGTTATGAAAAAAATTGTATCCCTTCATATGCCGAACTAGTTGCATTGTGGATTTTGCCTAAAACATGATTTTAGAAAATATTCATAGAATTATTTATTTTTTTAATCACATTTGAAAACCCTTGTATGTTATATTCTACATATGTCCTTCTAGTGCTGAACGTTAAAACATATTTTTGACCCTTTTCATGCAAAATTTAAAAAATATATTTTTCACGTTTTTTATAAAAAACTTTGTATCCCTTCATATGCCGAACTAGTTGCATTGTGGATTTTGCATTAAACATGATTTTAGACAATATTCATTGAATTATTTATTTTTTTATTCACATTTGAAAACCCTTGTATGTTATATTCTACATAGGTCCTTCTAGTGCTGAACGTTAAAACATATTTTAGACCCTTTTCATGCAAAATTCAAAAAATATATTTTTCACGTTTTTTATTAAAAAAAATTGAATCCCTTCATATGCCGAACTAGTTGCATTGTGGATTTTGCCTAAAACATGATTTTAGAAAATATTCATAGAATTATTTATTTTTTTAATCACATTTGAAAACCCTTGTATGTTATATTCTACATATGTCCTTCTAGTGCTGAACGTTAAAACATATTTTAGACCCTTTTCATGCAAAATGTATAACAAATATTTTTCACGTTTGTTATAAAAAAAATTGTATCCCTTCATATGCCGAACTAGTTGCATTGTGGATTTTGCCTAAAACATGATTTTAGAAAATATTCATAGAATTATTTATTTTTTTAATCACATTTGAAAACCCTTGTATGTTATATTCTACATATGTCCTTCTAGTGCTGAACGTTAAAACATATTTTTGACCCTTTTCATGCAAAATTTAAAAAATATATTTTTCACGTTTTTTATAAAAAAACTTTGTATCCCTTCATATGCCGAACTAGTTGCATTGTGGATTTTGCATTAAACATGATTTTAGACAATATTCATTGAATTATTTATTTTTTTATTCACATTTGAAAACCCTTGTATGTTATATTCTACATATGTCCTTCTAGTGCTGAACGTTAAAACATATTTTAGACCCTTTTCATGCAAAATTTAAAAAATATATTTTTCACGTTTTTTATAAAAAAAAATTGTATCCCTTCATATGCCGAACTAGTTGCATTGTGGATTTTGCCTAAAACATGATTTTAGAAAATATTCATAGAATTATTTATTTTTTTAATCACATTTGAAAACCCTTGTATGTTATATTCTACATATGTCCTTCTAGTGCTGAACGTTAAAACATATTTTAGACCCTTTTCATGCAAAATGTATAAAAAATATTTTTCACGTTTGTTATAAAAAAAATGGTATCCCTTCATATGCCGAACTAGTTGCATTGTGGATTTTGCATAAAACATGATTTTAGAAAATATTCATAGAATAATTTTTTTTAAAATCACATTTGAAAACCCTTGTATGTTATATTCTACATATGTCCTTCTAGTGCTGAACGTTAAAACATATTTAGACCCTTTTCATGCAAAATTTATAAAAAATATTATAATAATAAAATAATAATAATATGCCATTTAGCAGACGCTTTTATCCAAAGCGACTTACAGTCATGCGTGCATACATTTTTGTGTATGGGTGGTCCCGGGGATCGAACCCACTACCTTGGCGTTACAAGCGCCGTGCTCTACCAGCTGAGCTACATTATTCACGTTTGTTATGAAAAAAATTGTATCCATTCATATGCCGAACTAGTTGCATGGTGGATTTTGCCTAAAACATGATTTTAGAAAATATTCATAGAATTTTTTATTTTTTAAATCACATTTGAAACCCTTGTATGTTGAATTATACATATGTCCTTCTAATGCTGAACGTAATAAAAATATTTTAGACCCTTTTCATGCAAAATGTATAAAAAATAGTTTTCACGTTTGTTATAAAAAAAATTGTATCCCTTCATATGCCGAACTAGTTGCATTGTGGATTTTGCCTAAAACATGATTTTAGAAAATATTCATAGAATTATTTATTTTTTTAATCACATTTGAAAACCCTTGTATGTTATATTCTACATATGTCCTTCTAGTGCTGAACGTTAAAACATATTTTAGACCCTTTTCATGCAAAATTTAAAAAATATATTTTTCACGTTTTTTATTTTAAAAAATTGTATCCCTTCATATGCCGAACTAGTTGCATTGTGGATTTTGCCTAAAACATGATTTTAGAAAATATTCATAGAATTATTTATTTTTTTAATCACATTTGAAAACCCTTGTATGTTATATTCTACATATGTCCTTCTAGTGCTGAACGTTAAAACATATTTTAGACCCTTTTCATGCAAAATGTATAAAAAATATTTTTCACGTTTGTTATAAAAAAAATTGTATCCCTTCATATGCCGAACTAGTTGCATTGTGGATTTTGCCTAAAACATGATTTTAGAAAATATTCATAGAATTATTTATTTTTTTAATCACATTTGAAAACCCTTGTATGTTATATTCTACATATGTCCTTCTAGTGCTGAACGTTAAAACATATTTTAGACCCTTTTCATGCAAAATTTATAAAAAATATTATTCACGTTTGTTATGAAAAAAAATTTATCCCTTCATATGCCGAACTAGTTGTATGGTGGATTTTGCCTAAAACATGATTTTAGAAAATATTCATTGAATTTTTTATTTTTTAAATCACATTTGAGAACCCTTGTATGTTGAATTCTACATATGTCCTTCTAATGCTGAACGTAATAAAAATATTTTAGACCCTTTTCATGCAAAATGTATAAAAAATAGTTTTCACGTTTGTTATAAAAAAAATTGTATCCCTTCATATGCCGAACTAGTTGCATTGTGGATTTTGCCTAAAACATGATTTTAGAAAATATTCATAGAATTATTTATTTTTTTAATCACATTTGAAAACACTTGTATGTTATATTCTACATATGTCCTTCTAGTGCTGAACGTTAAAACATATTTTAGACCCTTTTCATGCAAAATTTATAAAAAATATTATTCACGTTTGTTATGAAAAAAATTGTATCCCTTCATATGCCGAACTAGTTGCATTGTGGATTTTGCCTAAAACATGATTTTAGAAAATATTCATAGAATTATTTATTTTTTTAATCACATTTGAAAACCCTTGTATGTTATATTCTACATATGTCCTTCTAGTGCTGAACGTTAAAACATATTTTTGACCCTTTTCATGCAAAATTTAAAAAATATATTTTTCACGTTTTTTATAAAAAACTTTGTATCCCTTCATATGCCGAACTAGTTGCATTGTGGATTTTGCATTAAACATGATTTTAGACAATATTCATTGAATTATTTATTTTTTTATTCACATTTGAAAACCCTTGTATGTTATATTCTACATATGTCCTTCTAGTGCTGAACGTTAAAACATATTTTAGACCCTTTTCATGCAAAATGTATAAAAAATATTTTTCACGTTTGTTATAAAAAAAATGGTATCCCTTCATATGCCGAACTAGTTGCATTGTGGATTTTGCATAAAACATGATTTTAGAAAATATTCATAGAATAATTTTTTTTTAAATCACATTTGAAAACCCTTGTATGTTATATTCTACATATGTCCTTCTAGTGCTGAACGTTAAAACATATTTTAGACCCTTTTCATGCAAAATTTAAAAAATATATTTTTCACGTTTTTTATAAAAAAACTTTGTATCCCTTCATATGCCGAACTAGTTGCATTGTGGATTTTGCATTAAACATGATTTTAGACAATATTCATTGAATTATTTATTTTTTTATTCACATTTGAAAACCCTTGTATGTTATATTCTACATATGTCCTTCTAGTGCTGAACGTTAAAACATATTTTTGACCCTTTTCATGCAAAATTTATAAAAAATATTATTCACGTTTGTTATGAAAAAAATTGTATCCCTTCATATGCCGAACTAGTTGCATTGTGGATTTTGCCTAAAACATGATTTTAGAAAATATTCATAGAATTATTTATTTTTTTAATCACATTTGAAAACCCTTGTATGTTATATTCTACATATGTCCTTCTAGTGCTGAACGTTAAAACATATTTAGACCCTTTTCATGCAAAATTTATAAAAAATATTATAATAATAAAATAATAATAATATGCCATTTAGCAGACGCTTTTATCCAAAGCGACTTACAGTCATGCGTGCATACATTTTTGTGTATGGGTGGTCCCGGGGATCGAACCCACTACCTTGGCGTTACAAGCGCCGTGCTCTACCAGCTGAGCTACATTATTCACGTTTGTTATGAAAAAAATTGTATCCATTCATATGCCGAACTAGTTGCATGGTGGATTTTGCCTAAAACATGATTTTAGAAAATATTCATAGAATTTTTTATTTTTTAAATCACATTTGAAACCCTTGTATGTTGAATTATACATATGTCCTTCTAATGCTGAACGTAATAAAAATATTTTAGACCCTTTTCATGCAAAATGTATAAAAAATAGTTTTCACGTTTGTTATAAAAAAAATGGTATCCCTTCATATGCCGAACTAGTTGCATTGTGGATTTTGCCTAAAACATGATTTTAGAAAATATTCATAGAATTATTTATTTTTTTAATCACATTTGAAAACCCTTGTATGTTATATTCTACATATGTCCTTCTAGTGCTGAACGTTAAAACATATTTTAGACCCTTTTCATGCAAAATTTTAAAAATATATTTTTCACGTTTTTTATAAAAAAACTTTGTATCCCTTCATATGCCGAACTAGTTGCATTGTGGATTTTGCATTAAACATGATTTTAGACAATATTCATTGAATTATTTATTTTTTTATTCACATTTGAAAACCCTTGTATGTTATATTCTACATATGTCCTTCTAGTGCTGAACGTTAAAACATATTTTAGACCCTTTTCATGCAAAATTTAAAAAATATATTTTTCACGTTTTTTATTAAAAAAAATTGTATCCCTTCATATGCCGAACTAGTTGCATTGTGGATTTTGCCTAAAACATGATTTTAGAAAATATTCATAGAATTATTTATTTTTTTAATCACATTTGAAAACCCTTGTATGTTATATTCTACATATGTCCTTCTAGTGCTGAACGTTAAAACATATTTTAGACCATTTTCATGCAAAATGTATAAAAAATATTTTTCACGTTTGTTATAAAAAAAATTGTATCCCTTCATATGCCGAACTAGTTGCATTGTGGATTTTGCCTAAAACATGATTTTAGAAAATATTCATAGAATTATTTATTTTTTTAATCACATTTGAAAACCCTTGTATGTTATATTCTACATATGTCCTTCTAGTGCTGAACGTTAAAACATATTTTAGACCCTTTTCATGCAAAATTTATAAAAAATATTATTCACGTTTGTTATGAAAAAATTTTTATCCCTTCATATGCCGAACTAGTTGTATGGTGGATTTTGCCTAAAACATGATTTTAGAAAATATTCATTGAATTTTTTATTTTTTAAATCACATTTGAGAACCCTTGTATGTTGAATTCTACATATGTCCTTCTAATGCTGAACGTAATAAAAATATTTTAGACCCTTTTCATGCAAAATGTATAAAAAATAGTTTTCACGTTTGTTATAAAAAAAATTGTATCCCTTCATATGCCGAACTAGTTGCATTGTGGATTTTGCCTAAAACATGATTTTAGAAAATATTCATAGAATTATTTTTTTTTTTAATCACATTTGAAAACACTTGTATGTTATATTCTACATATGTCCTTCTAGTGCTGAACGTTAAAACATATTTTAGACCCTTTTCATGCAAAATTTATAAAAAATATTATTCACGTTTGTTATGAAAAAAATTGTATCCCTTCATATGCCGAACTAGTTGCATTGTGGATTTTGCCTAAAACATGATTTTAGAAAATATTCATAGAATTATTTATTTTTTTAATCACATTTGAAAACCCTTGTATGTTATATTCTACATATGTCCTTCTAGTGCTGAACGTTAAAACATATTTTTGACCCTTTTCATGCAAAATTTAAAAAATATATTTTTCACGTTTTTTATAAAAAACTTTGTATCCCTTCATATGCCGAACTAGTTGCATTGTGGATTTTGCATTAAACATGATTTTAGACAATATTCATTGAATTATTTATTTTTTTATTCACATTTGAAAACCCTTGTATGTTATATTCTACATAGGTCCTTCTAGTGCTGAACGTTAAAACATATTTTAGACCCTTTTCATGCAAAATTCAAAAAATATATTTTTCACGTTTTTTATAAAAAAAAATTGAATCCCTTCATATGCCGAACTAGTTGCATTGTGGATTTTGCCTAAAACATGATTTTAGAAAATATTCATAGAATTATTTATTTTTTTAATCACATTTGAAAACCCTTGTATGTTATATTCTACATATGTCCTTCTAGTGCTGAACGTTAAAACATATTTTAGACCCTTTTCATGCAAAATGTATAAAAAATATTTTTCACGTTTGTTATAAAAAAAATTGTATCCCTTCATATGCCGAACTAGTTGCATTGTGGATTTTGCCTAAAACATGATTTTAGAAAATATTCATAGAATTATTTATTTTTTTAATCACATTTGAAAACCCTTGTATGTTATATTCTACATATGTCCTTCTAGTGCTGAACGTTAAAACATATTTTAGACCCTTTTCATGCAAAATTTATAAAAAATATTATTCACGTTTGTTATGAAAAAAAATGTATCCCTTCATATGCCGAACTAGTTGTATGGTGGATTTTGCCTAAAACATGATTTTAGAAAATATTCATTGAATTTTTTATTTTTTAAATCACATTTGAGAACCCTTGTATGTTGAATTCTACATATGTTCTTCTAATGCTGAACGTAATAAAAATATTTTAGACCCTTTTCATGCAAAATGTATAAAAAATAGTTTTCACGTTTGTTATAAAAAAAATTCTATCCCTTCATATGCCGAACTAGTTGCATTGTGGATTTTGCCTAAAACATGATTTTAGAAAATATTCATAGAATTATTTATTTTTTTAATCACATTTGAAAACACTTGTATGTTATATTCTACATATGTCCTTCTAGTGCTGAACGTTAAAACATATTTTAGACCCTTTTCATGCAAAATTTATAAAAAATATTATTCACGTTTGTTATGAAAAAAATTGTATCCCTTCATATGCCGAACTAGTTGCATTGTGGATTTTGCCTAAAACATGATTTTAGAAAATATTCATAGAATTATTTATTTTTTTAATCACATTTGAAAACCCTTGTATGTTATATTCTACATATGTCCTTCTAGTGCTGAACGTTAAAACATATTTTTGACCCTTTTCATGCAAAATTTAAAAAATATATTTTTCACGTTTTTTATAAAAAAACTTTGTATCCCTTCATATGCCGAACTAGTTGCATTGTGGATTTTGCATTAAACATGATTTTAGACAATATTCATTGAATTATTTATTTTTTTATTCACATTTGAAAACCCTTGTATGTTATATTCTACATATGTCCTTCTAGTGCTGAACGTTAAAACATATTTTAGACCCTTTTCATGCAAAATTTAAAAAATATATTTTTCACGTTTTTTATAAAAAAAAATTGAATCCCTTCATATGCCGAACTAGTTGCATTGTGGATTTTGCCTAAAACATGATTTTAGAAAATATTCATATAATTATTTATTTTTTTAATCACACTTGAAAACCCTTGTATGTTATATTCTACATATGTCCTTCTAGTGCTGAACGTTAAAACATATTTTTGACCCTTTTCATGCAAAATTTAAAAAATATATTTTTCACGTTTTTTATAAAAAACTTTGTATCCCTTCATATGCCGAACTAGTTGCATTGTGGATTTTGCATTAAACATGATTTTAGACAATATTCATTGAATTATTTATTTTTTTATTCACATTTGAAAACCCTTGTATGTTATATTCTACATATGTCCTTCTAGTGCTGAACGTTAAAACATATTTTAGACCCTTTTCATGCAAAATTTAAAAAATATATTTTTCACGTTTTTTATAAAAAAACTTTGTATCCCTTCATATGCCGAACTAGTTGCATTGTGGATTTTGCATTAAACATGATTTTAGACAATATTCATTGAATTATTTATTTTTTTATTCACATTTGAAAACCCTTGTATGTTATATTCTACATATGTCCTTCTAGTGCTGAACGTTAAAACATATTTTTGACCCTTTTCATGCAAAATTTATAAAAAATATTATTCACGTTTGTTATGAAAAAAATTGTATCCCTTCATATGCCGAACTAGTTGCATTGTGGATTTTGCCTAAAACATGATTTTAGAAAATATTCATAGAATTATTTATTTTTTTAATCACATTTGAAAACCCTTGTATGTTATATTCTACATATGTCCTTCTAGTGCTGAACGTTAAAACATATTTTAGACCCTTTTCATGCAAAATTTAAAAAATATATTTTTCACGTTTTTTATTAAAAAAAATTGAATCCCTTCATATGCCGAACTAGTTGCATTGTGGATTTTGCCTAAAACATGATTTTAGAAAATATTCATAGAATTATTTATTTTTTTAATCACATTTGAAAACCCTTGTATGTTATATTCTACATATGTCCTTCTAGTGCTGAACGTTAAAACATATTTTAGACCCTTTTCATGCAAAATGTATAAAAAATATTTTTCACGTTTGTTATAAAAAAAATTGTATCCCTTCATATGCCGAACTAGTTGCATTGTGGATTTTGCCTAAAACATGATTTTAGAAAATATTCATAGAATTATTTATTTTTTTAATCACATTTGAAAACCCTTGTATGTTATATTCTACATATGTCCTTCTAGTGCTGAACGTTAAAACATATTTTAGACCCTTTTCATGCAAAATTTATAAAAAATATTATTCACGTTTGTTATGAAAAAAAATGTATCCCTTCATATGCCGAACTAGTTGTATGGTGGATTTTGCCTAAAACATGATTTTAGAAAATATTCATTGAATTTTTTATTTTTTAAATCACATTTGAGAACCCTTGTATGTTGAATTCTACATATGTCCTTCTAATGCTGAACGTAATAAAAATATTTTAGACCCTTTTCATGCAAAATGTATAAAAAATAGTTTTCACGTTTGTTATAAAAAAAATTGTATCCCTTCATATGCCGAACTAGTTGCATTGTGGATTTTGCCTAAAACATGATTTTAGAAAATATTCATAGAATTATTTATTTTTTTAATCACATTTGAAAACACTTGTATGTTATATTCTACATATGTCCTTCTAGTGCTGAACGTTAAAACATATTTTAGACCCTTTTCATGCAAAATTTATAAAAAATATTATTCACGTTTGTTATGAAAAAAATTGTATCCCTTCATATGCCGAACTAGTTGCATTGTGGATTTTGCCTAAAACATGATTTTAGAAAATATTCATAGAATTATTTATTTTTTTAATCACATTTGAAAACCCTTGTATGTTATATTCTACATATGTCCTTCTAGTGCTGAACGTTAAAACATATTTTTGACCCTTTTCATGCAAAATTTAAAAAATATATTTTTCACGTTTTTTATAAAAAACTTTGTATCCCTTCATATGCCGAACTAGTTGCATTGTGGATTTTGCATTAAACATGATTTTAGACAATATTCATTGAATTATTTATTTTTTTATTCACATTTGAAAACCCTTGTATGTTATATTCTACATATGTCCTTCTAGTGCTGAACGTTAAAACATATTTTAGACCCTTTTCATGCAAAATTTAAAAAATATATTTTTCACGTTTTTTATTAAAAAAAATTGTATCCCTTCATATGCCGAACTAGTTGCATTGTGGATTTTGCCTAAAACATGATTTTAGAAAATATTCATAGAATTATTTATTTTTTTAATCACATTTGAAAACCCTTGTATGTTATATTCTACATATGTCCTTCTAGTGCTGAACGTTAAAACATATTTTAGACCCTTTTCATGCAAAATGTATAAAAAATATTTTTCACGTTTGTTATAAAAAAAATGGTATCCCTTCATATGCCGAACTAGTTGCATTGTGGATTTTGCATAAAACATGATTTTAGAAAATATTCATAGAATAATTTTTTTTTAAATCACATTTGAAAACCCTTGTATGTTATATTCTACATATGTCCTTCTAGTGCTGAACGTTAAAACATATTTTAGACCCTTTTCATGCAAAATTTAAAAAATATATTTTTCACGTTTTTTATAAAAAAACTTTGTATCCCTTCATATGCCGAACTAGTTGCATTGTGGATTTTGCATTAAACATGATTTTAGACAATATTCATTGAATTATTTATTTTTTTATTCACATTTGAAAACCCTTGTATGTTATATTCTACATATGTCCTTCTAGTGCTGAACGTTAAAACATATTTTTGACCCTTTTCATGCAAAATTTAAAAAATATATTTTTCACGTTTTTTATAAAAAACTTTGTATCCCTTCATATGCCGAACTAGTTGCATTGTGGATTTTGCATTAAACATGATTTTAGACAATATTCATTGAATTATTTATTTTTTTATTCACATTTGAAAACCCTTGTATGTTATATTCTACATATGTCCTTCTAGTGCTGAACGTTAAAACATATTTTAGACCCTTTTCATGCAAAATTTAAAAAATATATTTTTCACGTTTTTTATTAAAAAAAATTGTATCCCTTCATATGCCGAACTAGTTGCATTGTGGATTTTGCCTAAAACATGATTTTAGAAAATATTCATAGAATTATTTATTTTTTTAATCACATTTGAAAACCCTTGTATGTTATATTCTACATATGTCCTTCTAGTGCTGAACGTTAAAACATATTTTAGACCCTTTTCATGCAAAATGTATAAAAAATATTTTTCACGTTTGTTATAAAAAAAATGGTATCCCTTCATATGCCGAACTAGTTGCATTGTGGATTTTGCATAAAACATGATTTTAGAAAATATTCATAGAATAATTTTTTTTTAAATCACATTTGAAAACCCTTGTATGTTATATTCTACATATGTCCTTCTAGTGCTGAACGTTAAAACATATTTTAGACCCTTTTCATGCAAAATTTAAAAAATATATTTTTCACGTTTTTTATAAAAAAACTTTGTATCCCTTCATATGCCGAACTAGTTGCATTGTGGATTTTGCATTAAACATGATTTTAGACAATATTCATTGAATTATTTATTTTTTTATTCACATTTGAAAACCCTTGTATGTTATATTCTACATATGTCCTTCTAGTGCTGAACGTTAAAACATATTTTTGACCCTTTTCATGCAAAATTTATAAAAAATATTATTCACGTTTGTTATGAAAAAAATTGTATCCCTTCATATGCCGAACTAGTTGCATTGTGGATTTTGCCTAAAACATGATTTTAGAAAATATTCATAGAATTATTTATTTTTTTAATCACATTTGAAAACCCTTGTATGTTATATTCTACATATGTCCTTCTAGTGCTGAACGTTAAAACATATTTTTGACCCTTTTCATGCAAAATTTAAAAAATATATTTTTCAAATTTTTTATAAAAAAACTTTGTATCCCTTCATATGCCGAACTAGTTGCATTGTGGATTTTGCATTAAACATGATTTTAGACAATATTCATTGAATTATTTATTTTTTTATTCACATTTGAAAACCCTTGTATGTTATATTCTACATATGTCCTTTAGTGCTGAACGTTAAAACATATTTTAGACCCTTTTCATGCAAAATTTAAAAAATATATTTTTCACGTTTTTTATAAAAAAAAATTGTATCCCTTCATATGCCGAACTAGTTGCATTGTGGATTTTGCCTAAAACATGATTTTAGAAAATATTCATAGAATTATTTATTTTTTTAATCACATTTGAAAACCCTTGTATGTTATATTCTACATATGTCCTTCTAGTGCTGAACGTTAAAACATATTTTAGACCCTTTTCATGCAAAATGTATAAAAAATATTTTTCACGTTTGTTATAAAAAAAATTGTATCCCTTCATATGCCGAACTAGTTGCATTGTGGATTTTGCATAAAACATGATTTTAGAAAATATTCATAGAATAATTTTTTTTAAATCACATTTGAAAACCCTTGTATGTTATATTCTACATATGTCCTTCTAGTGCTGAACGTTAAAACATATTTTAGACCCTTTTCATGCAAAATTTATAAAAAATATTATTCACGTTTGTTATGAAAAAAATTGTATCCCTTCATATGCCGAACTAGTTGCATGGTGGATTTTGCCTAAAACATGATTTTAGAAAATATTCATAGAATTTTTTATTTTTTAAATCACATTTGAAACCCTTGTATGTTGAATTCTACATATGTCCTTCTAATGCTGAACGTAATAAAAATATTTTAGACCCTTTTCATGCAAAATGTATAAAAAATAGTTTTCACGTTTGTTATAAAAAAAATTGTATCCCTTCATATGCCGAACTAGTTGCATTGTGGATTTTGCCTAAAACATGATTTTAGAAAATATTCATAGAATTATTTATTTTTTTAATCACATTTGAAAACACTTGTATGTTATATTCTACATATGTCCTTCTAGTGCTGAACGTTAAAACATATTTTAGACCCTTTTCATGCAAAATTTATAAAAAATATTATTCACGTTTGTTATGAAAAAAATTGTATCCCTTCATATGCCGAACTAGTTGCATGGTGGATTTTGCCTAAAACATGATTTTAGAAAATATTCATAGAATTTTTTATTTTTTAAATCACATTTGAAACCCTTGTATGTTGAATTCTACATATGTCCTTCTAATGCTGAACGTAATAAAAATATTTTAGACCCTTTTCATGCAAAATGTATAAAAAATAGTTTTCACGTTTGTTATAAAAAAAATTGTATCCCTTCATATGCCGAACTAGTTGCATTGTGGATTTTGCCTAAAACATGATTTTAGAAAATATTCATAGAATTATTTATTTTTTTAATCACATTTGAAAACACTTGTATGTTATATTCTACATATGTCCTTCTAGTGCTGAACGTTAAAACATATTTTAGACCCTTTTCATGCAAAATTTATAAAAAATATTATTCACGTTTGTTATGAAAAAAATTGTATCCCTTCATATGCCGAACTAGTTGCATTGTGGATTTTGCCTAAAACATGATTTTAGAAAATATTCATAGAATTATTTATTTTTTTAATCACATTTGAAAACCCTTGTATGTTATATTCTACATATGTCCTTCTAGTGCTGAACGTTAAAACATATTTTAGACCCTTTTCATGCAAAATGTATAAAAAATATTTTTCACGTTTGTTATAAAAAAAATGGTATCCCTTCATATGCCGAACTAGTTGCATTGTGGATTTTGCATAAAACATGATTTTAGAAAATATTCATAGAATAATTTTTTTTTAAATCACATTTGAAAACCCTTGTATGTTATATTCTACATATGTCCTTCTAGTGCTGAACGTTAAAACATATTTTAGACCCTTTTCATGCAAAATTTAAAAAATATATTTTTCACGTTTTTTATTAAAAAACTTTGTATCCCTTCATATGCCGAACTAGTTGCATTGTGGATTTTGCATTAAACATGATTTTAGACAATATTCATTGAATTATTTATTTTTTTATTCACATTTGAAAACCCTTGTATGTTATATTCTACATATGTCCTTCTAGTGCTGAACGTTAAAACATATTTTAGACCCTTTTCATGCAAAATTTAAAAAATATATTTTTCACGTTTTTTATAAAAAAAAATTGAATCCCTTCATATGCCGAACTAGTTGCATTGTGGATTTTGCCTAAAACATGATTTTAGAAAATATTCATAGAATTATTTATTTTTTTAATCACATTTGAAAACCCTTGTATGTTATATTCTACATATGTCCTTCTAGTGCTGAACGTTAAAACATATTTTAGACCCTTTTCATGCAAAATGTATAAAAAATATTTTTCACGTTTGTTATAAAAAAAATGGTATCCCTTCATATGCCGAACTAGTTGCATTGTGGATTTTGCATAAAACATGATTTTAGAAAATATTCATAGAATAATTTTTTTTTAAATCACATTTGAAAACCCTTGTATGTTATATTCTACATATGTCCTTCTATTGCTGAACGTTAAAACATATTTTAGACCCTTTTCATGCAAAATTTAAAAAATATATTTTTCACGTTTTTTATAAAAAAACTTTGTATCCCTTCATATGCCGAACTAGTTGCATTGTGGATTTTGCATTAAACATGATTTTAGACAATATTCATTGAATTATTTATTTTTTTATTCACATTTGAAAACCCTTGTATGTTATATTCTACATATGTCCTTCTAGTGCTGAACGTTAAAACATATTTTTGACCCTTTTCATGCAAAATTTATAAAAAATATTATTCACGTTTGTTATGAAAAAAATTGTATCCCTTCATATGCCGAACTAGTTGCATTGTGGATTTTGCCTAAAACATGATTTTAGAAAATATTCATAGAATTATTTATTTTTTTAATCACATTTGAAAACCCTTGTATGTTATATTCTACATATGTCCTTCTAGTGCTGAACGTTAAAACATATTTTTGACCCTTTTCATGCAAAATTTAAAAAATATATTTTTCACGTTTTTTATTTAAAAAAAATGTATCCCTTCATATGCCGAACTAGTTGCATTGTGGATTTTGCCTAAAACATGATTTTAGAAAATATTCATAGAATTATTTATTTTTTTAATCACATTTGAAAACCCTTGTATGTTATATTCTACATATGTCCTTCTAGTGCTGAACGTTAAAACATATTTTAGACCCTTTTCATGCAAAATGTATAAAAAATATTTTTCACGTTTGTTATAAAAAAAATGGTATCCCTTCATATGCCGAACTAGTTGCATTGTGGATTTTGCATAAAACATGATTTTAGAAAATATTCATAGAATTATTTTTTTTTTTAATCACATTTGAAAACCCTTGTATGTTATATTCTACATATGTCCTTCTAGTGCTGAACGTTAAAACATATTTTAGACCCTTTTCATGCAAAATGTATAAAAAATATTTTTCACGTTTGTTATAAAAAAAATGGTATCCCTTCATATGCCGAACTAGTTGCATTGTGGATTTTGCATAAAACATGATTTTAGAAAATATTCATAGAATAATTTTTTTAAAAATCACATTTGAAAACCCTTGTATGTTATATTCTACATATGTCCTTCTAGTGCTGAACGTTAAAACATATTTTAGACCCTTTTCATGCAAAATTTATAAAAAATATTATTCACGTTTGTTATGAAAAAAATTGTATCCCATCATATGCCGAACTAGTTGCATGGTGGATTTTGCCTAAAACATGATTTTAGAAAATATTCATAGAATTTTTTATTTTTTAAATCACATTTGAAACCCTTGTATGTTGAATTCTACATATGTCCTTCTAATGCTGAACGTAATAAAAATATTTTAGACCCTTTTCATGCAAAATGTATAAAAAATAGTTTTCACGTTTGTTATAAAAAAAATTGTATCCCTTCATATGCCGAACTAGTTGCATTGTGGATTTTGCCTAAAACATGATTTTAGAAAATATTCATAGAATTATTTATTTTTTTAATCACATTTGAAAACCCTTGTATGTTATATTCTACATATGTCCTTCTAGTGCTGAACGTTAAAACATATTTTAGACCCTTTTCATGCAAAATGTATAAAAAATATTTTTCACGTTTGTTATAAAAAAAATGGTATCCCTTCATATGCCGAACTAGTTGCATTGTGGATTTTGCATAAAACATGATTTTAGAAAATATTCATAGAATAATTTTTTTTTAAATCACATTTGAAAACCCTTGTATGTTATATTCTACATATGTCCTTCTAGTGCTGAACGTTAAAACATATTTTAGACCCTTTTCATGCAAAATTTATAAAAAATATTATTCACGTTTGTTATGAAAAAAATTGTATCCCTTCATATGCCGAACTAGTTGCATGGTGGATTTTGCCTAAAACATGATTTTAGAAAATATTCATAGAATTTTTTATTTTTTAAATCACATTTGAAACCCTTGTATGTTGAATTCTACATATGTCCTTCTAATGCTGAATGTAATAAAAATATTTTAGACCCTTTTCATGCAAAATGTATAAAAAATAGTTTTCACGTTTGTTATAAAAAAAATTGTATCCCTTCATATGCCGAACTAGTTGCATTGTGGATTTTGCCTAAAACATGATTTTAGAAAATATTCATAGAATTATTTATTTTTTTAATCACATTTGAAAACACTTGTATGTTATATTCTACATATGTCCTTCTAGTGCTGAACGTTAAAACATATTTTAGACCCTTTTCATGCAAAATTTATAAAAAATATTATTCACGTTTGTTATGAAAAAAATTGTATCCCTTCATATGCCGAACTGGTTGCATTGTGGATTTTGCCTAAAACATGATTTTAGAAAATATTCATAGAATTATTTGTTTTTTTAATCACATTTGAAAACCCTTGTATGTTATATTCTACATATGTCCTTCTAGTGCTGAACGTTAAAACATATTTTTGACCCTTTTCATGCAAAATTTTAAAAATATATTTTTCACGTTTTTTATAAAAAACTTTGTATCCCTTCATATGCCGAACTAGTTGCATTTTGGATTTTGCATTAAACATGATTTTAGACAATATTCATTGAATTATTTATTTTTTTATTCACATTTGAAAACCCTTGTATGTTATATTCTACATATGTCCTTCTAGTGCTGAACGTTAAAACATATTTTAGACCCTTTTCATGCAAAATTTAAAAAATATATTTTTCACGTTTTTTATAAAAAAAATTTGAATCCCTTCATATGCCGAACTAGTTGCATTGTGGATTTTGCCTAAAACATGATTTTAGAAAATATTCATAGAATTATTTATTTTTTTAATCACATTTGAAAACCCTTGTATGTTATATTCTACATATGTCCTTCTAGTGCTGAACGTTAAAACATATTTTAGACCCTTTTCATGCAAAATGTATAAAAAATATTTTTCACGTTTGTTATAAAAAAAATGGTATCCCTTCATATGCCGAACTAGTTGCATTGTGGATTTTGCATAAAACATGATTTTAGAAAATATTCATTTAATATTTTTTTTTAAAATCACATTTGAAAACCCTTGTATGTTATATTCTACATATGTCCTTCTAGTGCTGAACGTTAAAACATATTTTAGACCCTTTTCATGCAAAATTTAAAAAATATATTTTTCACGTTTTTTATAAAAAAACTTTGTATCCCTTCATATGCCGAACTAGTTGCATTGTGGATTTTGCATTAAACATGATTTTAGACAATATTCATTGAATTGTTTATTTTTTTATTCACATTTGAAAACCCTTGTATGTTATATTCTACATATGTCCTTCTAGTGCTGAACGTTAAAACATATTTTTGACCCTTTTCATGCAAAATTTATAAAAAATATTATTCACGTTTGTTATGAAAAAAATTGTATCCCTTCATATGCCGAACTAGTTGCATTGTGGATTTTGCCTAAAACATGATTTTAGAAAATATTCATAGAATTATTTATTTTTTTAATCACATTTGAAAACCCTTGTATGTTATATTCTACATATGTCCTTCTAGTGCTGAACGTTAAAACATATTTTTGACCCTTTTCATGCAAAATTAAAAAAATATATTTTTCACGTTTTTTATAAAAAAACTTTGTATCCCTTCATATGCCGAACTAGTTGCATTGTGGATTTTGCATTAAACATGATTTTAGACAATATTCATTGAATTATTTATTTTTTTATTCACATTTGAAAACCCTTGTATGTTATATTCTACATATGTCCTTCTAGTGCTGAACGTTAAAACATATTTTAGACCCTTTTCATGCAAAATTTAAAAAATATATTTTTCACGTTTTTTATTTTAAAAAATTGTATCCCTTCATATGCCGAACTAGTTGCATTGTGGATTTTGCCTAAAACATGATTTTAGAAAATATTCATAGAATTATTTATTTTTTTAATCACATTTGAAAACCCTTGTATGTTATATTCTACATATGTCCTTCTAGTGCTGAACGTTAAAACATATTTTAGACCCTTTTCATGCAAAATGTATAAAAAATATTTTTCACGTTTGTTATAAAAAAAATGGTATCCCTTCATATGCCGAACTAGTTGCATTGTGGATTTTGCATAAAACATGATTTTAGAAAATATTCATAGAATAATTTTTTTTTAAATCACATTTGAAAACCCTTGTATGTTATATTCTACATATGTCCTTCTAGTGCTGAACGTTAAAACATATTTTAGACCCTTTTCATGCAAAATTTATAAAAAATATTATTCACGTTTGTTATGAAAAAAATTGTATCCCTTCATATGCCGAACTAGTTGCATGGTGGATTTTGCCTAAAACATGATTTTAGAAAATATTCATAGAATTTTTTATTTTTTAAATCACATTTGAAACCCTTGTATGTTGAATTCTACATATGTCCTTCTAATGCTGAACGTAATAAAAATATTTTAGACCCTTTTCATGCAAAATGTATAAAAAATAGTTTTCACGTTTGTTATAAAAAAAATTGTATCCCTTCATATGCCGAACTAGTTGCATTGTGGATTTTGCCTAAAACATGATTTTAGAAAATATTCATAGAATTATTTATTTTTTTAATCACATTTGAAAACCCTTGTATGTTATATTCTACATATGTCCTTCTAGTGCTGAACGTTAAAACATATTTTTGACCCTTTTCATGCTAAATTTAAAAAATATATTTTTCACGTTTTTTATTTAAAAAACTTTGAATCCCTTCATATGCCGAACTAGTTGCATTGTGGATTTTGCATTAAACATGATTTTAGACAATATTAATTGAATTATTTATTTTTTTATTCACATTTGAAAACCCTTGTATGTTATATTCTACATATGTCCTTCTAGTGCTGAACGTTAAAACATATTTTAGACCCTTTTCATGCAGAATGTAAAAAATATATTTTTCACGTTTTTTATAAAAAAACTTTGTATCCCTTCATATGCCGAACTAGTTGCATTGTGGATTTTGCCTAAAACATGATTTTAGAAAATATTCGTAGAATTATTTATTTTTTTAATCACATTTGAAAACACTTGTATGTTATATTCTACATATGTCCTTCTAGTGCTGAACGTTAAAACATATTTTAGACCCTTTTCATGCAAAATTTATAAAAAATATTATTCACGTTTGTTATGAAAAAATTTTTATCCCTTCATATGTCGAACTAGTTGTATGGTGGATTTTGCCTAAAACATGATTTTAGAAAATATTCATTGAATTTTTTATTTTTTAAATCACATTTGAGAACCCTTGTATGTTGAATTCTACATATGTCCTTCTAATGCTGAACGTAATAAAAATATTTTAGACCCTTTTCATGCAAAATGTATAAAAAATAGTTTTCACGTTTGTTATAAAAAAAATTGTATCCCTTCATATGCCGAACTAGTTGCATTGTGGATTTTGCCTAAAACATGATTTTAGAAAATATTCATAGAATTATTTATTTTTTTAATCACATTTGAAAACACTTGTATGTTATATTCTACATATGTCCTTCTAGTGCTGAACGTTAAAACATATTTTAGACCCTTTTCATGCAAAATTTATAAAAAATATTATTCACGTTTGTTATGAAAAAAATTGTATCCCTTCATATGCCGAACTAGTTGCATTGTGGATTTTGCCTAAAACATGATTTTAGAAAATATTCATAGAATTATTTATTTTTTTAATCACATTTGAAAACCCTTGTATGTTATATTCTACATATGTCCTTCTAGTGCTGAACGTTAAAACATATTTTTGACCCTTTTCATGCAAAATTTAAAAAATATATTTTTCACGTTTTTTATAAAAAACTTTGTATCCCTTCATATGCCGAACTAGTTGCATTGTGGATTTTGCATTAAACATGATTTTAGACAATATTCATTGAATTATTTATTTTTTTATTCACATTTGAAAACCCTTGTATGTTATATTCTACATATGTCCTTCTAGTGCTGAACGTTAAAACATATTTTAGACCCTTTTCATGCAAAATTTAAAAAATATATTTTTCACGTTTTTTATAAAAAAAAATTGAATCCCTTCATATGCCGAACTAGTTGCATTGTGGATTTTGCCTAAAACATGATTTTAGAAAATATTCATAGAATTATTTATTTTTTTAATCACATTTGAAAACCCTTGTATGTTATATTCTACATATGTCCTTCTAGTGCTGAACGTTAAAACATATTTTAGACCCTTTTCATGCAAAATGTATAAAAAATATTTTTCAAGTTTGTTATAAAGAAAATGGTATCCCTTCATATGCCGAACTAGTTGCATTGTGGATTTTGCATTAAACATGATTTTAGACAATATTCATTGAATTATTTATTTTTTTATTCACATTTGAAAACCCTTGTATGTTATATTCTACATATGTCCTTCTAGTGCTGAACGTTAAAACATATTTTAGACCCTTTTCATGCAAAATTTAAAAAATATATTTTTCACGTTTTTTATTTAAAAAAATTGTATCCCTTCATATGCCGAACTAGTTGCATTGTGGATTTTGCCTAAAACATGATTTTAGAAAATATTCATAGAATTATTTATTTTTTTAATCACATTTGAAAACCCTTGTATGTTATATTCTACATATGTCCTTCTAGTGCTGAACGTTAAAACATATTTTAGACCCTTTTCATGCAAAATGTATAAAAAATATTTTTCACGTTTGTTATAAAAAAAATGGTATCCCTTCATATGCCGAACTAGTTGCATTGTGGATTTTGCATAAAACATGATTTTAGAAAATATTCATAGAATAATTTTTTTTTAAATCACATTTGAAAACCCTTGTATGTTATATTCTACATATGTCCTTCTAGTGCTGAACGTTAAAACATATTTTAGACCCTTTTCATGCAAAATTTATAAAAAATATTATTCACGTTTGTTATGAAAAAAATTGTATCCCTTCATATGCCGAACTAGTTGCATGGTGGATTTTGCCTAAAACATGATTTTAGAAAATATTCATAGAATTTTTTATTTTTTAAATCACATTTGAAACCCTTGTATGTTGAATTCTACATATGTCCTTCTAATGCTGAACGTAATAAAAATATTTTAGACCCTTTTCATGCAAAATGTATAAAAAATAGTTTTCACGTTTGTTATAAAAAAAATTGTATCCCTTCATATGCCGAACTAGTTGCATTGTGGATTTTGCCTAAAACATGATTTTAGAAAATATTCATAGAATTATTTATTTTTTTAATCACATTTGAAAACCCTTGTATGTTATATTCTACATATGTCCTTCTAGTGCTGAACGTTAAAACATATTTTTGACCCTTTTCATGCTAAATTTAAAAAATATATTTTTCACGTTTTTTATTTAAAAAACTTTGTATCCCTTCATATGCCGAACTAGTTGCATTGTGGATTTTGCATTAAACATGATTTTAGACAATATTAATTGAATTATTTATTTTTTTATTCACATTTGAAAACCCTTGTATGTTATATTCTACATATGTCCTTCTAGTGCTGAACGTTAAAACATATTTTAGACCCTTTTCATGCAGAATGTAAAAAATATATTTTTCACGTTTTTTATAAAAAAACTTTGTATCCCTTCATATGCCGAACTAGTTGCATTGTGGATTTTGCCTAAAACATGATTTTAGAAAATATTCGTAGAATTATTTATTTTTTTAATCACATTTGAAAACACTTGTATGTTATATTCTACATATGTCCTTCTAGTGCTGAACGTTAAAACATATTTTAGACCCTTTTCATGCAAAATTTATAAAAAATATTATTCACGTTTGTTATGAAAAAAAATGTATCCCTTCATATGTCGAACTAGTTGTATGGTGGATTTTGCCTAAAACATGATTTTAGAAAATATTCATTGAATTTTTTATTTTTTAAATCACATTTGAGAACCCTTGTATGTTGAATTCTACATATGTCCTTCTAATGCTGAACGTAATAAAAATATTTTAGACCCTTTTCATGCAAAATGTATAAAAAATAGTTTTCACGTTTGTTATAAAAAAAATTGTATCCCTTCATATGCCGAACTAGTTGCATTGTGGATTTTGCCTAAAACATGATTTTAGAAAATATTCATAGAATTATTTATTTTTTTAATCACATTTGAAAACACTTGTATGTTATATTCTACATATGTCCTTCTAGTGCTGAACGTTAAAACATATTTTAGACCCTTTTCATGCAAAATTTATAAAAAATATTATTCACGTTTGTTATGAAAAAAATTGTATCCCTTCATATGCCGAACTAGTTGCATTGTGGATTTTGCCTAAAACATGATTTTAGAAAATATTCATAGAATTATTTATTTTTTTAATCACATTTGAAAACCCTTGTATGTTATATTCTACATATGTCCTTCTAGTGCTGAACGTTAAAACATATTTTTGACCCTTTTCATGCAAAATTTAAAAAATATATTTTTCACGTTTTTTATAAAAAACTTTGTATCCCTTCATATGCCGAACTAGTTGCATTGTGGATTTTGCATTAAACATGATTTTAGACAATATTCATTGAATTATTTATTTTTTTAATCACATTTGAAAACCCTTGTATGTTATATTCTACATATGTCCTTCTAGTGCTGAACGTTAAAACATATTTTAGACCCTTTTCATGCAAAATGTATAAAAAATATTTTTCAAGTTTGTTATAAAAAAAATGGTATCCCTTCATATGCCGAACTAGTTGCATTGTGGATTTTGCATAAAACATGATTTTAGAAAATATTCATAGAATAATTTTTTTTTAAATCACATTTGAAAACCCTTGTATGTTATATTCTACATATGTCCTTCTAGTGCTGAACGTTAAAACATATTTTAGACCCTTTTCATGCAAAATTTAAAAAATATATTTTTCACGTTTTTTATAAAAAAACTTTGTATCCCTTCATATGCCGAACTAGTTGCATTGTGGATTTTGCATTAAACATGATTTTAGACAATATTCATTGAATTATTTATTTTTTTATTCACATTTGAAAACCCTTGTATGTTATATTCTACATATGTCCTTCTAGTGCTGAACGTTAAAACATATTTTTGACCCTTTTCATGCAAAATTTATAAAAAATATTATTCACGTTTGTTATGAAAAAAATTGTATCCCTTCATATGCCGAACTAGTTGCATTGTGGATTTTGCCTAAAACATGATTTTAGAAAATATTCATAGAATTATTTATTTTTTTAATCACATTTGAAAACCCTTGTATGTTATATTCTACATATGTCCTTCTAGTGCTGAACGTTAAAACATATTTTTGACCCTTTTCATGCAAAATTTAAAAAATATATTTTTCACGTTTTTTATAAAAAAACTTTGTATCCCTTCATATGCCGAACTAGTTGCATTGTGGATTTTGCATTAAACATGATTTTAGACAATATTCATTGAATTATTTATTTTTTTATTCACATTTGAAAACCCTTGTATGTTATATTCTACATATGTCCTTCTAGTGCTGAACGTTAAAACATATTTTAGACCATTTTCATGCAAAATTTAAAAAATATATTTTTCACGTTTTTTATAAAAAATAATTGTATCCCTTCATATGCCGAACTAGTTGCATTGTGGATTTTGCCTAAAACATGATTTTAGAAAATATTCATAGAATTATTTATTTTTTTAATCACATTTGAAAACCCTTGTATGTTATATTCTACATATGTCCTTCTAGTGCTGAACGTTAAAACATATTTTAGACCCTTTTCATGCAAAATGTATAAAAAATATTTTTCACGTTTGTTATAAAAAAAATGGTATCCCTTCATATGCCGAACTAGTTGCATTGTGGATTTTGCATAAAACATGATTTTAGAAAATATTCATAGAATTTTTTATTTTTTAAATCACATTTGAAACCCTTGTATGTTGAATTCTACATATGTCCTTCTAATGCTGAACGTAATAAAAATATTTTAGACCCTTTTCATGCAAAATGTATAAAAATAGTTTTCACGTTTGTTATAAAAAAAATGGTATCCCTTCATATGCCGAACTAGTTGCATTGTGGATTTTGCCTAAAACATGATTTTAGAAAATATTCATAGAATTATTTATTTTTTTAATCACATTTGAAAACCCTTGTATGTTATATTCTACATATGTCCTTCTAGTGCTGAACGTTAAAACATATTTTTGACCCTTTTCATGCAAAATTTAAAAAATATATTTTTCACGTTTTTTATAAAAAAACTTTGTATCCCTTCATATGCCGAACTAGTTGCATTGTGAATTTTGCATTAAACATGATTTTAGACAATATTCATTGAATTATTTATTTTTTTATTCACATTTGAAAACCCTTGTATGTTATATTCTACATATGTCCTTCTAGTGCTGAACGTTAAAACATATTTTAGACCCTTTTCATGCAAAATTTAAAAAATATATTTTTCACGTTTTTTATAAAAAATAATTGTATCCCTTCATATGCCGAACTAGTTGCATTGTGGATTTTGCCTAAAACATGATTTTAGAAAATATTCATAGAATTATTTATTTTTTTAATCACATTTGAAAACCCTTGTATGTTATATTCTACATATGTCCTTCTAGTGCTGAACGTTAAAACATATTTTAGACCCTTTTCATGCAAAATGTATAAAAAATATTTTTCACGTTTGTTATAAAAAAAATGGTATCCCTTCATATGCCGAACTAGTTGCATTGTGGATTTTGCATAAAACATGATTTTAGAAAATATTCATAGAATAATTTTTTTTTAAATCACATTTGAAAACCCTTGTATGTTATATTCTACATATGTCCTTCTAGTGCTGAACGTTAAAACATATTTTAGACCCTTTTCATGCAAAATTTATAAAAAATATTATTCACGTTTGTTATGAAAAAAATTGTATCCCTTCATATGCCGAAATAGTTGCATGGTGGATTTTGCCTAAAACATGATTTTAGAAAATATTCATAGAATTTTTTATTTTTTAAATCACATTTGAAACCCTTGTATGTTGAATTCTACATATGTCCTTCTAATGCTGAACGTAATAAAAATATTTTAGACCCTTTTCATGCAAAATGTATAAAAAATAGTTTTCACGTTTGTTATAAAAAAAATGGTATCCCTTCATATGCCGAACTAGTTGCATTGTGGATTTTGCCTAAAACATGATTTTAGAAAATATTCATAGAATTATTTTTTTTTTTAATCACATTTGAAAACCCTTGTATGTTATATTCTACATATGTCCTTCTAGTGCTGAACGTTAAAACATATTTTAGACCCTTTTCATGCAAAATTTATAAAAAATATTATTCACGTTTGTTATGAAAAAAATTGTATCCCTTCATATGCCGAACTAGTTGTATGGTGGATTTTGCCTAAAACATGATTTTAGAAAATATTCATTGAATTTTTTATTTTTTAAATCGCATTTGAGAACCCTTGTATGTTGAATTCTACATATGTCCTTCTAATGCTGAACGTAATCAAAATATTTTAGACCCTTTTCATGCAAAATGTATAAAAAATAGTTTTCACGTTTGTTATAAAAAAAATTTTATCCCTTCATATGCCGAACTAGTTGCATTGTGGATTTTGCATAAAACATGATTTTAGAAAATATTCATATAATTATTTATTTTTTTAATCACATTTGAAAACCCTTGTATGTTATATTCTACATATGTCCTTCTAGTGCTGAACGTTAAAACATATTTTTGACCCTTTTCATGCTAAATTTAAAAAATATATTTTTCACGTTTTTTATTTAAAAAACTTTGTATCCCTTCATATGCCGAACTAGTTGCATTGTGGATTTTGCATTAAACATGATTTTAGACAATATTAATTGAATTATTTATTTTTTTATTCACATTTGAAAACCCTTGTATGTTATATTCTACATATGTCCTTCTAGTGCTGAACGTTAAAACATATTTTAGACCCTTTTCATGCAGAATGTAAAAAATATATTTTTCACGTTTTTTATAAAAAAACTTTGTATCCCTTCATATGCCGAACTAGTTGCATTGTGGATTTTGCCTAAAACATGATTTTAGAAAATATTCATAGAATTATTTATTTTTTTAATCACATTTGAAAACACTTGTATGTTATATTCTACATATGTCCTTCTAGTGCTGAACGTTAAAACATATTTTAGACCCTTTTCATGCAAAATTTATAAAAAATATTATTCACGTTTGTTATGAAAAAAATTGTATCCCTTCATATGCCGAACTAGTTGCATTGTGGATTTTGCCTAAAACATGATTTTAGAAAATATTCATAGAATTATTTATTTTTTTAATCACATTTGAAAACCCTTGTATGTTATATTCTACATATGTCCTTCTAGTGCTGAACGTTAAAACATATTTTTGACCCTTTTCATGCAAAATTTAAAAAATATATTTTTCACGTTTTTTATAAAAAAACTTTGTATCCCTTCATATGCCGAACTAGTTGCATTGTGGATTTTGCATTAAACATGATTTTAGACAATATTCATTGAATTATTTATTTTTTTATTCACATTTGAAAACCCTTGTATGTTATATTCTACATATGTCCTTCTAGTGCTGAACGTTAAAACATATTTTAGACCCTTTTCATGCAAAATTTAAAAAATATATTTTTCACGTTTTTTATTTAAAAAAATTGTATCCCTTCATATGCCGAACTAGTTGCATTGTGGATTTTGCCTAAAACATGATTTTAGAAAATATTCATAGAATTATTTATTTTTTTAATCACATTTGAAAACCCTTGTATGTTATATTCTACATATGTCCTTCTAGTGCTGAACGTTAAAACATATTTTAGACCCTTTTCATGCAAAATGTATAAAAAATATTTTTCACGTTTGTTATAAAAAAAATGGTATCCCTTCATATGCCGAACTAGTTGCATTGTGGATTTTGCATAAAACATGATTTTAGAAAATATTCATAGAATAATTTTTTTTAAAATCACATTTGAAAACCCTTGTATGTTATATTCTACATATGTCCTTGTAGTGCTGAACGTTAAAACATATTTTAGACCCTTTTCATGCAAAATTTAAAAAATATATTTTTCACGTTTTTTATAAAAAAACTTTGTATCCCTTCATATGCCGAACTAGTTGCATTGTGGATTTTGCATTAAACATGATTTTAGACAATATTCATTGAATTATTTATTTTTTTATTCACATTTGAAAACCCTTGTATGTTATATTCTACATATGTCCTTCTAGTGCTGAACGTTAAAACATATTTTTGACCCTTTTCATGCAAAATTTATAAAAAATATTATTCACGTTTGTTATGAAAAAAATTGTATCCCTTCATATGCCGAACTAGTTGCATTGTGGATTTTGCCTAAAACATGATTTTAGAAAATATTCATAGAATTATTTATTTTTTTAATCACATTTGAAAACCCTTGTATGTTATATTCTACATATGTCCTTCTAGTGCTGAACGTTAAAACATATTTTTGACCCTTTTCATGCAAAATTTAAAAAATATATTTTTCACGTTTTTTATAAAAAAACTTTGTATCCCTTCATATGCCGAACTAGTTGCATTGTGGATTTTGCATTAAACATGATTTTAGACAATATTCATTGAATTATTTATTTTTTTATTCACATTTGAAAACCCTTGTATGTTATATTCTACATATGTCCTTCTAGTGCTGAACGTTAAAACATATTTTAGACCCTTTTCATGCAAAATTTAAAAAATATATTTTTCACGTTTTTTATAAAAAAAAATTGTATCCCTTCATATGCCGAACTAGTTGCATTGTGGATTTTGCCTAAAACATGATTTTAGAAAATATTCATAGAATTATTTATTTTTTTAATCACATTTGAAAACCCTTGTATGTTATATTCTACATATGTCCTTCTAGTGCTGAACGTTAAAACATATTTTAGACCCTTTTCATGCAAAATGTATAAAAAATATTTTTCACGTTTGTTATAAAAAAAATGGTATCCCTTCATATGCCGAACTAGTTGCATTGTGGATTTTGCATAAAACATGATTTTAGAAAATATTCATAGAATAATTTTTTTTTAAATCACATTTGAAAACCCTTGTATGTTATATTCTACATATGTCCTTCTAGTGCTGAACGTTAAAACATATTTTAGACCCTTTTCATGCAAAATTTATAAAAAATATTATTCACGTTTGTTATGAAAAAAATTGTATCCCTTCATATGCCGAACTAGTTGCATGGTGGATTTTGCCTAAAACATGATTTTAGAAAATATTCATAGAATTTTTTATTTTTTAAATCACATTTGAAACCCTTGTATGTTGAATTCTACATATGTCCTTCTAATGCTGAACGTAATCAAAATATTTTAGACCCTTTTCATGCAAAATGTATAAAAAATAGTTTTCACGTTTGTTATAAAAAAAATTGTATCCCTTCATATGCCGAACTAGTTGCATTGTGGATTTTGCATAAAACATGATTTTAAAAAATATTCATATAATTATTAATTTTTTTAATCACATTTGAAAACCCTTGTATGTTATATTCTACATATGTCCTTCTAGTGCTGAACGTTAAAACATATTTTTGACCCTTTTCATGCTAAATTTAAAAAATATATTTTTCACGTTTTTTATTTAAAAAACTTTGTATCCCTTCATATGCCGAACTAGTTGCATTGTGGATTTTGCATTAAACATGATTTTAGACAATATTAATTGAATTATTTATTTTTTTATTCACATTTGAAAACCCTTGTATGTTATATTCTACATATGTCCTTCTAGTGCTGAACGTTAAAACATATTTTAGACCCTTTTCATGCAGAATGTAAAAAATATATTTTTCACGTTTTTTATAAAAAAACTTTGTATCCCTTCATATGCCGAACTAGTTGCATTGTGGATTTTGCCTAAAACATGATTTTAGAAAATATTCATAGAATTATTTATTTTTTTAATCACATTTGAAAACCCTTGTATGTTATATTCTACATATGTCCTTCTAGTGCTGAACGTTAAAACATATTTTAGACCCTTTTCATGCAAAATTAAAAAAATATATTTTTCAAGTTTTTTATAAAAAAAACTTTGTATCCCTTCATATGCCGAACTAGTTTTTTTGTGGATTTTGCCTAAAACATGATTATATACAATATTCATTGAAAAAAGCTTTTAAAAAAATCACATTTGAAAACCCTTCTAAATTGTATTCTACGTCTGTCCTTCTAGTGCTGAACGTAAAAAAAATATTTTAGACACTTTTCATGCAAAATGTATAAAAAATATTATTCACGTTTGTTATGAAAAAAATTGTATCCCTTCATATGCCGAACTAGTTGTATGGTGGATTTTGCCTAAAACATGATTTTAGAAAATATTCATTGAATTTTTTATTTTTTAAATCACATTTGAGAACCCTTGTATGTTGAATTCTACATATGTCCTTCTAATGCTGAACGTAATCAAAATATTTTAGACCCTTTTCATGCAAAATGTATAAAAAATAGTTTTCACGTTTGTTATAAAAAAAATTGTATCCCTTCATATGCCGAACTAGTTGCATTGTGGATTTTGCCTAAAACATGATTTTAGAAAATATTCATATAATTATTTATTTTTTTAATCACATTTGAAAACCCTTGTATGTTATATTCTACATATGTCCTTCTAGTGCTGAACGTTAAAACATATTTTTGACCCTTTTCATGCAAAATTTAAAAAATATATTTTTCACGTTTTTTATTTAAAAAACGTTGTATCCCTTCATATGCCGAACTAGTTGCATTGTGGATTTTGCATTAAACATGATTTTAGACAATATTAATTGAATTATTTATTTTTTTATTCACATTTGAAAACCCTTTTATGTTATATTCTACATATGTCCTTCTAGTGCTGAACGTTAAAACATATTTTTGACCCTTTTCATGCAGAATGTAAAAAATATATTTTTCACGTTTTTTATAAAAAAACTTTGTATCCCTTCATATGCCGAACTAGTTGCATTGTGGATTTTGCCTAAAACATGATTTTAGAAAATATTCATAGAATTATTTATTTTTTTAATCACATTTGAAAACCCTTGTATGTTATATTCTACATATGTCCTTCTAGTGCTGAACGTTAAAACATATTTTAGACCCTTTTCATGCAAAATTTATAAAAAATATTATTCACGTTTGTTATGAAAAAAATTGTATCCCTTCATATGCCGAACTAGTTGCATGGTGGATTTTGCCTAAAACATGATTTTAGAAAATATTCATTGAATTTTTAATTTTTTTAATCACATTTGAAAACCCTTGTATGTTGAATTCTACATATGTCCTTCTAATGCTGAACGTAATAAAAATATTTTAGACCCTTTTCATGCAAAATGTATAAAAAATAGTTTTCACGTTTGTTATAAAAAAAATTGTATCCCTTCATATGCCGAACTAGTTGCATTGTGGATTTTGCCTAAAACATGATTTTAGAAAATATTCATAGAATTATTTATTTTTTTAATCACATTTGAAAACCCTTGTATGTTATATTCTACATATGTCCTTCTAGTGCTGAACGTTAAAACATATTTTAGACCCTTTTCATGCAAAATTAAAAAAATATATTTTTCAAGTTTTTTATAAAAAAAACTTTGTATCCCTTCATATGCCGAACTAGTTTTTTTGTGGATTTTGCCTAAAACATGATTATATACAATATTCATTGAAAAAAGCTTTTAAAAAAATCACATTTGAAAACCCTTCTAAATTGTATTCTACGTCTGTCCTTCTAGTGCTGAACGTAAAAAAAATATTTTAGACACTTTTCATGCAAAATGTATAAAAAATATTATTCACGTTTGTTATGAAAAAAATTGTATCCCTTCATATGCCGAACTAGTTGTATGGTGGATTTTGCCTAAAACATGATTTTAGAAAATATTCATTGAATTTTTTATTTTTTAAATCACATTTGAGAACCCTTGTATGTTGAATTCTACATATGTCCTTCTAATGCTGAACGTAATCAAAATATTTTAGACCCTTTTCATGCAAAATGTATAAAAAATAGTTTTCACGTTTGTTATAAAAAAAATTGTATCCCTTCATATGCCGAACTAGTTGCATTGTGGATTTTGCCTAAAACATGATTTTAGAAAATATTCATATAATTATTTATTTTTTTAATCACATTTGAAAACCCTTGTATGTTATATTCTACATATGTCCTTCTAGTGCTGAACGTTAAAACATATTTTTGACCCTTTTCATGCAAAATTTAAAAAATATATTTTTCACGTTTTTTATTTAAAAAACGTTGTATCCCTTCATATGCCGAACTAGTTGCATTGTGGATTTTGCATTAAACATGATTTTAGACAATATTAATTGAATTATTTATTTTTTTATTCACATTTGAAAACCCTTTTATGTTATATTCTACATATGTCCTTCTAGTGCTGAACGTTAAAACATATTTTTGACCCTTTTCATGCAGAATGTAAAAAATATATTTTTCACGTTTTTTATAAAAAAACTTTGTATCCCTTCATATGCCGAACTAGTTGCATTGTGGATTTTGCCTAAAACATGATTTTAGAAAATATTCATAGAATTATTTATTTTTTTAATCACATTTGAAAACCCTTGTATGTTATATTCTACATATGTCCTTCTAGTGCTGAACGTTAAAACATATTTTTGACCCTTTTCATGCAAAATTTAAAAAATATATTTTTCACGTTTTTTATTTAAAAAACGTTGTATCCCTTCATATGCCGAACTAGTTGCATTGTGGATTTTGCATTAAACATGATTTTAGACAATATTAATTGAATTATTTATTTTTTTATTCACATTTGAAAACCCTTTTATGTTATATTCTACATATGTCCTTCTAGTGCTGAACGTTAAAACATATTTTTGACCCTTTTCATGCAGAATGTAAAAAATATATTTTTCACGTTTTTTATAAAAAAACTTTGTATCCCTTCATATGCCGAACTAGTTGCATTGTGGATTTTGCCTAAAACATGATTTTAGAAAATATTCATAGAATTATTTATTTTTTTAATCACATTTGAAAACCCTTGTATGTTATATTCTACATATGTCCTTCTAGTGCTGAACGTTAAAACATATTTTAGACCCTTTTCATGCAAAATTTATAAAAAATATTATTCACGTTTGTTATGAAAAAAATTGTATCCCTTCATATGCCGAACTAGTTGCATGGTGGATTTTGCCTAAAACATGATTTTAGAAAATATTCATTGAATTTTTAATTTTTTTAATCACATTTGAAAACCCTTGTATGTTGAATTCTACATATGTCCTTCTAATGCTGAACGTAATAAAAATATTTTAGACCCTTTTCATGCAAAATGTATAAAAAATAGTTTTCACGTTTGTTATAAAAAAAATTGTATCCCTTCATATGCCGAACTAGTTGCATTGTGGATTTTGCCTAAAACATGATTTTAGAAAATATTCATAGAATTATTTATTTTTTTAATCACATTTGAAAACCCTTGTATGTTATATTCTACATATGTCCTTCTAGTGCTGAACGTTAAAACATATTTTAGACCCTTTTCATGCAAAATTAAAAAAATATATTTTTCAAGTTTTTTATAAAAAAAACTTTGTATCCCTTCATATGCCGAACTAGTTTTTTTGTGGATTTTGCCTAAAACATGATTATATACAATATTCATTGAAAAAAGCTTTTAAAAAAATCACATTTGAAAACCCTTCTAAATTGTATTCTACGTCTGTCCTTCTAGTGCTGAACGTAAAAAAAATATTTTAGACACTTTTCATGCAAAATGTATAAAAAATATTATTCACGTTTGTTATGAAAAAAATTGTATCCCTTCATATGCCGAACTAGTTGTATGGTGGATTTTGCCTAAAACATGATTTTAGAAAATATTCATTGAATTTTTTATTTTTTAAATCACATTTGAGAACCCTTGTATGTTGAATTCTACATATGTCCTTCTAATGCTGAACGTAATCAAAATATTTTAGACCCTTTTCATGCAAAATGTATAAAAAATAGTTTTCACGTTTGTTATAAAAAAAATTGTATCCCTTCATATGCCGAACTAGTTGCATTGTGGATTTTGCCTAAAACATGATTTTAGAAAATATTCATATAATTATTTATTTTTTTAATCACATTTGAAAACCCTTGTATGTTATATTCTACATATGTCCTTCTAGTGCTGAACGTTAAAACATATTTTTGACCCTTTTCATGCAAAATTTAAAAAATATATTTTTCACGTTTTTTATTTAAAAAACGTTGTATCCCTTCATATGCCGAACTAGTTGCATTGTGGATTTTGCATTAAACATGATTTTAGACAATATTAATTGAATTATTTATTTTTTTATTCACATTTGAAAACCCTTTTATGTTATATTCTACATATGTCCTTCTAGTGCTGAACGTTAAAACATATTTTTGACCCTTTTCATGCAGAATGTAAAAAATATATTTTTCACGTTTTTTATAAAAAAACTTTGTATCCCTTCATATGCCGAACTAGTTGCATTGTGGATTTTGCCTAAAACATGATTTTAGAAAATATTCATAGAATTATTTATTTTTTTAATCACATTTGAAAACCCTTGTATGTTATATTCTACATATGTCCTTCTAGTGCTGAACGTTAAAACATATTTTAGACCCTTTTCATGCAAAATTTATAAAAAATATTATTCACGTTTGTTATGAAAAAAATTGTATCCCTTCATATGCCGAACTAGTTGCATGGTGGATTTTGCCTAAAACATGATTTTAGAAAATATTCATTGAATTTTTAATTTTTTTAATCACATTTGAAAACCCTTGTATGTTGAATTCTACATATGTCCTTCTAATGCTGAACGTAATAAAAATATTTTAGACCCTTTTCATGCAAAATGTATAAAAAATAGTTTTCACGTTTGTTATAAAAAAAATTGTATCCCTTCATATGCCGAACTAGTTGCATTGTGGATTTTGCCTAAAACATGATTTTAGAAAATATTCATAGAATTATTTATTTTTTTAATCACATTTGAAAACCCTTGTATGTTATATTCTACATATGTCCTTCTAGTGCTGAACGTTAAAACATATTTTAGACCCTTTTCATGCAAAATTAAAAAAATATATTTTTCAAGTTTTTTATAAAAAAAACTTTGTATCCCTTCATATGCCGAACTAGTTTTTTTGTGGATTTTGCCTAAAACATGATTATATACAATATTCATTGAAAAAAGCTTTTAAAAAAATCACATTTGAAAACCCTTCTAAATTGTATTCTACGTCTGTCCTTCTAGTGCTGAACGTAAAAAAAATATTTTAGACACTTTTCATGCAAAATGTATAAAAAATATTATTCACGTTTGTTATGAAAAAAATTGTATCCCTTCATATGCCAAACTAGTTGTATGGTGGATTTTGCCTAAAACATGATTTTAGAAAATATTCATTGAATTTTTTATTTTTTAAATCACATTTGAGAACCCTTGTATGTTGAATTCTACATATGTCCTTCTAATGCTGTACGTAATAAAAATAGTTTAGACCCTTTTCATGCAAAATGTATAAAAAATAGTTTTCACGTTTGTTATAAAAAAAATTGTATCCCTTCATATGCCGAACTAGTTGCATTGTGGATTTTGCCTAAAACATGATTTTAGAAAATATTCATAGAATTATTTATTTTTTTAATCACATTTGAAAACCCTTGTATGTTATATTCTACATATGTCCTTCTAGTGCTGAACGTTAAAACATATTTTAGACCCTTTTCATGCAAAATTTATAAAAAATATTATTCACGTTTGTTATGAAAAAAATTGTATCCCTTCATATGCCGAACTAGTTGCATGGTGGATTTTGCCTAAAACATGATTTTAGAAAATATTCATTGAATTTTTAATTTTTTTAATCACATTTGAAAACCCTTGTATGTTGAATTCTACATTTGTCCTTCTAATGCTGAACGTAATAAAAATATTTTAGACCCTTTTCATGCAAAATGTATAAAAAATAGTTTTCACGTTTGTTATAAAAAAAATTGTATCCCTTCATATGCCGAACTAGTTGCATTGTGGATTTTGCCTAAAACATGATTTTAGAAAATATTCATAGAATTATTTATTTTTTTAATCACATTTGAAAACCCTTGTATGTTATATTCTACATATGTCCTTCTAGTGCTGAACGTTAAAACATATTTTAGACCCTTTTCATGCAAAATGTATAAAAAATATTTTTCACGTTTGTTATAAAAAAAATTGTATCCCTTCATATGCCGAACTAGTTGCATTGTGGATTTTGCATAAAACATGATTTTAGAAAATATTCATAGAATTATTTATTTTTTTAATCACATTTGAAAACCCTTGTATGTTATATTCTACATATGTCCTTCTAGTGCTGAACGTTAAAACATATTTTAGACCCTTTTCATGCAAAATTTATAAAAAATATTATTCACGTTTGTTATGAAAAAAATTGTATCCCTTCATATGCCGAACTAGTTGCATGGTGGATTTTGCCTAAAACATGATTTTAGAAAATATTCATTGAATTTTTAATTTTTTTAATCACATTTGAAAACCCTTGTATGTTGAATTCTACATATGTCCTTCTAATGCTGAACGTAATAAAAATATTTTAGACCCTTTTCATGCAAAATGTATAAAAAATAGTTTTCACGTTTGTTATAAAAAAAATTGTATCCCTTCATATGCCGAACTAGTTGCATTGTGGATTTTGCCTAAAACATGATTTTAGAAAATATTCATAGAATTATTTATTTTTTTAATCACATTTGAAAACCCTTGTATGTTATATTCTACATATGTCCTTCTAGTGCTGAACGTTAAAACATATTTTAGACCCTTTTCATGCAAAATTAAAAAAATATATTTTTCAAGTTTTTTATAAAAAAAACTTTGTATCCCTTCATATGCCGAACTAGTTTTTTTGTGGATTTTGCCTAAAACATGATTATATACAATATTCATTGAAAAAAGCTTTTAAAAAAATCACATTTGAAAACCCTTCTAAATTGTATTCTACGTCTGTCCTTCTAGTGCTGAACGTAAAAAAAATATTTTAGACACTTTTCATGCAAAATGTATAAAAAATATTATTCACGTTTGTTATGAAAAAAATTGTATCCCTTCATATGCCAAACTACTTGTATGGTGGATTTTGCCTAAAACATGATTTTAGAAAATATTCATTGAATTTTTTATTTTTTAAATCACATTTGAGAACCCTTGTATGTTGAATTCTACATATGTCCTTCTAATGCTGTACGTAATAAAAATAGTTTAGACCCTTTCCATGCAAAATGTATAAAAAATAGTTTTCACGTTTGTTATAAAAAAAATTGTATCCCTTCATATGCCGAACTAGTTGCATTGTGGATTTTGCCTAAAACATGATTTTAGAAAATATTCATAGAATTATTTATTTTTTTAATCACATTTGAAAACCCTTGTATGTTATATTCTACATATGTCCTTCTAGTGCTGAACGTTAAAACATATTTTAGACCCTTTTCATGCAAAATTTATAAAAAATATTATTCACGTTTGTTATGAAAAAAATTGTATCCCTTCATATGCCGAATTAGTTGCATGGTGGATTTTGCCTAAAACATGATTTTAGAAAATATTCATTGAATTTTTAATTTTTTTAATCACATTTGAAAACCCTTGTATGTTGAATTCTACATTTGTCCTTCTAATGCTGAACGTAATAAAAATATTTTAGACCCTTTTCATGCAAAATGTATAAAAAATAGTTTTCACGTTTGTTATAAAAAAAATTGTATCCCTTCATATGCCGAACTAGTTGCATTGTGGATTTTGCCTAAAACATGATTTTAGAAAATATTCATAGAATTATTTATTTTTTTAATTTGAAAACCCTTGTATGTTATATTCTACATATGTCCTTCTAGTGCTGAACGTTAAAACATATTTTAGACCCTTTTCATGCAAAATGTATAAAAAATATTTTTCACGTTTGTTATAAAAAAAATGGTATCCCTTCATATGCCGAACTAGTTGCATTGTGGATTTTGCATAAAACATGATTTTAGAAAATATTCATAGAATAATTTTTGTTTAAATCACATTTGAAAACCCTTGTATGTTATATTCTACATATGTCCTTCTAGTGCTGAACGTTAAAACATATTTTAGACCCTTTTCATGCAAAATTTATAAAAAATATTATTCACGTTTGTTATGAAAAAAATTGTATCCCTTCATATGCCGAACTAGTTGCATGGTGGATTTTGCCTAAAACATGATTTTAGAAAATATTCATAGAATTTTTTATTTTTTAAATCACATTTGAAACCCTTGTATGTTGAATTCTACATATGTCCTTCTAATGCTGAACGTAATAAAAATATTTTAGACCCTTTTCATGCAAAATGTATAAAAAATAGTTTTCACGTTTGTTATAAAAAAAATTGTATCCCTTCATATGCCGAACTAGTTGCATTGTGGATTTTGCCTAAAACATGATTTTAGAAAATATTCATAGAATTATTTATTTTTTTAATCACATTTGAAAACCCTTGTATGTTATATTCTACATATGTCCTTCTAGTGCTGAACGTTAAAACATATTTTAGACCCTTTTCATGCAAAATTTATAAAAAATATTATTCACGTTTGTTATGAAAAAAATTGTATCCCTTCATATGCCGAACTAGTTGTATGGTGGATTTTGCCTAAAACATGATTTTAGAAAATATTCATTGAATTTTTTATTTTTTAAATCACATTTGAGAACCCTTGTATGTTGAATTCTACATATGTCCTTCTAATGCTGAACGTAATCAAAATATTTTAGACCCTTTTCATGCAAAATGTATAAAAAATAGTTTTCACGTTTGTTATAAAAAAAATTGTATCCCTTCATATGCCGAACTAGTTGCATTGTGGATTTTGCCTAAAACATGATTTTAGAAAATATTCATATAATTATTTATTTTTTTAATCACATTTGAAAACCCTTGTATGTTATATTCTACATATGTCCTTCTAGTGCTGAACGTTAAAACATATTTTTGACCCTTTTCATGCAAAATTAAAAAAATATATTTTTCACGTTTTTTATTTAAAAAACGTTGTATCCCTTCATATGCCGAACTAGTTGCATTGTGGATTTTGCATTAAACATGATTTTAGACAATATTAATTGAATTATTTATTTTTTTATTCACATTTGAAAACCCTTTTATGTTATATTCTACATATGTCCTTCTAGTGCTGAACGTTAAAACATATTTTAGACCCTTTTCATGCAGAATGTAAAAAATATATTTTTCACGTTTTTTATAAAAAAACTTTGTATCCCTTCATATGCCGAACTAGTTGCATTGTGGATTTTGCCTAAAACATGATTTTAGAAAATATTCATAGAATTATTTATTTTTTTAATCACATTTGAAAACCCTTGTATGTTATATTCTACATATGTCCTTCTAGTGCTGAACGTTAAAACATATTTTAGACCCTTTTCATGCAAAATTTATAAAAAATATTATTCACGTTTGTTATGAAAAAAATTGTATCCCTTCATATGCCGAACTAGTTGCATGGTGGATTTTGCCTAAAACATGATTTTAGAAAATATTCATTGAATTTTTAATTTTTTTAATCACATTTGAAAACCCTTGTATGTTGAATTCTACATTTGTCCTTCTAATGCTGAACGTAATAAAAATATTTTAGACCCTTTTCATGCAAAATGTATAAAAAATAGTTTTCACGTTTGTTATAAAAAAAATTGTATCCCTTCATATGCCGAACTAGTTGCATTGTGGATTTTGCCTAAAACATGATTTTAGAAAATATTCATAGAATTATTTATTTTTTTAATCACATTTGAAAACCCTTGTATGTTATATTCTACATATGTCCTTCTAGTGCTGAACGTTAAAACATATTTTAGACCCTTTTCATGCAAAATGTATAAAAAATATTTTTCACGTTTGTTATAAAAAAAATGGTATCCCTTCATATGCCGAACTAGTTGCATTGTGGATTTTGCATAAAACATGATTTTAGAAAATATTCATAGAATAATTTTTGTTTAAATCACATTTGAAAACCCTTGTATGTTATATTCTACATATGTCCTTCTAGTGCTGAACGTTAAAACATATTTTAGACCCTTTTCATGCAAAATTTATAAAAAATATTATTCACGTTTGTTATGAAAAAAATTGTATCCCTTCATATGCCGAACTAGTTGCATGGTGGATTTTGCCTAAAACATGATTTTAGAAAATATTCATAGAATTTTTTATTTTTTAAATCACATTTGAAACCCTTGTATGTTGAATTCTACATATGTCCTTCTAATGCTGAACGTAATAAAAATATTTTAGACCCTTTTCATGCAAAATGTATAAAAAATAGTTTTCACGTTTGTTATAAAAAAAATTGTATCCCTTCATATGCCGAACTAGTTGCATTGTGGATTTTGCCTAAAACATGATTTTAGAAAATATTCATAGAATTATTTATTTTTTTAATCACATTTGAAAACCCTTGTATGTTATATTCTACATATGTCCTTCTAGTGCTGAACGTTAAAACATATTTTAGACCCTTTTCATGCAAAATTTATAAAAAATATTATTCACGTTTGTTATGAAAAAAATTGTATCCCTTCATATGCCGAACTAGTTGTATGGTGGATTTTGCCTAAAACATGATTTTAGAAAATATTCATTGAATTTTTTATTTTTTAAATCACATTTGAGAACCCTTGTATGTTGAATTCTACATATGTCCTTCTAATGCTGAACGTAATCAAAATATTTTAGACCCTTTTCATGCAAAATGTATAAAAAATAGTTTTCACGTTTGTTATAAAAAAAATTGTATCCCTTCATATGCCGAACTAGTTGCATTGTGGATTTTGCATAAAACATGATTTTAGAAAATATTCATATAATTATTTATTTTTTTAATCACATTTGAAAACCCTTGTATGTTATATTCTACATATGTCCTTCTAGTGCTGAACGTTAAAACATATTTTTGACCCTTTTCATGCTAAATTTAAAAAATATATTTTTCACGTTTTTTATTTTAAAAACTTTGTATCCCTTCATATGCCGAACTAGTTGCATTGTGGATTTTGCATTAAACATGATTTTAGACAATATTAATTGAATTATTTATTTTTTTATTCACATTTGAAAACCCTTGTATGTTATATTCTACATATGTCCTTCTAGTGCTGAACGTTAAAACATATTTTAGACCCTTTTCATGCAGAATGTAAAAAATATATTTTTCACGTTTTTTATAAAAAAACTTTGTATCCCTTCATATGCCGAACTAGTTGCATTGTGGATTTTGCCTAAAACATGATTTTAGAAAATATTCATAGAATTATTTATTTTTTTAATCACATTTGAAAACCCTTGTATGTTATATTCTACATATGTCCTTCTAGTGCTGAACGTTAAAACATATTTTAGACCCTTTTCATGCAAAATTTATAAAAAATATTATTCACGTTTGTTATGAAAAAAATTGTATCCCTTCATATGCCGAACTAGTTGCATGGTGGATTTTGCCTAAAACATGATTTTAGAAAATATTCATTGAATTTTTAATTTTTTTAATCACATTTGAAAACCCTTGTATGTTGAATTCTACATATGTCCTTCTAATGCTGAACGTAATAAAAATATTTTAGACCCTTTTCATGCAAAATGTATAAAAAATAGTTTTCACGTTTGTTATAAAAAAAATTGTATCCCTTCATATGCCGAACTAGTTGCATTGTGGATTTTGCCTAAAACATGATTTTAGAAAATATTCATAGAATTATTTATTTTTTTAATCACATTTGAAAACCCTTGTATGTTATATTCTACATATGTCCTTCTAGTGCTGAACGTTAAAACATATTTTAGACCCTTTTCATGCAAAATTAAAAAAATATATTTTTCAAGTTTTTTATAAAAAAAACTTTGTATCCCTTCATATGCCGAACTAGTTTTTTTGTGGATTTTGCCTAAAACATGATTATATACAATATTCATTGAAAAAAGCTTTTAAAAAAATCACATTTGAAAACCCTTCTAAATTGTATTCTACGTCTGTCCTTCTAGTGCTGAACGTAAAAAAAATATTTTAGACACTTTTCATGCAAAATGTATAAAAAATATTATTCACGTTTGTTATGAAAAAAATTGTATCCCTTCATATGCCAAACTAGTTGTATGGTGGATTTTGCCTAAAACATGATTTTAGAAAATATTCATTGAATTTTTTATTTTTTAAATCACATTTGAGAACCCTTGTATGTTGAATTCTACATATGTCCTTCTAATGCTGAACGTAATCAAAATATTTTAGACCCTTTTCATGTAAAATGTATAAAAAATAGTTTTCACGTTTGTTATGAAAAAAATTGTATCCCTTCATATGCCGAACTAGTTGCATTGTGGATTTTGCCTAAAACATGATTTTAGAAAATATTCATATAATTATTTATTTTTTTAATCACATTTGAAAACCCTTGTATGTTATATTCTACATATGTCCTTCTAGTGCTGAACGTTAAAACATATTTTAGACCCTTTTCATGCAGAATGTAAAAAATATATTTTTCACGTTTTTTATAAAAAAACTTTGTATCCCTTCATATGCCGAACTAGTTGCATTGTGGATTTTGCCTAAAACATGATTTTAGAAAATATTCATAGAATTATTTATTTTTTTAATCACATTTGAAAACCCTTGTATGTTATATTCTACATATGTCCTTCTAGTGCTGAACGTTAAAACATATTTTAGACCCTTTTCATGCAAAATTTATAAAAAATATTATTCACGTTTGTTATGAAAAAAATTGTATCCCTTCATATGCCGAACTAGTTGCATGGTGGATTTTGCCTAAAACATGATTTTAGAAAATATTCATTGAATTTTTAATTTTTTTAATCACATTTGAAAACCCTTGTATGTTGAATTCTACATATGTCCTTCTAATGCTGAACGTAATAAAAATATTTTAGACCCTTTTCATGCAAAATGTATAAAAAATAGTTTTCACGTTTGTTATAAAAAAAATTGTATCCCTTCATATGCCGAACTAGTTGCATTGTGGATTTTGCCTAAAACATGATTTTAGAAAATATTCATAGAATTATTTATTTTTTTAATCACATTTGAAAACCCTTGTATGTTATATTCTACATATGTCCTTCTAGTGCTGAACGTTAAAACATATTTTAGACCCTTTTCATGCAAAATTAAAAAAATATATTTTTCAAGTTTTTTATAAAAAAAACTTTGTATCCCTTCATATGCCGAACTAGTTTTTTTGTGGATTTTGCCTAAAACATGATTATATACAATATTCATTGAAAAAAGCTTTTTAAAAAATCACATTTGAAAACCCTTCTAAATTGTATTCTACGTCTGTCCTTCTAGTGCTGAACGTAAAAAAAATATTTTAGACACTTTTCATGCAAAATGTATAAAAAATATTATTCACGTTTGTTATGAAAAAAATTGTATCCCTTCATATGCCAAACTAGTTGTATGGTGGATTTTGCCTAAAACATGATTTTAGAAAATATTCATTGAATTTTTTATTTTTTAAATCACATTTGAGAACCCTTGTATGTTGAATTCTACATATGTCCTTCTAATGCTGTACGTAATAAAAATAGTTTAGACCCTTTTCATGCAAAATGTATAAAAAATAGTTTTCACGTTTGTTATAAAAAAAATGGTATCCCTTCATATGCCGAACTAGTTGCATTGTGGATTTTGCCTAAAACATGATTTTAGAAAATATTCATAGAATTATTTATTTTTTTAATCACATTTGAAAACCCTTGTATGTTATATTCTACATATGTCCTTCTAGTGCTGAACGTTAAAACATATTTTAGACCCTTTTCATGCAAATTTTATAAAAAATATTATTCACGTTTGTTATGAAAAAAATGGTATCCCTTCATATGCCGAACTAGTTGCATGGTGGATTTTGCCTAAAACATGATTTTAGAAAATATTCATTGAATTTTTAATTTTTTTAATCACATTTGAAAACCCTTGTATGTTGAATTCTACATTTGTCCTTCTAATGCTGAACGTAATAAAAATATTTTAGACCCTTTTCATGCAAAATGTATAAAAAATAGTTTTCACGTTTGTTATAAAAAAAATTGTATCCCTTCATATGCCGAACTAGTTGCATTGTGGATTTTGCCTAAAACATGATTTTAGAAAATATTCATAGAATTATTTATTTTTTTAATCACATTTGAAAACCCTTGTATGTTATATTCTACATATGTCCTTCTAGTGCTGAACGTTAAAACATATTTTAGACCCTTTTCATGCAATATTAAAAAAAATATATTTTTCAAGTTTTTTATAAAAAAAACTTTGTATCCCTTCATATGCCGAACTAGTTTTTTTGTGGATTTTGCCTAAAACATGATTATATACAATATTCATTGAAAAAAGCTTTTAAAAAAATCACATTTGAAAACCCTTCTAAATTGTATTCTACGTCTGTCCTTCTAGTGCTGAACGTAAAAAAAATATTTTAGACACTTTTCATGCAAAATGTATAAAAAATATTATTCACGTTTGTTATGAAAAAAATTGTATCCCTTCATATGCCAAACTAGTTGTATGGTGGATTTTGCCTAAAACATGATTTTAGAAAATATTCATTGAATTTTTTATTTTTTTATTCACATTTGAAAACCCTTGTAAGTTATATTCTACATATTTCCTTCTAGTGCTGAACGTTAAAACATATTTTAGACCCTTTTCATGCAATATTAAAAAAATATATTTTTCAAGTTTTTTATAAAAAAAACTTTGTATCCCTTCATATGCCGAACTAGTTTTTTTGTGGATTTTGCCTAAAACATGATTATATACAATATTCATTGAAAAAAGCTTTTAAAAAAATCACATTTGAAAACCCTTCTATATTGTATTCTACGTCTGTCCTTCTAGTGCTGAACGTAAAAAAAATATTTTAGACACTTTTCATGCAAAATGTATAAAAAATATTATTCACGTTTGTTATGAAAAAAATTGTATCCCTTCATATGCCAAACTAGTTGTATGGTGGATTTTGCCTAAAACATGCTTTTAGAAAATATTCATTGAATTTTTTATTTTTTTATTCACATTTGAGAACCCTTGTATGTTGAATTCTACATATGTCCTTCTAATGCTGAACGTAATAAAAATATTTTAGACCCTTTTCATGCAAAATGTATAAAAAATTGTTTTCACGTTTGTTATAAAAAAAATTGTATCCCTTCATATGCCGAACTAGTTGCATTGTGGATTTTGCCTAAAACATGATTTTAGAAAATATTCATATAATTATTTATTTTTTTAATCACATTTGAAAACCCTTGTATGTTATATTCTACATATGTCCTTCTAGTGCTGAACGTTAAAACATATTTTTGACCCTTTTCATGCAAAATTTAAAAAATATATTTTTCACGTTTTTTATTTAAAAAACTTTGTATCCCTTCATATGCCGAACTAGTTGCATTGTGGATTTTGCATTAAACATGATTTTAGACAATATTAATTGAATTATTTATTTTTTTATTCACATTTGAAAACCCTTGTATGTTATATTCTACATATGTCCTTCTAGTGCTGAACGTTAAAACATATTTTAGACCCTTTTCATGCAAAATTTAAAAAATATATTTTTCACGTTTTTTATAAAAAAACTTTGTATCCCTTCATATGCCGAACTAGTTGCATTGTGGATTTTGCCTAAAACATGATTTTAGAAAATATTCATAGAATTATTTATTTTTTTAATCACATTTGAAAACCCTTGTATGTTATATTCTACATATGTCCTTCTAGTGCTGAACGTTAAAACATATTTTAGACCCTTTTCATGCAAAATGTATAAAAAATATTTTTCACGTTTGTTATAAAAAAAATGGTATCCCTTCATATGCCGAACTAGTTGCATGGTGGATTTTGCATAAAACATGATTTTAGAAAATATTCATAGAATTTTTTATTTTTTAAATCAATATTTGAAACCCTTGTATGTTGAATTCTACATATGTCCTTCTAATGCTGAACGTAATAAAAATATTTTAGACCCTTTTCATGCAAAATGTATAAAAAATAGTTTTCACGTTTGTTATAAAAAAAATTGTATCCCTTCATATGCCGAACTAGTTGCATTGTGGATTTTGCCTAAAACATGATTTTAGAAAATATTCATAGAATTATTTATTTTTTTAATCACATTTGAAAACCCTTGTATGTTATATTCTACATATGTCCTTCTAGTGCTGAACGTTAAAACATATTTTAGACCCTTTTCATGCAAAATTTATAAAAAATATTATTCACGTTTGTTATGAAAAAAATTGTATCCCTTCATATGCCGAACTAGTTGCATTGTGGATTTTGCCTAAAACATGATTTTAGAAAATATTCATAGAATTATTTATTTTTTTAATCACATTTGAAAACCCTTGTATGTTATATTCTACATATGTCCTTCTAGTGCTGAACGTTAAAACATATTTTTGACCCTTTTCATGCAAAATTTAAAAAATATATTTTTCACGTTTTTTATAAAAAAACTTTGTATCCCTTCATATGCCGAACTAGTTGCATTGTGGATTTTGCATTAAACATGATTTTAGACAATATTCATTGAATTATTTATTTTTTTATTCACATTTGAAAACCCTTGTATGTTATATTCTACATATGTCCTTCTAGTGCTGAACGTTAAAACATATTTTAGACCCTTTTCATGCAAAATGTATAAAAAATATTTTTCACGTTTGTTATAAAAAAAATGGTATCCCTTCATATGCCGAACTAGTTGCATTGTGGATTTTGCATAAAACATGATTTTAGAAAATATTCATAGAATAAATTTTTTTTTAATCACATTTGAAAACCCTTGTATGTTATATTCTACATATGTCCTTCTAGTGCTGAACGTTAAAACATATTTTAGACCCTTTTCATGCAAAATTTATAAAAAATATTATTCACGTTTGTTATGAAAAAAATTGTATCCCTTCATATGCCGAACTAGTTGCATGGTGGATTTTGCCTAAAACATGATTTTAGAAAATATTCATAGAATTTTTTATTTTTTAAATCACATTTGAAACCCTTGTATGTTGAATTCTACATATGTCCTTCTAATGCTGAACGTAATAAAAATATTTTAGACCCTTTTCATGCAAAATGTATAAAAAATAGTTTTCACGTTTGTTATAAAAAAAATTGTATCCCTTCATATGCCGAACTAGTTGCATTAAGGATTTTGCCTAAAACATGATTTTAGAAAATATTCATAGAATTATTTATTTTTTTAATCACATTTGAAAACCCTTGTATGTTATATTCTACATATGTCCTTCTAGTGTTGAACGTTAAAACATATTTTAGACCCTTTTCATGCAAAATTTATAAAAAATATTATTCACGTTTGTTATGAAAAAAATTGTATCCCTTCATATGCCGAACTAGTTGTATGGTGGATTTTGCCTAAAACATGATTTTAGAAAATATTCATTGAATTTTTTATTTTTTAAATCACATTTGAGAACCCTTGTATGTTGAATTCTACATATGTCCTTCTAATGCTGAACGTAATCAAAATATTTTAGACCCTTTTCATGCAAAATGTATAAAAAATAGTTTTCACGTTTGTTATAAAAAAATTTGTATCCCTTCATATGCCGAACTAGTTTTTTTGTGGATTTTGCCTAAAACATGATTATATACAATATTCATTGAAAAAAGCTTTTAAAAAAATCACATTTGAAAACCCTTCTAAATTGTATTCTACGTCTGTCCTTCTAGTGCTGAACGTAAAAAAAATATTTTAGACACTTTTCATGCAAAATGTATAAAAAATATTATTCACGTTTGTTATGAAAAATTTTTTATCCCTTCATATGCCAAACTAGTTGTATGGTGGATTTTGCCTAAAACATGATTTTAGAAAATATCTATTGAATTTTTTATTTTTTTATTCACATTTGAAAACCCTTGTATGTTATATTCTACATATGTCCTTCTAGTGCTGAACGTTAAAACACATTTTAGACCCTTTTCATGCAAAATTAAAAAAATATATTTTGCACGTTTTTTATAAAAAAACTTTGTATCCCTTCATATGCCGAACTAGTTGCATTGTGGATTTTGCCTAAAACATGATTTTAGAAAATATTCATAGAATTATTTATTTTTTTAATCACATTTGAAAACCCTTGTATGTTATATTCTACATATGTCCTTCTAGTGCTGAACGTAAAAACATATTTTAGACCCTTTTCATGCAAAATGTATAAAAAATATTTTTCACGTTTGTTATAAAAAAAATGGTATCCCTTCATATGCCGAACTAGTTGCATTGTGGATTTTGCATAAAACATGATTTTAGAAAATATTCATAGAATAATTTTTTTTAAAATCACATTTGAAAACCCTTGTATGTTATATTCTACATATGTCCTTCTAGTGCTGAACGTTAAAACATATTTTAGACCCTTTTCATGCAAAATTTATAAAAAATATTATTCACGTTTGTTATGAAAAAAATTGTATCCCTTCATATGCCGAACTAGTTGCATGGTGGATTTTGCCTAAAACATGATTTTAGAAAATATTCATAGAATTTTTTATTTTTTAAATCACATTTGAAACCCTTGTATGTTGAATTCTACATATGTCCTTCTAATGCTGAACGTAATAAAAATATTTTAGACCCTTTTCATGCAAAATGTATAAAAAATAGTTTTCACGTTTGTTATAAAAAAAATTGTATCCCTTCATATGCCGAACTAGTTGCATTGTGGATTTTGCCTAAAACATGATTTTAGAAAATATTCATAGAATTATTTATTTTTTTAATCACATTTGAAAACCCTTGTATGTTATATTCTACATATGTCCTTCTAGTGCTGAACGTTAAAACATATTTTAGACCCTTTTCATGCAAAATTTATAAAAAATATTATTCACGTTTGTTATGAAAAAAATTGTATCCCTTCATATGCCGAACTAGTTGCATTGTGGATTTTGCATTAAACATGATTTTAGACAATATTCATTGAATTATTTATTTTTTTATTCACATTTGAAAACCCTTGTATGTTATATTCTACATATGTCCTTCTAGTGCTGAACGTTAAAACATATTTTAGACCCTTTTCATGCAAAATTTAAAAAATATATTTTTCACGTTTTTTATAAAAAAACTTTGTATCCCTTCATATGCCGAACTATTTGCATTGTGGATTTTGCCTAAAACATGATTTTAGAAAATATTCATAGAATTATTTATTTTTTTAATCACATTTGAAAACCCTTGTATGTTATATTCTACATATGTCCTTCTAGTGCTGAACGTTAAAACATATTTTAGACCCTTTTCATGCAAAATGTATAAAAAATATTTTTCACGTTTGTTATAAAAAAAATGGTATCCCTTCATATGCCGAACTAGTTGCATTGTGGATTTTGCATTAAACATGATTTTAGACAATATTCATTGAATTATTTATTTTTTTATTCACATTTGAAAACCCTTGTATGTTATATTCTACATATGTCCTTCTAGTGCTGAACGTTAAAACATATTTTAGACCCTTTTCATGCAAAATTTATAAAAAATATTATTCACGTTTGTTATGAAAAAAATTGTATCCCTTCATATGCCGAACTAGTTGCATGGTGGATTTTGCCTAAAACATGATTTTAGAAAATATTCATTGAATTTTTAATTTTTTTAATCACATTTGAAAACCCTTGTATGTTGAATTCTACATATGTCCTTCTAATGCTGAACGTAATAAAAATATTTTAGACCCTTTTCATGCAAAATGTATAAAAAATAGTTTTCACGTTTGTTATAAAAAAAATTGTATCCCTTCATATGCCGAACTAGTTGCATTGTGGATTTTGCCTAAAACATGATTTTAGAAAATATTCATAGAATTATTTATTTTTTTAATCACATTTGAAAACCCTTGTATGTTATATTCTACATATGTCCTTCTAGTGCTGAACGTTAAAACATATTTTAGACCCTTTTCATGCAAAATTTATAAAAAATATTATTCACGTTTGTTATGAAAAAAATTGTATCCCTTCATATGCCGAACTAGTTGCATTGTGGATTTTGCATTAAACATGATTTTAGACAATATTCATTGAATTATTTATTTTTTTATTCACATTTGAAAACCCTTGTATGTTATATTCTACATATGTCCTTCTAGTGCTGAACGTTAAAACATATTTTAGACCCTTTTCATGCAAAATTTAAAAAATATATTTTTCACGTTTTTTATAAAAAAACTTTGTATCCCTTCATATGCCGAACTATTTGCATTGTGGATTTTGCCTAAAACATGATTTTAGAAAATATTCATAGAATTATTTATTTTTTTAATCACATTTGAAAACCCTTGTATGTTATATTCTACATATGTCCTTCTAGTGCTGAACGTTAAAACATATTTTAGACCCTTTTCATGCAAAATGTATAAAAAATATTTTTCACGTTTGTTATAAAAAAAATGGTATCCCTTCATATGCCGAACTAGTTGCATTGTGGATTTTGCATTAAACATGATTTTAGACAATATTCATTGAATTATTTATTTTTTTATTCACATTTGAAAACCCTTGTATGTTATATTCTACATATGTCCTTCTAGTGCTGAACGTTAAAACATATTTTAGACCCTTTTCATGCAAAATTTATAAAAAATATTATTCACGTTTGTTATGAAAAAAATTGTATCCCTTCATATGCCGAACTAGTTGCATGGTGGATTTTGCCTAAAACATGATTTTAGAAAATATTCATTGAATTTTTAATTTTTTTAATCACATTTGAAAACCCTTGTATGTTGAATTCTACATATGTCCTTCTAATGCTGAACGTAATAAAAATATTTTAGACCCTTTTCATGCAAAATGTATAAAAAATAGTTTTCACGTTTGTTATAAAAAAAATTGTATCCCTTCATATGCCGAACTAGTTGCATTGTGGATTTTGCCTAAAACATGATTTTAGAAAATATTCATAGAATTATTTATTTTTTTAATCACATTTGAAAACCCTTGTATGTTATATTCTACATATGTCCTTCTAGTGCTGAACGTTAAAACATATTTTAGACCCTTTTCATGCAAAATTAAAAAAATATATTTTTCAAGTTTTTTATAAAAAAAACTTTGTATCCCTTCATATGCCGAACTAGTTTTTTTGTGGATTTTGCCTAAAACATGATTATATACAATATTCATTGAAAAAAGCTTTTTAAAAAATCACATTTGAAAACCCTTCTAAATTGTATTCTACGTCTGTCCTTCTAGTGCTGAACGTAAAAAAAATATTTTAGACACTTTTCATGCAAAATGTATAAAAAATATTATTCACGTTTGTTATGAAAAAAATTGTATCCCTTCATATGCCAAACTAGTTGTATGGTGGATTTTGCCTAAAACATGATTTTAGAAAATATTCATTGAATTTTTTATTTTTTAAATCACATTTGAGAACCCTTGTATGTTGAATTCTACATATGTCCTTCTAATGCTGTACGTAATAAAAATAGTTTAGACCCTTTTCATGCAAAATGTATAAAAAATAGTTTTCACGTTTGTTATAAAAAAAATTGTATCCCTTCATATGCCGAACTAGTTGCATTGTGGATTTTGCCTAAAACATGATTTTAGAAAATATTCATAGAATTATTTATTTTTTTAATCACATTTGAAAACCCTTGTATGTTATATTCTACATATGTCCTTCTAGTGCTGAACGTTAAAACATATTTTAGACCCTTTTCATGCAAATTTTATAAAAAATATTATTCACGTTTGTTATGAAAAAAATGGTATCCCTTCATATGCCAAACTAGTTGTATGGTGGATTTTGCCTAAAACATGATTTTAGAAAATATTCATTGAATTTTTTATTTTTTTATTCACATTTGAAAACCCTTGTATGTTATATTCTACATATTTCCTTCTAGTGCTGAACGTTAAAACATATTTTAGACCCTTTTCATGCAATATTAAAAAAATATATTTTTCAAGTTTTTTATAAAAAAAACTTTGTATCCCTTCATATGCCGAACTAGTTTTTTTGTGGATTTTGCCTAAAACATGATTATATACAATATTCATTGAAAAAAGCTTTTAAAAAAATCACATTTGAAAACCCTTCTATATTGTATTCTACGTCTGTCCTTCTAGTGCTGAACGTAAAAAAAATATTTTAGACACTTTTCATGCAAAATGTATAAAAAATATTATTCACGTTTGTTATGAAAAAAATTGTATCCCTTCATATGCCAAACTAGTTGTATGGTGGATTTTGCCTAAAACATGCTTTTAGAAAATATTCATTGAATTTTTTATTTTTTTATTCACATTTGAGAACCCTTGTATGTTGAATTCTACATATGTCCTTCTAATGCTGAACGTAATAAAAATATTTTAGACCCTTTTCATGCAAAATGTATAAAAAATAGTTTTCACGTTTGTTATAAAAAAAATTGTATCCCTTCATATGCCGAACTAGTTGCATTGTGGATTTTGCCTAAAACATGATTTTAGAAAATATTCATAGAATTATTTATTTTTTTAATCACATTTGAAAACCCTTGTATGTTATATTCTACATATGTCCTTCTAGTGCTGAACGTTAAAACATATTTTAGACCCTTTTCATGCAAAATTTATAAAAAATATTATTCACGTTTGTTATGAAAAAAATTGTATCCCTTCATATGCCGAACTAGTTGCATTGTGGATTTTGCCTAAAACATGATTTTAGAAAATATTCATAGAATTATTTATTTTTTTAATCACATTTGAAACCCTTGTATGTTGAATTCTACATATGTCCTTCTAATGCTGAACGTAATAAAAATATTTTAGACCCTTTTTATGCAAAATGTATAAAAAATAGTTTTCACGTTTGTTATAAAAAAAATTGTATCCCTTCATATGCCGAACTAGTTGCATTGTGGATTTTGCCTAAAACATGATTTTAGAAAATATTCATAGAATTATTTATTTTTTTAATCACATTTGAAAACCCTTGTATGTTAAATTCTACATATGTCCTTCTAGTGCTGAACGTTAAAACATATTTTTGACCCTTTTCATGCAAAATTAAAAAAATATATTTTTCACGTTTTTTATAAAAAAACTTTGTATCCCTTCATATGCCGAACTAGTTGCATTGTGGATTTTGCCTAAAACATGATTTTAGAAAATATTCATAGAATTATTTATTTTTTTAATCACATTTGAAAACCCTTGTATGTTATATTCTACATATGTCCTTCTAGTGCTGAACGTTAAAACATATTTTAGACCCTTTTCATACAAAATTTATAAAAAATATTATTCACGTAGTTATGAAAAAAATTGTATCCCTTCATATGCCGAACTAGTTGCATGGTGGATTTTACCTAAAACATGATTTTAGAAAATATTCATTGAATTATTTATTTTTTTAATCACATTTGAAAACCCTTGTATGTTATATTCTACATATGTCCTTCTAGTGCTGAACGTTAAAACATATTTTAGACCCTTTTCATGCAAAATTTATAAAAAATATTATTCACGTTTGTTATGAAAAAAATTGTATCCCTTCATATGCCGAACTAGTTGCATGGTGGATTTTACCTAAAACATGATTTTAGAAAATATTCATTGAATTATTTATTTTTTTAATCACATTTGAAAACCCTTGTATGTTGTATTCTACATATGTCCTTCTAGTGCTGAACGTTAAAACATATTTTAGACCCTTTTCATGCAATATTAAAAAAATATATTTTTCAAGTTTTTTATAAAAAAAACTTTGTATCCCTTCATATGCCGAACTAGTTTTTTTGTGGATTTTTAAAACATGATTATATACAATATTCATTGAAAAAAGCTTTTTAAAAAATCACATTTGAAAACCCTTCTAAATTGTATTCTACGTCTGTCCTTCTAGTGCTGAACGTAAAAAAAATATTTTAGACACTTTTCATGCAAAATGTATAAAAAATATTATTCACGTTTGTTATGAAAAAAATTGTATCCCTTCATATGCCGAACTAGTTGTATGGTGGATTTTGCCTAAAACATGATTTTAGAAAATATTCATTGAATTTTTTATTTTTTAAATCACATTTGAGAACCCTTGTATGTTGAATTCTACATATGTCCTTCTAATGCTGAACGTAATAAAAATATTTTAGACCCTTTTCATGCAAAATTTAAAAAATATATTTTTCACGTTTTTTATAAAAAAAACTTTGTATCCCTTCATATGCCGAACTAGTTGCATTGTGGATTTTGCATTAAACATGATTTTAGACAATATTCATTGAATTATTTATTTTTTTATTCACATTTGAAAACCCTTGTATGTTATATTCTACATATGTCCTTCTAGTGCTGAACGTTAAAACATATTTTAGACCCTTTTCATGCAAAATTTAAAAAATATATTTTTCACGTTTGTTATGAAAAAAATTGTATCCCTTCATATGCCGAACTAGTTGTATGGTGGATTTTGCCTAAAACATGATTTTAGAAAATATTCATTGAATTTTTTATTTTTTAAATCACATTTGAGAACCCTTGTATGTTGAATTCTACATATGTCCTTCTAATGCTGAACGTAATAAAAATATTTTAGACCCTTTTCATGCAAAATGTATAAAAAATAGTTTTCAAGTTTGTTATAAAAAAAATGGTATCCCTTCATATGCCGAACTAGTTGCATTGTGGATTTTGCCTAAAACATGATTTTAGAAAATATTCATGGAATATATATTTTTTTTAATCACATTTGAAAACCCTTGTATGTTATATTCTACATATGTCCTTCTAGTGCTGAACGTTAAAAAAATATTTTAGACCCTTTTCATGCAAAATGTATAAAAATATTTTTCACGTTTGTTATAAAACAATTGTATCCCTTCATATGCCGAACTAGTTGCATTGTGGATTTTGCCTAAAACATGATTTTAGAAAATATTCATTGATTTTTTTTTATCACATTTGAAAACCCTTGTATGCTATATTCTACATATGTCCTTCTAGTACTGAACGTAAAAAAATATTTTAGACCCTTTTCATGCAAAATGTATAAAAAATATTTTTCACGTTTTTTATAAAAAAAATGGTATCCCTTCATATGCCGAACTAGTTTTTTTGTGGATTTTGCCTAAAACATGATTTTAGACAATATTCATTGAAAAAAGCTTTTAAAAAAATCACATTTGAAAACCCTTGTATGTTGTATTCTACATCTGTCCTTCTAGTGCTGAACGTAAAAAAAAATATTTTAGACCCTTTTCATGCAAAATGTATAAAAAATATTTTTCACGTTTGTTATAAAAAAAAATGGTTTCCCTTCATATGCCGAACTAGTTGCATTGTGGATTTTGCCTAAAACATGATTTTAGAAAATGTTAATTGAAAACATTTTTTTTTTATCACATTTGAAAACCCTTGTATGTTATATTCTACATATGTCCTTCTAGTGCTGAACGTTAAAAATTATTTTAGACCCTTTTCATGCAAAATTTATAAAAAATATTTTTCACGTTTTTTATGAAAAAAACTTTGTATCCCTTCATATGCCGAACTAGTTTTTTTGTGGATTTTGCCTAAAACATGATTTTAGACAATATTCATTGAAAAAAGCTTTTTAAAAAATCACATTTGAAAACCCTTCTAAATTTTATTCTACGTCTGTCCTTCTAGTGCTGAACGTAAAAAAAATATTTTAGACCCTTTCATGCGAAATGTATAAAAAATATTTTTCATGTTTGTTATAAAAAAATGGTATCCCTTCATATGCCGAACTAGTTGCATTGTGGATTTTGCCTAAAACATGATTTTAGAAAATATTCATAGAATTATATTTTTTTTAAATCACATTTGAAAACCCTTGTATGTTATATTCTACATATGTCCTTCTAGTGCTGAACGTCCAAAAATATTTTAGACCCTTTTCATGCAAAATGTATAAATAATATTTATCATGTTTGTTATAAAAAAAATGGTTTCCCTTCATATGCCGAACTAGTTGCATTGTGGATTTTGCCTAAAACTTGATTTTTGAAAATGTTAATTGAAAACAATTTTTTTTAATCACATTTGAAAACCCTTGTATGTTATATTCTACATATGTCCTTCTAGTGCTGAACGTTAAAAAATATTTTAGACCCTTTTCATGCAAAATTTATAAAAAATATTTTTCACGTTTTTTATGAAAAAAACTTTGTATCCCTTCATATGCCGAACTAGTTTTTTTTGTGGATTTTGCCTAAAACATGATTTTAGACAATATTCATTGAAAAAAAGCTTTTTAAAAAATCACATTTGAAAACCCTTCTAAATTGTATTCTACGTCTGTCCTTCTAGTGCTGAACGTAAAAAAAATATTTTAGACCCTTTCATGCAAAATGTATAAAAAATATTTTTCACGTTTGTTATAAAAAAAATGATATCCCTTCATATGCCGAACTAGTTGCATTGTGGATTTTGCCTAAAACATGATTTTAGAAAATATAAATTGAATTTTTTATTTTTTTAAATCACATTTGAAAACCCTTGTATGTTATATTCTACATATGTCCTTCTAGTGCTGAACGTAAAAAAATATTTTAGACCCTTTTCATGCAAAATTTATAAAAAATATTTTTCACGTTTTTTATGAAAAAAACTTTGTATCCCTTCATATGCCAAACTAGTTTTTGTGTGGATTTTGCCTAAAACATGATTTTAGACAATATTCATTGAAAAAAGCTTTTTAAAAAATCACATTTGAAAACCCTTCTAAATTTTATTCTACGTCTGTCCTTCTAGTGCTGAACATAAAAAAAATATTTTAGACCCTTTCATGCAAAATGTATAACAAATATTTTTCATGTTTGTTATAAAAAAAATGGTATCCCTTCATATGCCGAACTAGTTGCATTGTGGATTTTGCCTAAAACATGATTTTAGAAAATATTCATAGAATTATATATTTTTTAAATCACATTTGAAAACCCTTGTATGTTATATTCTACATATGTCCTTCTAGTGCTGAACGTAAAAAAATATTTTAGACCCTTTTCATGCAAAATTTATAAAAAATATTTTTCACGTTTTTTATAAAAAAACTTTGTATCCCTTCATATGCCGAACTAGTTTTTTTGTGGATTTTGCCTAAAACATGATTTTAGACAATATTCATTGAAAAAAGCTTTTAAAAAAAAATTCACATTTGAAAACCCTTGTATGTTATATTCTACATCTGTCCTTCTAGTGCTGAACATAAAAAAATATTTTAGACCCTTTTCATGCAAAATGTATAAAAAATATTTTTCACGTTTGTTATAAAAAAAATGGTTTCCCTTCATATGCCGAACTAGTTGCATTGTGGATTTTGCCTAAAACATGATTTTAGAAAATGTTAATTGAAAACACATTTTTTAAAAATCACATTTGAAAACCCTTGTATGTTATATTCTACATATGTCCTTCTAGTGCAGAACGTAAAAAAATATTTTAGACCCTTTTCATGCAAAATGTATAAAAAATATTTTTCACGTTTGTTATAAAAAAATGGTTTCCCTTCATATGCCGAACTAGTTGCATTGTGGATTTTGCCTAAAACATGATTTTAGAAAATGTTAATTGAATTTTTTTTTTTAAATCACATTTGAAAACCCGTGTATTTTGAATCCTACATATGTCCTTCTAGTGCTGAACGTAAAAAAATATTTTAGACCCTTTTCATGCAAAATGTATAAAAAATATTTGTCACGTTTGTTATAAAAAAATGGTATCCCTTCATATGCCGAACTAGTTGCATTGGGGATTTTGCCTAAAACATGATTTTAGAAAATATTCATAGAATTTTTTTTTTAAATCACAGTTGAAAACCCCTGTATGTTATATTCTACATATGTCCTTCGAGTGCTGAACGTAAAAAAATATTTTAGACCCTTTTCATGCCAAATTTATAAAAAAATATTCTTCACGTTTTTTATAAAAAAACTTTGTATCCCTTCATATGCCGAACTAGTTTTTTTGTGGATTTTGCCTAAAACATGATTTTAGACAATATTCATTGAATTATATATTTTTTAAATCACATTTGAAAACCCTTGTATGTTGAATTCTACATATGTCCTTCTAGTGCTGAGCGTTAAAAAAATATTTTAGACCCTTTTCATTTAAAATGTATAAAAATATTTTTCTCGTTTGTTATTTAAAAAAAATTATCCCTTCATATGCCGAACTAGTTGCATTGTGGATTTAGCCTAAAACATGATTTTAGAAAATATTCATAGAATTTTTTTTTTAATCACATTTGAAAACCCTTGTATGTTATATTCTACATATGTCCTTCTAGTGCTGAACGTAAAAAAATATTTTAGACCCTTTTCATGCAAAATTTATAAAAAATATGTTTCACGTTTTTTATAAAAAACTTTGTATCCCTTCATATGCCGAACTAGTTGCTTTGTGGATTTTGCCTAAAACATGATATTAGACAATATTCATTGAAAAAAGCTTTTAAAAAAATCACATTTGAAAACCCTTGGATGTTATATTCTACATCTGTCCTTCTAGTGCTGAACGTAAAAAAATATTTTAGACCCTTTTCATGCAAAATTTATAAAAAATATTTTTCACGTTTGTTATAAAAAAATTGTTTCCCTTCATATGCCGAACTAGTTGCATTGTGGATTTTGCCTAAAACATGATTTTAGAAAATATTCATTTAAAACATTTTTTTAAATCACATTTTAAAACCCTTGTATGTTTTATCCTACATATGTCCTTCTAGTGATGAACGTAAAAAAATATTTTAGACCCTTTTCATGCAAAATGTATAAAAAATATTTTTCACGTTTGTTATAAAAAAAATTGTTTCCCTTCATATGCTGAACTAGTTGCATTGTGGATTTTGCCTAAAAAATGATTTTAGAAAATGTTAATTGAAAACAATCTTTTTTTTAATCACATTTTTAAAAAAAACTTGTATGTTGTATTCCACATATGTCCTTCTAGTGCTGAACGTAAAAAAATATTTTAGACCCTTTTCATGCAAAATTTATAAAAAATATTTTCACGTTTTTTTATAAAAAAAACTTTGTATCCCTTCATATGCCAAACTAGTTTTTTTTTGTGGATTTTGCCTAAAACATGATTTCAGACAATATTCATTGATTAAAGCTTTTTAAAAAATCACATTTGAAAACCCTTGTATGCTGTATTCTACATCTGTCCTTCTAGTGCTGAACGTAAAAAAATATTTTAGACCCTTTTCATGCCAAATTTATAAAAAATATTTTTCACGTTTGTTATAAAAAAAATTGTTTCCCTTCATATGCTGAACTAGTTGCATTGTGGATTTTGCCTAAAAAATGATTTTAGAAAATGTTAATTGAAAACAATCTTTTTTTTAATCACATTTTTAAAAAAAACTTGTATGTTGTATTCCACATATGTCCTTCTAGTGCTGAACGTAAAAAAATATTTTAGACCCTTTTCATGCAAAATTTATAAAAAATATTTTCACGTTTTTTTATAAAAAAAACTTTGTATCCCTTCATATGCCAAACTAGTTTTTTTTTGTGGATTTTGCCTAAAACATGATTTCAGACAATATTCATTGATTAAAGCTTTTAAAAAAATCACATTTGAAAACCCTTGTATGCTGTATTCTACATCTGTCCTTCTAGTGCTGAACGTAAAAAAATATTTTAGACCCTTTTCATGCCAAATTTATAAAAAATATTTTTCACGTTTTTTATAAAAAAACTTTGTATCCCTTCATATGCCGAACTAGTTTTTTTGTGGATTTTGCCTAAAACATGATTTTAGACAATATTCATTTAAAAAAGCTTTTTAAAAAATCACATTTGAAAACCCTTCTAAATTGTATTCTACGTCTGTCCTTCTAGTGCTGAACGTAAAAAAAATATTTTAGACCCTTTTCATGCAAAATGTATAAAAAAAAAAAATCACGTTTGTTATAAAAAAATTGTATCCCTTCATATGCCGAACTAGTTTTTTTGTGGATTTTGCCTAAAACATGATTTTAGACAATATTCATTGAAAAAAGCTTTTTTTAAAAAATTCACATTTGAAAACCCTTGTATGTTGAATTCTACATCTGTCCTTCTAGTGCTGAACGTAAAAAAATATTTTAGACCCTTTTCATGCAAAATGTATAAAAAATATTTTTCACGTTTGTTATAAAAAAATTGTTTCCCTTCATATGCCGAACTAGTTGCATTGTGGATTTTGCCTAAAACATGATTTTAGAAAATATTCATTTAAAACATTTTTTTAAATCACATTTTAAAACCCTTGTATGTTATATTCTACATATGTCCTTCGAGTGATGAACGTAAAAAAATATTTTAGACCCTTTTCATGCAAAATGTATAAAAAATATTTTTCACGTTTTTTATTTAAAAAAATTGTATCCCTTCATATGCTGAACTAGTTTTTTTTGTGGATTTTGCCTAAATCATGATTTTAGATAATATTCATTGAAAAAAGCTTTTAAAAAAATCACATTTGAAAACCCTTGTATGTTGTATTCTACATCTGTCCTTTGAGTGCTGAACGTAAAAGAAATATTTTAGACCCTTTTCATGCAAAATGTATAAAAAATACTTTTCACGTTTGTTATAAAAAAAAATTGTGTCCCTTCATATGCTGAACTAGTTGCATTGTGGATTTTGCCTAAAAAATGATTTTAGAAAATGTTAATTGAAAACAATCTTTTTTTTAATCACATTTTTAAAAAAAACTTGTATGTTATATTCCACATATGTCCTTCTAGTGCTGAACGTAAAAAAATATTTTAGACCCTTTTCATGCCAAATTTATAAAAAATATTTTTCACGTTTTTTATAAAAAAACTTTGTATCCCTTCATATGCCGAACTAGTTTTTTTGTGGATTTTGCCTAAAACATGATTTTAGACAATATTCATTTAAAAAAGCTTTTAAAAAAATCACATTTGAAAACCCTTCTAAATTATATTCTACGTCTGTCCTTCTAGTGCTGAACGTAAAAAAAATATTTTAGACCCTTTTCATGCAAAATGTATAAAAAATACTTTTCACGTTTGTTATAAAAAAAATGGTATCCCTTCATATGCCAAACTAGTTGCATTGTGGATTTTGCCTAAAACATGATTTTAGAAAATGTTAATTGAAAACAAATTTTTTTAATCACATTTGAAAACCCTTGTATGTTATATTCTACATATGTCCTTCGAGTGCTGAACGTTACAAAATATTTTAGACCCTTTTCATGCAAAATTTATAAAAAATATTTTTCAGGTTTTTTATAAAAAAACTTTGTATCCCTTCATATGCCGAACTAGTTTTTTTGTGGATTTTGCCTAAAACATGATTTTAGACAATATTCATTGAAAAAAGCTTTTTAAAAAATCACATTTGAAAACCCTTCTAAATTGTATTCTACGTCTGTCCTTCTAGTGCTGAACGTAAAAAAATATTTTTGACCCTTTTCATGCAAAATGTATAAAAATATTTTTCACGTTTGTTATAAAAAAAATTGTATCCCTTCATATGCCGAACTAGTTGCATTGTGGATTTTGCCTAAAACATGATTTTAGAAAATATTCATTGATTTTTTTTTTTGTTAAATCACATTTAAAAACCCTTGTATGTTATATTCTACATTTGTCCTTCTAGTGCTGAACGTAAAAAAATATTTTAGACCCTTTTTATGCAACATTTTAAAAAAATATGTTTCACGTTTTTTATAAAAAAAACGTTGTATCCCTTCATATAACGAACTAGTTGCTTTGTGGATTTTGCCTAAAACATGATTTTAGAAAATATTCATTTAAAACATTTTTTTAAATCACATTTTAAACCCCTTGTATGTTATATTCTACATATGTCCTTCGAGTGATGAACGTAAAAAAATATTTTAGACACTTTTCATGCAAAATGTATAAAAAATATTTTTCACGTTTTTTATTTAAAAAAATTGTATCCCTTCATATGCCGAACTAGTTTTTTTTGTGGATTTTGCCTAAATCATGATTTTAGATAATATTCATTGAAAAAAGCTTTTTAAAAAATCACATTTGAAAACCCTTGTATGTTGTATTCTACATCTGTCCTTTGAGTGCTGAACGTAAAAGAAATATTTTAGACCCTTTTCATGCAAAATGTATAAAAAATACTTTTCACGTTTGTTATAAAAAAAATGGTATCCCTTCATATGCCAAACTAGTTGCATTGTGGATTTTGCCTAAAACATGATTTTAGAAAATATTCATTGATTTTTTTTTTGTTAAATCACATTTAAAAACCCTTGTATGTTATATTCTACATTTGTCCTTCTAGTGCTGAACGTAAAAAAATATTTTAGACCCTTTTTATGCAACATTTAAAAAAAATATGTTTCACGTTAAAAAAAAAAAAAACTTTGTATCCCTTCATATAACGAACTAGTTGCTTTGTGGATTTTGCCTAAAACATGATTTTAGACAATATTCATTGAAAAAAGCTCTTTAAAAAATCACATTTGAAAACCCTCGTATGTTGTATTCTACATCTGTCCTTCTAGTGCTGAACGTTAAAAAAATATTTTAGACCCTTTTCATGCAAAATGTATAAAAAATATTTTTCACGTTTGTTATAAAAAAAAATTGTGTCCCTTCATATGCTGAACTAGTTGCATTGTGGATTTTGCCTAAAAAATGATTTTAGAAAATGTTAATTGAAAACAATCTTTTTTTTAATCACATTTTTAAAAAAAACTTGTATGTTATATTCCACATATGTCCTTCTAGTGCTGAACGTAAAAAAATATTTTAGACCCTTTTCATGCCAAATTTATAAAAAATATTTTTCACGTTTTTTATAAAAAAACTTTGTATCCCTTCATATGCCGAACTAGTTTTTTTGTGGATTTTGCCTAAAACATGATTTTAGACAATATTCATTTAAAAAAGCTTTTAAAAAAATCACATTTGAAAACCCTTCTAAATTATATTCTACGTCTGTCCTTCTAGTGCTGAACGTAAAAAAAATATTTTAGACCCTTTTCATGCAAAATGTATAAAAAATACTTTTCACGTTTGTTATAAAAAAAATGGTATCCCTTCATATGCCAAACTAGTTGCATTGTGGATTTTGCCTAAAACATGATTTTAGAAAATGTTAATTGAAAACAATTTTTTTTAATCACATTTGAAAAAACTTGTATGTTATATTCTACATATGTCCTTCGAGTGCTGAACGTTACAAAATATTTTAGACCCTTTTCATGCAAAATTTATAAAAAATATTTTTCAGGTTTTTTATAAAAAAACTTTGTATCCCTTCATATGCCGAACTAGTTTTTTTGTGGATTTTGCCTAAAACATGATTTTAGACAATATTCATTGAAAAAAGCTTTTTAAAAAATCACATTTGAAAACCCTTCTAAATTGTATTCTACGTCTGTCCTTCTAGTGCTGAACGTAAAAAAATATTTTTGACCCTTTTCATGCAAAATGTATAAAAATATTTTTCACGTTTGTTATAAAAAAAATTGTATCCCTTCATATGCCGAACTAGTTGCATTGTGGATTTTGCCTAAAACATGATTTTAGAAAATATTCATTGATTTTTGTTTTTGTTAAATCACATTTAAAAACCCTTGTATGTTATATTCTACATTTGTCCTTCTAGTGCTGAACGTAAAAAAATATTTTAGACCCTTTTTATGCAACATTTTAAAAAAAATATGTTTCACGTTTTTTATAAAAAAAACTTTGTATCCCTTCATATAACGAACTAGTTGCTTTGTGGATTTTGCCTAAAACATGATTTTAGACAACATTCATTGAAAAAAGCTCTTTAAAAAATCACATTTGAAAACCCTCGTATGTTGTATTCTACATCTGTCCTTCTAGTGCTGAACGTTAAAAAAATATTTTAGACCCTTTTCATGCAAAATGTATAAAAAATATTTTTCACGTTTGTTATAAAAAAAAATTGTGTCCCTTCATATGCTGAACTAGTTGCATTGTGGATTTTGCCTAAAAAATGATTTTAGAAAATGTTAATTGAAAACAATCTTTTTTTTAATCACATTTTAAAAAAAAACTTGTATGTTATATTCCACATATGTCCTTCTAGTGCTGAACGTAAAAAAATATTTTAGACCCTTTTCATGCCAAATTTATAAAAAATATTTTTCACGTTTTTTATAAAAAAACTTTGTATCCCTTCATATGCCGAACTAGTTTTTTTGTGGATTTTGCCTAAAACATGATTTTAGACAATATTCATTTAAAAAAGCTTTTAAAAAAATCACATTTGAAAACCCTTCTAAATTGTATTCTACGTCTGTCCTTCTAGTGCTGAACGTAAAAAAAATATTTTAGACCCTTTTCATGCAAAATGTATAAAAAATACTTTTCACGTTTGTTATAAAAAAAATGGTATCCCTTCATATGCCAAACTAGTTGCATTGTGGATTTTGCCTAAAACATGATTTTAGAAAATGTTAATTGAAAACAATTTTTTTTAATCACATTTGAAAACCCTTGTATGTTATATTCTACATATGTCCTTCGAGTGCTGAACGTTACAAAATATTTTAGACCCTTTTCATGCAAAATGTATAAAAAATATTTTTCAGGTTTTTTATAAAAAAACTTTGTATCCCTTCATATGCCGAACTAGTTTTTTTGTGGATTTTGCCTAAAACATGATTTTAGACAATATTCATTGAAAAAAGCTTTTTAAAAAATCACATTTGAAAACCCTTCTAAATTGTATTCTACGTCTGTCCTTCTAGTGCTGAACGTAAAAAAATATTTTTGACCCTTTTCATGCAAAATGTATAAAAATATTTTTCACGTTTGTTATAAAAAAAATTGTATCCCTTCATATGCCGAACTAGTTGCATTGTGGATTTTGCCTAAAACATGATTTTAGAAAATATTCATTGATTTTTTTTTTGTTAAATCACATTTAAAAACCCTTGTATGTTATATTCTACATTTGTCCTTCTAGTGCTGAACGTAAAAAAATATTTTAGACCCTTTTTATGCAACATTTAAAAAAAATATGTTTCACGTTTTTTATAAAAAAAACTTTGTATCCCTTCATATAACGAACTAGTTGCTTTGTGGATTTTGCCTAAAACATGATTTTAGACAACATTCATTGAAAAAAGCTCTTTAAAAAATCACATTTGAAAACCCTCGTATGTTGTATTCTACATCTGTCCTTCTAGTGCTGAACGTTAAAAAAATATTTTAGACCCTTTTCATGCAAAATGTATAAAAAATATTTTTCACGTTTGTTATAAAAAAAAATTGTTTCCCTTCATATGCTGAACTAGTTGCATTGTGGATTTTGCCTAAAAAATGATTTTAGAAAATGTTAATTGAAAACAATCTTTTTTTTAATCACATTTTTAAAAAAAACTTGTATGTTATATTCCACATATGTCCTTCTAGTGCTGAACGTAAAAAAATATTTTAGACCCTTTTCATGCACATTTTTTTATAAAAAATGATTTTAGAAAATGTTAATTGAAAACAATCTTCTGGTAACGACGGGTCTCTCTCAGAGCCACGGTGCCGGGCCTGTAACGGTGAGGCTTCTTCACACCGCCGGTGGCCGGGGCACTCTTGCGAGCAGCCTTAGTGGCGAGCTGCTTCCTGGGGGCTTTGCCACCGGTGGATTTGCGAGCGGTTTGCTTGGTTCTGGCCATGGCGCTGCTCTGACAGTCGGGAGTATAGCCTGAAATGCCTATGTGAAGTTTATAAAGCCGGCAGTGGCGCCTGCTGATTGGACACCATCTCCCCACCACCCCGATTGGCCCGTTGCGCAGGCCTCCTCCGTTGGCCATTGGACGGGAGGCCCGGCCTCTCCAAAATTCAAACTCCCGGTGTGCGCGCAATAGGACGCCGCCGGCCCTTTACGCGCAATAGGACGCCGCCGGCCCTTTATGCGCAATAGGACGCCGCCGGCCCTTTACGCACAATAATAGTCGCCAAAGTCAAGAGTGACATCATATAGGCACGTGTAATCTAATTCTAGCCTGCTATGGCAAACGAGGCCTAGTAGGTGTTGTTGTTCATGCAAGGCCTCATGTGGGCACAGAATGTCGAAATAGTTGTGTATACACCCACTCAATGTATTGCGGTCATAGAAAGGTACTTTGCGCTTTTGGAGAGCTAGGTGGTTGGCTCTTAAAAGAGCCTTTGGGGGTTGAGTAGTCAAGTTGAAGTCGCAGTAGCGATTTTACTTGGCTTTGACTGCCTTCTCGGTCTTCTTGGGGAGTAGCACTGACTGGATGTTGGGCAGCACACCACCCTGAGCGATGGTCACACCGCCGAGCAGTTTGTTCAGCTCCTCGTCGTTATGGACGGCCAGCTGCAGGTGACGGGGGATGATACGAGTCTTCTTGTTGTCACGGGCAGCGTTGCCGGCCAACTCCAGGATCTCAGCAGTCAGGTACTCGAGCACGGCGGCCAGGTAGACTGGTGCGCCAGCGCCCACAAACTCGGCGTAGTTACCTTTGCGCAGCAGCCTGTGCACACGGCCCACGGGAACTGGAGGCCGGCACGGGATGAATGGGTCTTTGCCTTCGCCCTGGCCTTGCCTCCGGTTTTGCCTCTTCCACTCATATTTGTAGCTTGAGAAAGTCACAGAAAGTCTGAATGAGCCGCTCGCCACTTCGAGAGCCGTACTTATACCTCGCCACAAGAGGCAACGATTGGCCGCCGGGCCGGTGTGGCCTTATCCAATTGGAGCGAGGGACATACAGACGGACAGACAGACAGCCCTAAGCCGGTTCCCACCCACAGGCAACGAGTGAGAGGCTACTTTGTTTCCCTCCGACTTTGTTACTTTGTGTCATTTCGCGTGAGCGCCAAATGTCCGAAATGAAATCCTCACATTATTTCTCTCCAAATGGGAAACAAACAGCTGGTGAGGGTGCACTCTTGAGTTTGAAATCGAAGCCACTATAGTATTGTTATTGTTATTACATGGCACTTGTAACACATCACAGCAGCCTGCCTCTGAACGGGAATAGCCCAGTGGCTCATATATAAAAATGGCTGTTGAGGGTGCACTCGTGAGTTTGAATTCGAAGCCACTATAGTATTGTTATTGTTATTACATGGCACTTGTAACACATCACAGCAGCCTGCCTCTGAACGGGAATAGCCCAGTGGCTCATATATAAAAATGGCTGGTGAGGGTGCACTCGTGAGGTCGAATTTCTAAGCCATTTTGGCCCTCTATTATGTGCCTCTCCCTTCGCACACACCCAGAGTGGGACAATGTTGTGTGTGTAAAAGTAGCCTAGTGTGCGTAATTTCTTTTTCACGTACATGGAAATCAATGTGCTTTCTATGGAAAGAGGTGGGTGGCTCTTAAAAGAGCCTTTTGTGGTACAACATGTGTCGAGTAGAACACTGTTTGTAATAGGTTTACTTCTTCTTGGGGGCTGCCTTCTTGGCCTTGGCTGCCTTGGGCTTGGCGGCTTTGGGCTTGGCTGCCTTTGTAGCCTTCTTGGGACTCTTGGCTGCCTTCTTGGCCGCTGCGGCGGGCTTCTTCACCTTCTTGGGGCTCTTGGTGGCCTTTTTGGGTGTAGCGGGCTTCTTGGCCTTCTTGGGGGACTTCTTTGCGGCGACGGCTTTCTTGGCTGCTACCTTCTTGGGCTTCTTCGCCGCGGCGGGCTTCTTGGCGGCCAACTTCTTTACTTTGGGGACTGCGGCTTTCTTGGCGGGCTTCTTCGCCTCGACGGCTTTCTTGTTGAGCTTGAAGGAGCCGGATGCACCGGTGCCCTTGGTCTGGACCAGGGTGCCCTTGGTGACGAGGCTCTTGACTGCGATCTTGACGCGGGAGTTGTTCTTCTCCTCGTCGTAGCCGCCTGCCGCCAGCGTCTTCTTGAGCGCGGCCAGGGACACGCCGCTCCTCTCCTTGGAAGCGGTCACAGCCTTGACGATGAGCTCGCATACGCTGGGTCCCGCTTTCTTGGGCTTGGCTG